>NW_006291016.1:541580-544595 GCF_000327345.1 Myotis davidii
CACCTTGAAGACTAGAAAGAAGTAGAAATTCAAGGTAAGTGGCATCCTGGTTGTATCTGTATTTTGTGCAATGCATTATTTTTCTTTCACAATTTACTGCCTGTTCCAGAAAAAAAGAGAACCTGTGTGTGTGGTGAGAGGCTTAGTCAATATGCATTGCAAGATGGTTGTTTCAGAAATTTGCTAATTGCCACAGATCACTGGATCTGCTTATGGCACGGAAATGGGGTTTGATGTGTATGTGCCAATGTTAAACAGTTGTATTTCCTATAGATAATAGAAAATTCCCTAAGATTATTGCTAACATTTGATAATAAGTGAAAATTCCTGATTAGTAAATAAAAGAGAAAAGGGGATATTTAGTGTGTCAGAAACATTAAATTGTCTTAACATGGACTGTCTTTTTAAGTCTCAGGAAGTTAAATGGATCTTTTAATGGGAAATAATGGGCACCCTCTCTCCCCTCCCCCCACATACTGGCATGTTCTACAACACCACCCATAAGGCAAGTAGTTGGTCCTTTCTTAACAATACTACAAGGCTACAAAACTCTCATATTTAGATAAAAGAACCTAATTATGCACTGTGCACCTCAGTTGCAGTCTTTCACAGATTGTTGCTACAGGAGAAAGGAAGGCTGTGTGAAAAGGCCTAGCCCAGCCAGCATGGCTCAGTGGTTGAGTGTTGACCTATGAACCAGGAGGTCACGGTTCTATTCCTGGTCAGGGCACGTGCCTGGGTTGCAGACTTGATCCCCAGGGATGAGCGTGCAGTAGGCAGCTGATTGATGATTCTGAAATCAATCCTCTATAATCCTATATAATCAAACCCTAACATGCAAATAGACCGAAGAGCGGAACAACCAGTCATTATAACGTGCACTGACCACCAGGTGGCAGATGCCCAATGCAGGAGCTGTACTCAGCCAGAAGTGGGCTCATGGCTGGCGAGAACAGCAGTGGTGGCAGGAACCTCTCTCGCCTCCTCAGCAGCGCTAAGGACCCCTCGGGGGATGTCTTCCCGTGGGCCTATGTTGGCAGGCAGACATCCCCCAAGGGGTCCTGGACTGTGAGAGGGCGCAGGCTGGGCTGAAGGGACCCCCCATGGCCCCAGTGCACAAATGTCATGCACTATCTCTTTATTTCTTATAAATTATCATATAGCTGAGTTTTGTTTTGTTTTTAAAGTCATTTTGACATTTTTGGTTTTTTGATAGAATTAAGTCTATTCATGCTTGGCCAGTGTTGCTCAGTGGTTAGGCATCGACCTATGAACCAGGAGGTTGAGGTTTGATTCCTGGTTGGGCCACATGCCTGGGTTGTGGGCTTGATCCCCAGTGGTGGGCGTGCAGGAGGCAGCTGATCGATGATTCTCTCTTATCATTAATATTTCTATCTTTCTCCCTCTCCCGTCCTCTCTTTGAAATCAATAAATCATATTAAAAAAAGAATTAAGTCTATTCACATTTTCTGAAATGACTGATATATAGTCATGTGTTGCTTTATGAAGGGGATACATTCTAAGAAATGCATTGTTATGTGATTTCATCATTGCATGGAAATTATAGAGTGCACTTATACAAGTCTAGCTGATATAGTCTACTACACACCTAGGCCTCTGTTTTTATTCATTCATTGTTTGGTGAGAATGATTTCTTGAGTATTTTCCTCAAATAGGTCATGTGGTTGTTAAAATTTTTTAATTCTTAAAAAATTGAAAAAGTTCTTTTTTTACCCTGATGGATGAATGAAATACTAGCTGGGTATGAGATTCTTGGGTTGCAGTCTTTTACTTTTATTATCTCTAGATGTTATTTCAACATCTTCTAGCTTCTAGGACTTTCAGTGTTGTATAAGAGAAATCCAATATTCATCTTACTTTTTATTTGTAGATAACTTATTCTTTCTGATTGGAAACTTAATATTTATTTTTTTATTCTTGAGATTTAGAATTTGACCAAGGTATACCTAAATGTGTATTTTAGCTATTGGCACAATAATGCTATGTAACTAACTACCACAAAAATCTCATCAGGCCCTAACCGGTTTGGCTCAATGGATAGAGTGTCGGCCTGAGGAATGAAGGGTCCCAGGTTCGATTCTGGTTAAGGGCATGTACCTTGGTTGCGGGCACATCCCTAGTAGGAGGTGTGTAGGAGGCAGCTCATCGATGTTTCTAACTCTCTATCCCTCTCCCTTCCTCTCTGTTTTTTTTTTCTTTATGAGATTTGTTAAAAGAGTTGGTTAAAACTTTCAATTTTTATAGATGTAACATTATCATAAATTCCAAGATTTTAAAGACATAATAATGGGTATGCGTTAAGAACTTTGATTAATTAGAAAAGCACAAGACTGCATTTTTCATTTCTTTTGTATTGTGAAATATTGTTTGTGATTCCAGAGCATACTAGTTAAGAGCAGTGTCTCTGAAAATAGACTGTGTGACTAACCCTGTCCCCTTACTTAGCTTTGTTGTTTAATCTCTCTGACCCTTGGTTTTCTCAACTGTAAAATGTGGCAACAATTACCTTACAGATTACTACTCAAGAATAAATATATGCACAATGCCTAGAAGAGAATAGTATCTATCCCACAATGGGTTTTCAGTAGTTATTATATCTTTAAACAGCAGTAAACTTGCAAATAAATTAAAGTCATTTTTATATTTAAAATTTCATGATTACAAATGAGACAGGAGAGAAAAATCATGCTGCAAAGCACTTAAGGGATAACCTTCATAGACAGCTAGATCTGGCTTTGGATTCAAGTTTACCACTAACAAACTGTATGACTTTGGTTCTGGCTATTGTGTCTCAACTCAACATTAAAATGGATGAAAATGATCCTATAAGAACCAGAACAGACATGTCCCAAAGATATACAAATGGCCAACGGTACTTGAAAAAGTACTCACCATTACTATTCAACAGGGAAATACAAAATAGCCATACACAAATATCAGAATTTATCAGTGAGAAGCTTTATGATAATTACCAAAATTTTGTTCCATAAAAAA
>NW_006291016.1:544657-552028 GCF_000327345.1 Myotis davidii
ATTAAAAATAATCTTTTTAAGTGTTTCAGATCTAGAACACAATATTACCATCTGAAAAGTAAACAGAAGAGGATACTCATGACTAAAATGGGGGCTGAAAGGCAGGGAAAGTGATCCAAACCCAGGCTGAGCTCTTCAGGCCACGTGAAGAGAGATAATTCTCAGATGTAGATGCAACTTAGTTTAAAGATGCATTTTAGGAAAAGCTCTCCCTCTCCCTTCCTCTCTGTAAAAGATCAATAAATTATATATTTTTTAAAAATCTCATCGGCATCTATAATAATAAAAGCCTAAGTGACCATCGCAACCGAACGGACGACTGAACAGGCTGTGTGCGGCGACTAGGCCGGCAGCGGGGTTAGTCAGGGACTAACCAAATGACTGAGCAGCAGGCTCTGTGGGGCAACCAGCAGAGGGGTTAGTGAGAGGCAACCAAACGACTAAGCAGCAGGCTGCGTGGGGTGACCAGGCCCGCAGGGGGGGCATTTGGGGGTGACCAGGCCGGCAGGGGGGCAGTGAGGGGTAACCAGGCTGGCAGAGAGGGACATCCGTCAAGGGGTCCCAGATTGGAGAGGGTTCAGGCTGGGCTGAGGGGGACACCCCTCCCCCCCCCGCATGAATTTTGTGCACCAGGCATCTAGTTAAGCAATAAGCATTTATTGGTCACTCACACATCTACAAATCTAGGCTGGGCTCAACTCTGAGATTCAGGTTGGGTCCACATTTGCTTGATATATTTCTCATCCTACTCAGATCAGGCGCCTCAGAAAGCAGAAGTATAGAATGGTGAGCCCACTATGCAGGTGTAATTCAAGCTTCTGCTTGTATCATATCCACTAACAGTCCATTGGTCAAAGTGAGTCACATGGCCAACTTAAAGTCAAGATATAGGGAAGTACAACCTGCTCATTCATGTTAGATAAAGGGGAGGGAATTGTTAATTGTTGAATAGTAATTTAATCTATAATGTATAGATTAACTGTTGTAATTCTCATGGCATCTACTGGGACTTCTTGCACTTTTTCTCCCTTCCCTCCCTGTACTGCAACACAGAAATTTATGTGTGCACAAATGAAAGCATGGTTTTACTGGCAGGATCAGATGATTTAAATTGTAGATTTTAAAATTCTTTTAACTATTGGATAAGTCAATGGCACATCCTCATTTCAAAAGAATTTAATGGCTACATCTGTTCTTCAAGTTTCTTATCTTTTCCCCTATGAGTTGCATATTTTTGAGATATTATGCTTTGAGATATTTCTTCCCCTTCACCCAGATTACTAACTCTGACTACAACTGTAGCCATTCTCTCCTTTAACTCACCTAGTGCATTTTAAAATTTGAAATCATAGCATATAATTACAGAAAGTATGGGAAGATGTGTGCATGTATAGGATGACCAGTTTATCCTGGTTTAAGCAGAATGTTGTGATTTTAGCACTGAAAGCCCCACAACCGTGGAACTCGCTCAGTCCTAGGTGAAATGAGACAGTTGGTCACCCTAATGCTGGGATTAGGGTGAATCTCTTCAAATCCTAGTTTTATTTTTTAAGTTGTTATCTGTGTCCTCTATTAATCCTGTTTTGCTGGGTGCATGTCCTGTTTGATCTTCCTCCTCCTGGCTGCTGGGAACTCTTACATGACTTGTTATTTCTCTTTGTCTGCTAGACTGAGACCATCTGGGTCTTGCCTGTCAGGCACAGGGCTTGGAATGAATTTAGTCATCAGCTTTATTGGTATTGGGGGAAAGGAAAACTTACAAGGCCTATGTTCCAGTAGAGGGACTTGCACCCTTATTGCTCTGCTTTTATAGGGTGAGCATGAGAAAACAATCCCAGCAATGAAAGGAGGCACCAAGTACTTGGGTGCCAGGCAGTCTGGAGTTGGACTCCAGCTATTTAAAGAAATTACCTGGGAATTCCAGCTGCCAGCACATGAAGTTTGTTGGGAGACACTTCTCCATGGGTTTCTCTTGCTTGTGCACATTTTGTGAACAAAGGCACTGATGGCTTTTATTTGGGACTAACTTTCTAAGGAAGTTTGTATAGTGAACAGCCTTAGGAGACAGAGGTAGTGTGGCCCTCTGGTGCCAAAGGCAAATTTGTTTGTTAATGGGCATAATAAAGACAGTGTCTGCCTCTAGAGTAAAACTTGGGCAGGTTTACTTGCAGCCCCATTTAAAATACTGGGGTTTCCTAAGTGTGGGTTCCTCCCCAGTGGCACACATCCACTTGGGCCCACCTCTGTGTTGGGAACCAGTGGAAACATGAAGTTCATGCTGCCTGTTGTGCTATGAGTAATAAAGTCATTTATCTCCGACCCAATATTCTTGTACCTTCTGCTGGTATCCATGAAACTGAGGCAGACTAACTTTTAGCTTGCAAGCAGGGAAAGTCTTATACCCGTCAGTTTCTCAGCAGAGCCCTTTAGAAGTGATGTGCCCTCCTGTCAAAACTCTGAGTTCAGTGGAAGTGCCTCCATACTCTGCTCCACAGAGCAAGCCCAAATGAGACTACTTTAGATAATTCTGCTTATTTTAATACGGTGAATAACGGGCAACTACATGCTGTTCTGTAGTCCCTGATCTCTCTCTTAGTTGTTTCCTAAGGATTGATTTATATGTTTTTTCTACAGCAGTAACTTTGTAGACGGCAGTTAGATGTAGTCCTAGTTATTCCTAGTCTGGCCCTCTAAACGTATTAAGCAGCTTTAGTTTAGTGGTTAAAAACATGGGTTCTGGAGCCAGACTATCTAGATTCAAATCCTGACCCCTCCATGAGCCAGGTGTGTGACCTTTGACAAGTTACATTAATCTCTCAGTTTCCTTACTTGAAAATAGAGGGTCATTTTAAGAATTGAATGAATAATGCATGCCATGTGAGCAACTCCTTTCCAACCTACTGTGATAACCATTTAATGTTCTGGCCACTTTGCCCTAGCTGGTTTGGTTCAGTGGATAGAGCGTGGGCCTGTGGACAGAAGGCTCCGGGTCCTGGGTTCGATTCTGGTCAAGGCTACATATCTTGGTTGCAGCCTCCTCCCCAGCCTGGGTGATGTGTCTCTCTCACATTGATATTTCTCTCTGTCTTTCCTTCCCTCTAAAAAAATAAATAAAAATGTTTTAAAAATATATTTAAAAAATAAATCTGGCCACTTATGTACAATGTAAGCAAACTTGATCATTACCATAGTCTTGCTCATGTAACATATACTGTTGGAGATAATGCTTATTACCTACTTCTGTTTCCAGGGGAGGGGCTTCCATTAGAGCAAGTACTCCTTTTTAAAAAATATATTTTTATTGGCTTTAGCTGGTGTTGCTCAGTGGATAGAGCGTTGGCCTGTGGACCCAAGGGTCCCAGGTATGATTCGTCACCAAAGATGGAGCCCACAATCTGGGCATGTGTCCCCAACTGGGAATCAAACTGCACCCCCCCCACTCCCCTGGTTCATAGGTCAACACCTAACCACTGAGCCATGCAGGCCAGGCTAGAGCAAGTACTCTTAACCTGAGTTCCATGGTCACTTTTAGGAGACCCATGGACTTAATAAGAAAAAAACCTTATATCTTTATTTTCTCTGACCTCTAACTAAAATGTAATATTTCCTGCAAATATGAATATGGATAATTAACCACTGTAATAGTAGCAATGTCTATGAATCTGTATCAAATAGAAGTCACAGATGTTTTCAAGACATTTCTCTGGTTGCAGATATCTCAAAACATCATTCACGTTCATCACTACTTTGAATTTATAACAGTTATTAGCCCTGCCACTAAGTCTTATTATTTAACACAGTAACAAAAAGCACATATATTATCTATCTATCTATAAAAATAAAATAGAGAAATATGTTAATTAACCTTGACGCAGTAATGGGTCCACCGGACAGGAGGAAGATGCCCGCTCAGCGTCGGGGGCGGGGCAGCAGTGGCCTCCGTGCGCATGCGCTGCGGGGGGAGCTGCGGCCACGGGGGCTGTGGGACCAGGGGAGCGAGGCAGGGCCAGAACGGCGACTTGTGGGTGGGCAGCGCCGCGCAATTTTGAATTGCGCGCTGGGCGCCTAGTATATCATAAATTTATTTATTTAGACTTTCAGGGTTATATTTTAGTGTAATTGGCTTTCTTTGTAATGCCGTATATTTTATTTTATGCACACAAAAAGATTATTCTGAGAACAGATCCATAGTCTTCACCAAATGCCAAAGAGGCCTGTTGCCTATTGCCCAGGGAGTAAGTAGCTCTTCATTAGAGTAAAATTGGCCTTGCTCTGCCCACTCAATTCTCCCCACTGAGAGGGCCAGACCCATGGGGAAGGCCCTGCAATTCTCCAGCCCTGCCTGTGAGTGAGTGGAAGAAGCTCCCTAATAAGAGGGTCCAATATTAGGAAACCTACCTGGTCCAGTCCAGATCTAAATTATGTCCTCGGATGTATGAGCATCACATATAAGGAGAATATATTGATGTCTAGCTGTCTGACTCCTGAATCTTTTTCAAGTGGTTCCAAACTACAGCAGAGATGTCAGTTACTAGGTCCCCTCAAACAGCAGCCTATGACTAAATGACAGACTGTAATCTGTCATTTCAAACATGTATCTTGGGGTCTTTCCAGGCCCCACTAGGGATGAGTGGGCCCACTAGGGATGAGTCTATGTCTTGCCCTCCATGAGGCAGGGGAGAGGGCAGTGTGGTAAAAGATACAGTCTCTGCCTCCAGGAGGCTTGGGTCCAAATCTAGGCTCTAATACTTCATAATGGGTGACCCAGAGCAAATTACTTAAAGTGCCAATGCCGTTTTCTCATCCATAATCGCAACTTCCTTACATGGTCTTAGCAAGGGCTGAATGGGTTAAAACATCAAACAGAACAGTGCCTAGCATATAGTGAGAACTGAGCATTGGGGGAGGGGAGAGAGATCCTGTATTTTATAGCCTAGGTATTTTTCCTTTTTTTTTTTTTTACACACACAGATGTATTTATTTCTTGTGGTTTTTCTGTGTGGGAGGATTTAGGGCCTTCAGATCCCTTGATAACACACACAACAGCGGTTCCCACTAGGTCTGTCCACTTTTCTAGAATATCCTGTCCACAATCCCTTTCTGCCAGTCATTTGCTGGTTTACCAGGTAACTGCTTTTTTCCCTGTTTTCTTGCAGTACTTTCTCTTCATTCATATGGATAGTATTTCTTTTTCTTGAAATCTTTACTGTTGAAAGTATTACATATGTTCCCTTTTATTCCCCCATTCCACCCTCCACCTCCACCCTCCACCCCAGGCCTTCACCACCCTATTGTCTATGTCCATGGAGCCTAGGTATTTTTCAAAATGCAGTTAAAGCAGCTATGTGTATTTTCCCTGCAGATAAAATGCTGAGGTCCTGGAGATGGATTGTCTTATTAGCTTTTATGGAAAAAGATACATAACTAACTGAAATGTTATTAAGCCTCTGTGAGGGTTGCCCTCTCCCTTACCAGTAAGAATAAACTCAGCTTTCTCTCATGAACAGGTAGTCACAGTGCTTCCAGGAGGCAACACACAGCAAAAAACAAAGACAATATTGGTGTCAGTTAGAAGATGAGAGAAGTGGGAATGGGACCCTGGGGAAAATCTGTCTAGCAAGGGGAACCTAAGATATTTCTGTTACTTTTAAGATTAAGCAAAAATTTCTTAGGAGAATTGGGCACTTCCCCTCAAATTTTTCAAGACAGAAATCTAGAATGAAGTAATAGATTTTTTTTTTTTCTAAATATATTTTATTGATTTTTTACAGAGAGGAAGGGAGAGAGATAGAGAGCTAGAAACATCGATGAGAGAGACATCGATCAGCTGCCTCCTGCGCATCTCCTACTGGGGATGTGCCCGCAACCCAGGTACATGCCCTTGACCGGAATCGAACCTGGGACCTTTCAGTCCGCAAGCCGACGCTCAATCACTGAGCCAAACCGGTTTCGGCATAGAATGAAGTAATAGATTTTTAAACTTATCTATAAATAAATACAAATTCTCTATATAGATACACATACCTGGATTTCATGAGGTGGACAATACTTTTCTGTGTGGAATCTTCTTCCCATTATCTCCTTCGTCTGTGTTCTGCCCTCTGACTTGCAGCAGGGTGACAAACACTAAAATCTTGTTCCCTCTGCTATTTCCTATCCTCTCTACGGTGTACTCATCTTTGTATGTGTAACATTCATTATTCCATTGAGACTTCATCATAGTGTAAATCTAGCTAAAACTGCTGAAGTGTAAAATTACATGATCTATATTCTAAAGAGGTATTCTCCCCATCCCACCTAGGGCCTAACACAATACCAGGGACATGGGACTCCACCCTACATATTGTTTGAATCAGTACATTTTCTGGGATTTTACTTCAAGGGTGATATGCTTTCCTCAACATTGCTATGGCAGTTGCATCATATTACCAACATTGGTGGAAACCATGAGAAGATATGAACAAAGGCCATAAAAGGTTATTTGAAACAAAACTAAATTTATTTGTTGACTGGGAAGGGAGGGCCAAAACAAGCAGCAAAAGGGAAGAAGTACATCAAATCTGGGGAGAGTCTGAGTTCAGGTCTCTGGTTGGTTCTCAAGGCCGAGCGTAAACTCTTCTTTGTAATTGGTCATCGCACTGGTTCACTTCTTCAAAGTGTGGGTACCATAGCCGAAGATGTCCAGGATGGGCTGCAGAAGCTCGAACGGGCACAGTGTCACTCAGATGACATAGCTGAGGTGTTTGTTGGAAGCCGATTTAAAATCTTTCCTTCACGGGATCCGTAGCACATTAGTACAGTTGACTGCACCCAGTAAGACTCAGCGGTTACTCATCTCTTTTGGAAATGACAGACCAAATTTCCTTCTTTTTGTTAGGGCAAAAGGCACAGGAACATACATGTGTACTTAGAAAAGCAAATTTGATGTGGACAGGTTGCCCTTCAAGTTGTAACAAAGCAAAATATTAGAGACACACACAACCTGTGGACAATGTTCAAAGTGACAGTATACACCATGGCTCATAGGCGGAAACAACCCAGATGCCCATCAGTGGGGAATGGATGAATGGATGTGGCAAATTCAGAGAACCAAACATTACTCAGACACGAAAAGGAATCACACACTAAAACATGTGACAACAGGGATGAACCTCAAAAACATTAGGCCAAGTAAAAGAGGCAGGTACAAAAGGCCACACAGTGTGACTCCATTCATTGGAAATACCTAGAACAGGGAAGTCCATCCAGACACAAGGCCAACTGGTGGTTCCTGGGGCTGGGGAGGGGAGGATGGGAACCTAGTGCTCAGGGGCTACAGAGATCTTTTGGGTGATGCAATGCTTTCCAAAGAGGGATGGTGGCAGCAAACAC
>NW_006291016.1:552599-552992 GCF_000327345.1 Myotis davidii
CACTCCTTATCTCTACCACTCACCCTCATTAAATAATTTTGAGTATGCCCAGCTGGTGTGCTCAGTGGTTGAGCATCTAGCTATGAACCAGAAGGTCACAACTCAATTCCTGGTCAGGGTGCATGCCCGGGTTGCGGGCTGGATCCCCAGTGGGTGGGTGCAGGAGGCAGCCGATCCATGATCCTCTCTCATCATTGACGTTTCTATCTCTCTCTTCCTCTCCCTCTCCCTCCCTCTTTGAAATCAAGAAAAATGTTTTAAAAAATATTTTTGAGCAAATAAAATTCAAGGACATTTTGTTTGAACAGGTATTTGATCCTTGCTACCTGGGTTGCCACATGAATCTGTTTAGCCCTGGTTGTGCCAGACATTGGGGCTCCCCCTCGCCTCCCT
>NW_006291017.1:0-783 GCF_000327345.1 Myotis davidii
TGTCTGTTCCTAAAACACATAGCTAGGAAGGTAATGACATCAGGCCAGGTGTTGAGATATGGCCTTTGCCCCTTCTCAATATGCTGTACTCTCTGTTTCTAAAACACATAGCTAGGAAGGTACTGATACTATACTGTCACTGTACTGATGCTGTACTGTGTTGGGAACAAATTATGTAAACAAGGCTTTGTAACTAACTTTGTGGTTTTTGCAAGTAAAAGCGCTGTAACTCCTGTAGTTGGCACTGCAGTTCAGCCTTTGCTTCGGCAGCGTGCTGTAACTGTAGTCACTGGTCAGCTTAATAAAGGCTCCTAAATTTTGATCTGATTGCCTGGTGGTCATCTCCGCTGGTCACCCCACAACACCCACGAATGACTGTCACCTGGGGCCGGGTCCTGGGAAGCTGGGGCAATGACTCTGGAAGTAGGAACAGCCCTTCCTGTGTTACTGCTGGGACATGGGGGTGTGGTGCTCCCCTCCCTGCACAGGGGTGTCAGTCCTGGTCCCGAGAAGGGCACTAACTCGGCCGGGGGACAGCAGAGGCCCGTGAGCAGCTATAGCTGTGCCCTGTCTCTCAGAGCTCCCGGTGCCGAGGGACTGGCGGCAGGAAGCAGAGGCACTGAGGTGGCAGGTGTCTTCGTGTCCTGTGGCTGCTTAAGGAATTACCAGACACTCAGGGGTCATTAAACAACGGGGATTTACTCTGAGTCTGGGGCCAAGTGTCCAAAATCAGCCGCCAGCAGGGGTTTACTTCTCAGAGGCTCAGGGAGAGAATGCACCCCA
>NW_006291018.1:0-1398 GCF_000327345.1 Myotis davidii
CAAGGTCAGAGCCATGCCCTGAGGGCGGGACCAATCCAAAGATTGGATGTCACTCAGCCTGACTCTCCTTCCCAGTGTTAAGGGGATGGATCTCATGATGTCTCAGGCCCACCCAGATGTTATGTAACTTCCTGTAATTGGAGTATATAATAAACAGCTTTCAGAGCTGGCTCTCTCTGTGCCTGTCCCTCCAGAGGGCAGACTCTCTCTGTCTGTCCCTGGAGTCAGAGGTCAGACACCACACCCAGCCCAAGCTTTTAATCTATTTTATGTCTGTCTTTCATTATTCTTTAAACCCAAAAGAGCCTCCTAACTTGCTCAAACCGGTTAAGAGACCACAGCCCCAGCGCGCCCACCATAGTCATTTATGACTAACTTATCCTAAAAGAAAAATAACAGCCAATAGCTTTAATGAAACACACTAGATGTATTAGTTCTTCTAATGCAACAGGGAACTGCTCCCAGACAAATGTGAGACATTGAAACCAAACAAATACTGAGCTTCCTTATAAAAACTTGATTGTTCCAAAATAGTTGCTGCTCATTACTTACATATGACTAAATAAATTCCAGGAACTAGCTATGGGATTAGCTTTCCAATGCTTGATAATTTACCTCATTTGTTGCAGGGAATTAGAGGTTTGGCCATTCTGCCTTGTTTCACAAAGTACATTGGACCTCATTTTATTGCCCTTTTCCCATTTCTTCTGCTAAGCTTAGAATGAGCCCTAAAGACTAAAGTAGACAGAACCTAGAGACAGAACCTAGTGAGAGAACATGACAAAAGATCCTGGACAGAACCCAGCTACAGGAATTGGCTGGAGAAGCTGACTACAAAACCTGGCTGAAGAACCTAGCAAGAGAACATGGCTAGAGAACCTGGACAGAACCTGGCGACTGAACCTGGCTGGAGAACCTGGAGAACCTGGCTGGAGAACCTAGCGAGAGAACATGGCAAGAGAACCTAGCTACAGATCCTGGCTATGATGATCACCTGAACGCTGCCTATGTGTCATTCCTTCTTCGCCAACTCCGTCCACACCTTTGGGGATCCCTGGACCCCAGCATTAAATCTGACCTTAAAAGTTCCAAAAAAAAAAAAAAAAGACTAAAGTAGCATCCTGGATATTTGGTTAACATACCCCAAAGGGGTGTGCTTTAGGGGTAAATCTCCAAAACAATATGTTTCAAGGCTATTTCAAGGATGAACTGACTTCCAGGAACTCTTCACATTTCGCCATTCTTGGAAAAAGATATCCTTGATGCCTAAAAGTGATCATTTCCCAATTGTACTAATTCTAGGAATAACAATACGAAGCCTTATCTGCACATAGTAATATTGTTGGACTTGGGAGATAACAAGGCCCCTCTGTTTAAAATCCTCCTGGGTCCCAATCC
>NW_006291018.1:1472-3373 GCF_000327345.1 Myotis davidii
TGTGCAATAAAAAGTGTTTGTTTGTCTGTTTTTCTAAAATTTCTTTATTGATTAAATTATTGCATATGTGTCCTTATCCCCACATTACCCTCCGCACCCTCCCCACTCATGCCCTCACCCCCCTGTTGTCTGTGTCCAGTGGTTAGGCCTATATGCATGCAAATAACTCCTTTGGTTGATCTCTCCCTCTTACCCCCACCCTCCCCTACCTTCCCTTTGGGGTTTGATGGTCTGATAGGTGTTTCTCTGTCTCTGGATCTGTTTCTGTTCACCAGTTTATGTTGTTCATTATATGGACCACAGTCCCTGGAGGTCTAGTGGTTAGGATTCAGCGCTCTCAAGTTCTGCTTTGACCAATAAGGTAGTCATTACCCACGTGTGCCTAATTTAAAATGAAGTAAAAGGTGAAATCACGCTCCTAAGTTGCACTCACCACCTCTCAAGAGCTCAATAGCCATATGAGGCTACTGGCTACTCTACTGAAAAGTGCCAAATAAAACATTTCTATTCTCAAAGGACTTTCTAGTGATTTTAAAGTTAGTTTTCTTTAATTCAAAAAACAGAAAAAGTTTTAGAAAGTGCTGATTCTTTTTATTATTCATAACACTGAACAAGTGGGAAAAACTTAAATGACCAGTGCTAGAATTTTGGTTATCTGAATTGTGATTTAAACATATGCTGGAATATTACAAAGCCATTAAGATAGGACTCTCTCAGAATATGCGGGAAGGTATAATTATGGTATAATTTTAAGAACAAGAGGAAGCAAAAAGTATGTGTACATATATTTTTATAAATATATGTGCATACACATTTGAATATATAATTCCAAATTTGGCAACTTACTGTGCATACATAGACATACCTATATAAAAAGAAAAAAAAACCACAAAGAAACAAAGGGAAAAGATCATACTATTATCTAACTGTGGGATGTGAAATTACGGACAATATTTTATGTTCTTCTTTAAACATGCCTTTATTTTTTATCTTTTTCCAGTATCGGAGAAAAAAAATCAACAAAGGAAGAAACTATAAAAAGAATGTGGATTTTTTTGAACCTTTGCAAAAGCCAAAATAAGTTTCAGAAGATTCAGTAATTCACTTTAAAAAAACAACAACTAAAGATTTTTTTCTAAAGAATTTTTTAAAATAAGTTTTATTGATTGTCTACAGAGAGGGAGGGAGAGGGATAGAGAGTTGGAAACATCCATGAGAGAGAAACATCAATCAGCCGCCTCCTGCACGCCCCCCGCCCCGGGGATGTGCCCACAACCAAGGTACATGCCCTTGACCGGAATCAAAACTGGACCCTTGAGTCTGCAGGCAGACGCTCTATCTACTGAGCCATACTGGTACTGGCTAAAGATTTTTTTGATTTATATAAAGTTTTGTATATCCGCTGAAGCCGTCTGCATAATTCTTGTCAACAAGACAGGTGTCATGGCAAGTGTCATTCGTAGGGTGCTCCCATGTCTACAGAGCAGCTGAGTGGTCTCTGGATTCTCTCTGTAGTTGCACCTGTCTAAACGTTGAGCCCAGTGTGACATTCATTCATTTATTCGGAAGCAGATCTGTAAACATTTTCTATGCTCGAATTGTTCTGAATGAGAGTCTCTTCTGTGTCCCTATTACTGTCCTTAACCATAAAAATTCTTTTCCCACTGCTGCTTTTGGAAATTGGTTGAAATTCATGAAGACACCAGCATGTGTCTTAGGAACGGAAGGTCAGACTTTCCATCAGGGAGGACAAGGAAACCCTGGACACAGGAGGCAGCTTGCTCTGGGGGAGCCCACTTGGCTGGATTTGGAAGACAACTAGGTTTTTTTAGTTCTTATGATGCAGATGTTTATTTAACAAAAAATTATCCATTTTTCCCTTTTATCAACCAATTTGGGCA
>NW_006291018.1:4254-6326 GCF_000327345.1 Myotis davidii
CTCAGATATTAATTTGAGCTAAATATTTTCTTTTGCTCTTGTCCCCTCTATCCCCTGGTGGGGGATTCAAGTGAAAATCCATTTAAAAATAAATAAATAAGCTATATTTTTTCTGCACATTAAACATACTGAATATATTTGCAACTTTGATCTGTACTTATCTTTATTCATACAAAAATGTAACTCTACCTGACATTGCTTCTTAAAGGGTTTTCTTCCTCGCTACATTGTGCAAAGGAAATTTCTTATTATAAAAATTGTGCTGTGGTTTCAGCTGTTGTGTTTCTGTGAAATAAGCTAAGCTTCTTTCACCAGATACTGAGCAGGGGTCTTGAGAAAATATATTTACATGTATTTGAAGGGTTTCTTACACGTTCTTAATAATTTCTGGAAACAATCACTGTGTATTTTAAGAGTTTAATCACAATTAAACAGTTTTCTTAGAAGTATATTCTTGAATCGTCAGCATTTTAACTGATTCACACAAAAAACACCAAAGCAAATCAGCCTCATTTGTAAACATCAACAGGATTCTCACATGCCAAGGATTTATAGAAAAATTCTGAGTTCTGTAAACATGATTTCCTAATGTTTGAAAGCACATTCTTGTGAAAACACCACCTGAAGTAGCCAGAGTTATAAATATTATCAGTATTTTGGTCATTTCACAGCTTTCCCCTGGTAACCTCGTTGATTGAACACAGCAGTAAATGTAGTAAGAATCTATTTACGTGTATTTGAAGTGTTTCTAACACGTTCTTTATAATTTCTGAAAACTATCGTTGTGTATTTTTAGAGTTTAACCACAATTAGACAGTTTTCTTCGAAGTATATACTTGAATCATCTGCATTTTAACTGATTCACACAAAAAACGCCAAAGCAATTCCGCCTCAATTGTAAACATAAACAGTATTGTCCTCATTTAAAGGCTTCATACAGAAATTATGAGCTCTATAAACATGAATTCCTATTGTTTGAAAGCACATTTTTGTGAAAACGCCACCTGAAGTAGCCAGAGATGTAAATATTATCGGTATTTTCATCATTTCACAGCTTTCCACTGGGAACCTCGGTGATTGAACACAGCAGTAAATGTAGTAGAATCTATTTACTTGTATTTGAATGGTTTCTTACACGTTCTTATCATTTCTGGAAACTATCATTGTGTATTTTTAGTGTTTTACCACAATTAGACAGTTTTCTTTAAGTATATACTTGAATCGTCACCATTTAACTGATTCACACAGAAAACGTCAAAGCAATTCCGCCTCAATTGTAAACATAAACAGTGTTCTCGTCATTTAAAAGCTTCATTCTCATATTCTGAGCTCCATAAAGATGAATTCCTATTGTTTGAAAGCACGTTCTTGTGAAAATGCCACCTGAAGTAGCTGGAGATTGTGGGAAACAGTTTATTGCCTTTACTATCTGATAAGCATAAACAGAGAACCCCCACCCCCCCAAAGCTGCGTGCCTTTGAAGCCCTAGCAAAGGTCAGAGCTAGGCTCCATTCTGTTTGTCCAGACAGTGGTAGCTGAAACTGCTCCCCCATTTATTATTATGTAAATCCTTGCTGATGGGCTAGTCTGCCTGTGCCAGGGGGTGACCTGCCTAAGGGCTATGCTATGGGTGCATCCCAGATCAATAAAAGCTTGGTGAGGCCTGAGCACAGGAGGAAGTCCTTCGGGACTTGCTGCCTGGTTCCCCAATATTGCAAAATTATCTCATGTGGTTTTCTCTCATTTGTTGTGTGGGTCCTCTTTCAGATACCGAACCCTACTCCACACAGAACGTGGAGGGAGTCTTACTCGACATCTGGCACCCGATGGGTAATCTGGAAGTGCAGGTCTCACTGGAGCGAGAAAAGGAAGTTTTCACCGAAAGCGTGTGGAAAACTCACCGAAAAAAGGTGAGGGGAATTCTACTGCATGCCATGTCCAGGATCAACTACAGAAGCCCGGGTCTGTAAGTAAACTGGGAACGTTTTTTAACCAGGCTAACAAACGGGACAGGATTTGGCTTTAAAAAGTAGATTTGGCTTTAAAAAGGTATATTTGGCTTTTCAAAAGTA
>NW_006291018.1:6423-22483 GCF_000327345.1 Myotis davidii
TATAACCTTTGTTTTTCTTGAAAATGGTACTCTTTTAGATCAGGCTGAAAAAAAATAGTGCCATGGTCATCTTAATGTGTTTTCTTATCTTAATTTGAATATGGAATCTAAAATCTGTAATAAGAAATGAAACCCCGCTGCCGAATCCGCCTCTGGTGTGGAGAGATTCAAAGGTGGCAGGAAAGGGCAGAGCTATAAGCTCTCCCACAATGAGATTACTTAATGTTTTGTTTAAAAATTACCAGAGAACATCTTATGACAACCAAACTTTGGCTAAGATAACCTTGGTTGCTAGCCATAACTTTAGAATGGGAAATAGGAAAAAATTTAAAATGTCTTCTATTTAGCATGACTTTGGGAAAAATTCGCCATCTGAGTCATTTGCTGAAACTTCCCTCAAAGCAGGATGTGGGGAAAGGAAAGAGGGAACACGTGGCAATCCAGTGTGGATGCCCCCTCCCCAAGTATTCTAAAATTAAAGTACTTTTTGTAATTGAAAAGTTTTACAAATTTATAAATGCATCCGGGATTTCTGTGCACATGTAAAGGGGAAAGGCCAGTTTAAAAACGAGTGCGCATAGTTTTGAGCTGAACTTGACTTTTTGCTGTGTACAGAATAAAATCCCGAGACTGTTTAGGGCTTAAATATGGCAAACCTTAATTTTTTAAGCTGAACTGAAAATTTTTAATACAAAAACCAGTTTAAATTTAATTGATATTCTTTAAAATAATTATAAAAGGTATAAACAGCTAATGAAATTTCTGTTTGTCTGCAATATAATGTTGGCTATCTATCTTTTAGGGATTTTGGTTTGCTCTTCCCTTGTTTATTGTGAGAATAAGGAAATCATCTTTTCTGTCAGAGAACAATTTAGACAGCCACAATGTTGGGCTGCCTGACTTGGCAGCCTCCATGTTGGCCGCATGGCCTGCCGCTCCCCTGGGGACCACCATCTTGGAACAGCAAAGACCCCTCCCTCTGACTTAGCCAATCAATAAAGGAGTGTCTGCTTACTGAGGCAGGATGGGATTTCAGGGCTATTATTTTAAATTTAATAAAAAGGAGAAATTTCAATATTTTGAAATATCTTGCACTAATATTTACAGGATAATCTAATGATTTGCTCGTGGAGTTTTACTACGAAAATGCAAATGGGGCAGAAAGTGTGCTTGCCTCGTGGATTTATTTAATACTATTTTAAAGATATTTTTAATGCTTAATAAAGTAGCAATCGCGGTCTTAATATAATTTCAGTGGTATGATAGACCAATCTTTTAAGCAGTTGGCTTTATAAGGGCTGACAATAGAGCTCGTATTTCTTAAAAGGTTTGTAGGTAGAGACAGTTTTAAAAGATACCTTAAATTCTCAGTAGAACCACAGTTATGCATATATCATAAACAAATTAAGAGTAATTGATTCCATGGTCAAGACTAGATCCTATTATGTTGAGAACTGTTTTTAAGTGTTGAAAATGTTTTAATTAGATATGTATTTGAAAATTTTTCCCAAGTGCAATATTTCAAAATATCATATGCTTGGTTGCATAAGGAATTTCTGCCAAATACCCAAGGACTCTAGATAATGTGTTTACCCAAAACTGTAATTTGGATAGCATGCTATCTCTGCTTCTGTAAATTGCTTTTTTTTGCTAACTAGGTTCCTTTTTCCAAACCTTGAGACAGCCAGTTTAAAATTAGGTTGTCATGACCTAGAGCAAAGAATATTCTTATGTGGTATTATTCTACAAGTTTCATTAATAATTTTTGATGCTTTACAACAGTATATTGTGTATTTATCCCAAACAAACTTACAAATTAATTCTTTGACATGAAGGGATTTATTCCCTCCTGGGAAGGCACTTAAGCATTCTGTATTGACCTCTCGACTTTTTTTTGCCAAGAGAAATCCAATTGCCTACAGCTGTTACCTACGCTCTCTGTTCAAGCTGGTATCATGAAAAGCTGGTACCATGGATCTTGCCTAATGGCGTAAGCTGGGCCCTCTGTGGAGAAAGAAACCTGGGTTCCCTATGATCAATGCCGGGGCCCCGCCAGCAGGCGAGGGGATCCAAAGGCAGTTGCTGGGCATGGAGGCCAGAGGGACATAGGTTAACAAGGAGACAGAAATGAACCTCTCATCACCCTACTTGGCCCAGAGATGGTTGGTAGTCAAAGACGGGTAAGACCCCACAGGGTGGGGCAACCTAAGACAGGCACAGCCGGGGGCCAGTAGGAGAAAACTTGGGGTTCAACAGAGGTTGGGCACAGATCCTCACCTGTCCAATTGTGCAGGGGCTTGAACACTCGCCCCTTCTGAGGAAGGTCTCCTGTCCCCATGGCTGCTTCTTGCTTCCCATGCCCAGCCCAGATCGGGAACCAAATAACAAAAGAGACTTGGTCCAGCTGAAAATGGTACCCAGAAAAACGAAGGCTTAGTATAACAAACCCTATGTCTAAATCTAGCCTAACAACAGGAATGCTTGGGCCTCCTCAAGGACAGAAAGTGATCCTTTCTATTAATATTTACAGTGTAAATTTAGATTATTGTTAGAATATTAAATTTGACAGTAAAATAGTTGTCAAGTTTTCAAATTAATTAAATTTGGCTAACTTGAAATAAGTAATTATTCAAATAGTATTAACCAAAATTTTCATTTCATGGTAAAAATTGCTTAACATGCAATGAACCTAAAGCAGTCATATTTTTGTGCAGAAAAAATAAAAATTTAAAATTATCTAGACTGCTTTATAAATTTTCCCCAAATCCTCCTAATAAAATTAAAAAAGGGGGGGGATAGTGGAAGAATACCATGTAAGGAAAAATATCCTGTAACTAAATTACATCTAGAAAAAATTTTTTTCTTCATTTGTAATGCTAACAGCAAGACACCCATTAAAAACATATGTGCTGTCAAAATAAGCCAAAGGAAAATCATTTGGGCAAATATAAAAAGGATTCCCCAAGGAAAAATTTCTTTATTAACCTTTGGTCGAGAATATGTTTGTATACTTTCAGAAAACAACTCCAAGACCATGTGGATTCTTGCAACAAGGGATCCAGGAGAGAAACTGAACAGATTGCTCCAGACATGAAGACAAGAGGAAAAACAATCCAGAGATGGAGGATGCTGACGACGCTTTTCCATGCTAGCAGTCAGCAGCTGTGAGTCGCTGCAGGGTGCCCAGGACCAAACCAGAGAGGACCGGACCTGCATTTGTCCATCATCCAGAACCAGCATTTCATTGCTGGCATGTACACATGAACTGTCAGACATTGAAACTCGGACTCAGAATTGTTGGACATTGATTTTGGGACTTAAACAGTTTTTGTTTTTATATGCTTATTTCTGTTTTTTTTAAGGAAAAAATAAGGGGGAGATATGGGAAACAGTTTATTGTCTTCACTATCTGATAAGTATAGACAGAGAACACCCCGAAGGCTGGGTACATTTGAAACCCTAGCAAAGGTTGGAGCTTGGTGCCACCTCTGTTTGTCCAGACAGTGGTAGCTGGAACTACTCCCCCATTTATTATTATGTAAATCCTTGCTGATGGACTAGTCTGCCTGTTGCAGGGGGTGACCTGCCTAAGGGCTATGCTATGGGTGCATCCCAGATCAATAAAAGCTTGGTGAGGCCTGAGCACAGGAGGAAGTCCTTCCCCTTGAGTTGGACTTACTCGCCTGGTCCCCCAATATTGCAAAATTATCTCTTGTCTTTACATATTCATCTGTGTGCGGCTCTGCTTCCAGTTCCTGAACCCTGACCCACACAGGAAGTGGGAAGGAAACACACAACAAACATCACTGATAACACTAGACTGAGAAAACAGGTCAATCTCCTTCCGTCATCATTCCCACATATGAATGATTCAAAGTTGTGCACATACATGATCACTGTTTTCATGTCTTGACTTTTCTCCATTTAAAACCAAGACTATTTCAGATGTTACTAGTTAGGGGTTGTATACATGTGCTTTCATAAAGGAAAAGTTTGCACAGGAAGCTTTAGACACAATCACAAAATTTCCAACATCAAGAATCAAGAATGTCCCTCCTGCCTGTGCTTGGGATGTAGTTTAGTGGACACAAGTAACAACATATATTAGGATATAAGATATTGACAAAGGTTGTTCTTTATTTTCTATTTTTTGCAAGAAGGTAGAAATTATTTTAAATAAATTATGATATAAAAATTTAGAAAATGTGGCCTGGCAGCATGGCTCACTTGTTTAATGTTGACCTATGAACCAGGAGGTCACAGTTCCATTCCTGGTCAGGGCACAAGTCTAAGTCTCCAGTGTGGGTCATGCAAGTGGCAACCGATCAATGATTCACTCTCATAATTGATGTTTTTATCTCTCCTCCGTCTTCCTTTCTCTCTGAAATCAGTAAAAATATATCTTAAAAAATACAGAAATTGTGGATATACTAGAGTGTTGAGATTCAGAAACTATCTGAACAAATGCTAATCACTTTTAAATATATTGTAAATATGCATGAAAAGTTAAAGTGTAACCTACTCATCTAGTCCACCATATCTTCTTATGCTCAGAAAGTGAAGGCCATTCTTTGACCTAATTCCAGTGTGCTTCATGACCCAGGTGATCCCTTGTCCCTGACTTAGATGCTGAGTTTGTTCAAGAGAAGAGGTGCTCTGAAACAGGTCCCAGAATGACCTCCCTGCATGAGAGGATGTGACCACCAGGGGGCGCTCAAAGTCCCTAAACACAAGCACCATCCCAGCAGGAGGTGCCCTTGGAGGTTTGGGCTGGTTTCCTGTGTGGTGTCCTCTTCATGTCAGTTTCCCTCAGGTAACCTCTGGATTCCTGATTCTTAGTCTCTGAGTTAGAAAAGTCTGTTGTAAACAGAGACAACTTTACTGTGTAAACAAATGGTAGAGAGTGTCATTCAGACACACTTGTGCTAAAATGACTATTAATCATCAAATTTTTTGACCCACATAACCTAAATCTAACCTCTCTGAATTCCTCATTCTGTGCTTGCCTCTGAAATCTCGGAGTTAGCAAACTGTTGTAAAGAGACACAACCTTCTCACATGGACAAAAGGCAGAGATTCTCTATCAGACACACTTGTGCCAAGTACCAATCAATGATCAAATCTTCAGCCCCAAGTCACCTAAACTCAACCAGAGGCTCTGCAGACTGAACAGTTCAGATCAGCTCCACAAAGCTCACGGTCTCACCCAGCCAGCAGCAGGGCAGAAATGTGCTGGAGAGTGGGCACTAGAGTCATGTGACCCCAAAGCTAGAGAAGAAGGACCATGCATGTGACAGTAATCCAGTTATCATCATGCTAATAGCCCCAAGATTAGGGTGACAGCAGGCAGAGGCATAGGGACCCACAGAAGCTTGGTACAGATGACCAGGCTGACGACAAACACTCACCCAAAGGGACATGGAATGTTTATTATGCACAGAGTTGAAATCTCTGGGAAGCACAGGATAGGCCCTTAAGGAAGTGAGACCTTATTTGATGGAGTGAGGAATGGAGACGGGCTTGGTCTTTTGTTTTTTTTTGTTGTGGTAGGGGTGGGAAGGAATTATCTTTCCAGAAGCTTGTGTGTTGTAAACCTCACAATGACATCCGAGGACAAATCCATGATTCCTTATCAGATTTCTCATGTGTGGCAGATGGAGAAGAAGCAAAAATAAGCCCTCAGTTCTCAGCAGTCAAACAATAAAATGGAGTATGGAAACCTCTTTTACTTAACAACCATACAAAAGGAGCAATAATTGAGATAAAGTATCATTAAGTGCGTTCAAAAACCAGGTGTTCAGAAAATGAGAAGAATAATTATAAGTAAGTAAAAGAGGATGAGGATGATGAAAGTGATGATAAAAGTGATGATGATGGTGGTGGTGGTGGTGGCGATGATAGAATGGACACTGGTTTTGGTCTGATGTCTTGGTGGGAATATGTACTTTATT
The DNA here is from genome assembly GCF_000327345.1 of Myotis davidii. Classification (NCBI taxonomy): domain Eukaryota; kingdom Metazoa; phylum Chordata; class Mammalia; order Chiroptera; family Vespertilionidae; genus Myotis; species Myotis davidii. The sequence continues at coordinate 12,375 of NW_006291018.1, forward strand.
CAAGGTCATTGGTTTTTAGAAGGCCTTGTGTCAACTTACAGTTGGGCCATTGGGGTTTATATTTCTGAATAACATCCAAAGAGAAGATGCCTATTTACTTTTCCTATAAAAAGTTATTTTTTGGACAAACCCCATGTCTATGGAAAATGAGAAGAATGATTATAACTAAGGAAATGGTAACGATTGTGATGATGGTGATGATGATGATGATGATGATGATCACTATGATTGGCTGAGACACGGATCATTGTCTAATGCAGTGATGGCGAACCTTTTGAGCTTGGCGTGTCAGCATTTTGAAAAACCCTAACTTAACTCTGGTGCCATGTCACACATAGAAATTTTTTGATATTTGCAACCATAGTAAAACAAAGACGTATTTTTTTATATTTATTAGGGTCCAGTCTTCCCTGTCACTGTTGAGAGAGTTTATAAATAGGATCCCAATGAATTATGCAGCTTCATTAATCCTTGTTGAGACTAGATCAGCAATGACCTCAAAGGTGTCCAAGTGCAAATCTCCTGGACTTAGGAAGAGTTACCTTCTAGAACAGAGACACTGTGAGAATGTGCATGTAGGAAACAGGGATTCCCTTTTGCCACCAGTTTGCAATGCCTGTTCCTCATTTCTCTAGATACCTGCCTGGATGAATTTTAACATTTTTATTTCTAACAAACTCCTATTCATAATTATTCAGGTATTTTCTATGATGATACAAGCTCTACCTATCATTCCCTATATTTCCTTCTGGGCCTTCACTGGAGGAGGCTTTGAACCCATAGGCCCAGTAACTCTCTGTCCATGAACATCAGGTGTATTTCTGTCATGTGACTCAACACAAGTCCAGCTTCCTCCCCTCACTGAGTTCCACAGTCACATCCAGATTTATGGGTAGTTTCCCAGCAGCGCTCCCCTCTGGTACCAGAACCTGCTCCAGTCCCTGTGGCTGCTGTAGCCAATCCACATGGACAGTGGAGGCTCAGCATTTTGGGAGAGTTCTTTATAAAATCACACAAAACAGGACCCATCAAAAATACTAAATTAGCCTTGGTTAAAATTAAGGACATTCATCCCATCAAATATTCCATTACGCAAATGAAAATACAAACATAAACATAAAGAATCTATTTCCATTATGACAGGTGTGAGATGGTACCTCTTCGATGTTTTGAATTGCATCTCTCTGATGATTAGTGACTTTGAGCATTTTTCATATGTCTCTTAGCCTTCAGTATGTCCACTTTCGAGAAAGTGTTTATTTAGGTCAGTGGTTCCCAAACTTATTTGGCCTACTGCCCCCTTTCCAGAAAAAATATTACTCAGCACCCCCTGGAAATTAATTTTTTAAAAATTTTAATAGCAATTAAACAGAAAGATATATGTATTAATGTTTCTACCTTTTCGTAAAATATAGTAAAGAAGGGTGTAAATTAGAAACATTGAAGTTTGAAATTATGAAACTATTTATTGAACTCAGAATAGAAAGGGGATACAAAAAAAGTTAAAGCAAATGCATCACCGCCCCCCTGGATCGCTGCAGCGCCCACCAGGGGGCGGTAGCGCCCACTTTGGGAATCACTGATTTAAGTCCTTTGTTCTTTTTTTTAAAACTGGATTGTTTATCGCCGAAACTGGTTTGACTCAGTGGATAGAGCATCGGCTTGCGGACCGAGAGGTCCCAGGTTCAATCCCGGTCAAGGGCATGTACCTTGGTTGCGGGCACATCCCCAGTAGGAGGTGTACAGGAGGCAGCTGGCCGATGTTTCTAACTCTCTATCCCTCTCCCTTCCTCTCTGTAAAAAATCAATAAAATATATTTAAAAAAAATAAACTGGATTGTTTATCTGCCTTTTGTTAAGTTGTATGAGTTCCCTATACATTTTGGAGATTAAACCCTTATCAGATGTCACGTTGGCAAATCATACATCTGATGGAAAAATTAACAAATTACATATTAAGGTCATATTACATTATGTAGGAGAGCCCAGCACACTCTGACCATAAGAGCCTCCCAGGGGAAGGGTATATAGGGAGTCTGGGAATGAGTGATTCCTCTCAGGGTTGAAGTGTCCTTTCCTGTGAGAAATTCTATGGTAAGAATTCTCTTCGCTCACCTCCCTCTGAACCCAGACATCACTGCTAACACTAGACTGAGAAAATAGGTCAATCTGCTTCCATCATCATTTCAACATATGAATGATTCTGAGTTGTACACCTGCATGATCACTGCTTTAATTTCTTGTATTTTCTTCCTTTAAAACTATGATTATTTCTGATGTAAATAGTTTGGGGTCTCTGCAAAAGGCCACACCTTTCATACATAAAGGAGGAGTTTGGACAGGAAGCTGTATACAAAGTCACAAAATTTCCAATATCAAGAATCAAGAATGTCCCACTTGCCTGTATTTGGGAGGCAGTTTCACAGATCAAAATAACATCATAAATTAATATAAAATATATTGATAATAGCTGTTCAACACTTTTAATATTTTTCAAGGGTGGTAGAAATTAGATTGAAATTATGATACAAAAATTTGAAAATTATGGATATGTTTAGAGTGTTGAGATTCAGACATTTTTGGAACAAATTCTAATTCCATTTAATTCAATTTTAAATATGCATGAAAAGTTAAAAGTGAAACCTACTCCTCTATTCCACCATTTCTTCTTATGCTCAGAAAGTTTAGAAAATTTGTTGACCTAATTCCAATGTGTGTCATGACCAAGTGGTCCCCTGTCTATGACTTACATGCTGAGTGAGGTCAAGGAAGAAGATGCCCACAGAGGGGCTTCAGAATGACAAGGGCAGCCTAACCTCAGGCCCCACACTTACAGGAAAAGTTGTCCCACATGCAACTTTCTCTTCAAGCTCCAGGGTAAATACTCTCCTGGGCTGTGCAGGCTCAAGCTGTCTCCTCACACAGGGCTTGGTTCTCTGGGAAGAGAGCTGTGGTCTAGAAGATGAGACTGCTGGGTCTTCTCCTGTGCCTGGTGACAACCTCCCTGTCTCAAGAGTCAGGCAGAGGTCATGGGATGGCTGTGACTGCATATGACTGACAGGGACTGATGCTCCTTGTCCCCAGGTGTCCTTTTCAGGTGCAGCTGAAGAGATCAAACCCAGGACTGGTGAAGCCCTCGCAGACACTCTCCCTCACCTGCACTGTCTCTGGTTACTCCATCACCAGTTGTTCCTGCTGGAGCTGGATCTGCTAGTCCCAAGGTAAGGGGCTGGAGTGAATGGGGTGCATATGTTATGATGGAGGCACTTACTACAGCCCCTCCATGAAAAGTCAAACCCCCACCTCGAGTGACATGTCCAAGAACCAGTTCTCCTTGCATCTGAGCTCCATGACCACTGAGGACACAGTCATGTATTACTGTACTAGAGACACAGTGAAGGGAAGTCATTGTGAGCCCAGACACAAACCTCCCTATGATATTATGTGTGGTTATTTCAGAAAAAAAAGGAGGCAAGTTGAACTGGGTAAACAATGAGGAAATCACAACACTATAAATGGACAATCCTGGAGGTGTGTCTGCTCAGACTTGGTGAATTCCCATCCATGGTAACTCATCTCCTGAGCCGGGGGTAGCTTTTCCCATGTTGCACATTAGTTCATCTAGTGAATGGGGCTTCAGGTTCAAGGGGACACATATCATGTATGGACACAGTGATGACACTGCCAAGGGCCACAGGCAGACTTGAGTAGGAATTTGAGAGGGAACAGAGGGTGCTTCTGAAATGAGCTTCTGATGAAGCAGGAAAGCCCAACATGCCCTTCTGCTCCCTGGTTAGAACCATGACACGTGTCCTCATGGGCACAGACCATGATGGTGAATACAAGGCAGAACTGCCAAGACTGAAAAGGTTTCTATAAAATTAGATCCATCAGCTCCAGGAATGGGAGGTTATCTGAATGATTTATTAATTCTGTAATCAATGGACAGAGAAAGATACTACTCTTCAGGCCAAAAATGATTTTATTTATATCTGTTATTTCAAATCATTGATTTGCAACACAATTTTCCATAATCAAATGTCCAAAACTTAAACATAATTCCTCCCTGATCTTTACCAACAAGTTCACCTAAACACAGCTGATCATGATTATTTTCTTCTATATCCCAATGTATGAAACTGAATCTACAACAGAGTCTAGAGAATAAACACCCCAATGGAGGCAGTGCAGCTGCTATATGTCCAGCACCAGCTCCCCTGAAGGAATAGGACCCGGGAGCTATGTCTGTGTCTCTATAGTTCATGTTTCTGGTTCCCAGGGACCCACACAGACACTCCTTTCTCCCCCAACCTTTGGTCCACTGGGTCTAGGCTCACATCTGGTCTTATTTTATCCTCTGATCACTTTGTAGGGGAAATGATGTCAGAAGAAGCTTCCCATCTCATGAACATGATCCTCCTGCACTTTTACTTCTTTCTTGGGTTGTGAGGTTTGATTTCTCTGGGTTGTCATTACTGGTTACTGTCAAAGGCATCTCTCATTTACACAATTGTATCTTTCTTTTTTATGAAAATGTTCTTTCCTAAGTCCTTATACAGGTCTCCTGGATCATTTCGGTCCAGTGGGGAGGGCCCAGACCCAGATATTGGAAGTAATAGTTAACAGTATTGTTGAACATGTCACACTCTGGGATCATGTCCTATGTCAGCGTCCAAACTCAGAGCTCCCTATATAGCAAGGGGTTATGCAAATAGGGCCCCCTCTGCTCATAAAAAACCAGCCCAACCCTGACCCTGCAGCTCTGGGACAGGACCCCAGTCTCAGGATCCCCAGGTGTTCCCATTCCCTATTCAGGACTGAGCACAGACCACTCACCATGGGGTTTGGCCTCAGCTGTGTTTTCCTTGTGGCTCTTTTAAGAGGTAGTTTATGGAGAACAAGAAACACTGAGTATGTGAGTGAATATGAGTGAGAGAAGCAGTGGACATGTCAGAGGTTCCTAACCAGGTCATCTCTGTATTTGCAGGTGTCCAGTGTGAGGTGCAGCTGGTGGAGTCTGGGGGAGGCTTGGTGCCGCCTGGGGGGTCTCTGAGACTCTCCTGTGCAGCCTCTGGATTCACATTTAGTAGCTACAGGATGAACTGGGTCCGCCAGGCTCCAGGGAAGGGGCTGGAGTGGGTTTCATACATTAATGAGGATGGAAGTAGCACATACTATGCCAACTCTGTGAAGGGCCGATTCACCATCTCCAGAGACAACGACAAGAACACGCTGTATCTGCAAATGAACAGCCTGAGATCCCAGGACACCGCTGCGTATTACTGTTTGAGAGACACACAGTGAAGGGAAGTCAGTGTGAGCCCAGACACAAACCTCTCTGCAGGAGAGGTTATGACCACCAGGGGGCGCTCAGGCCCCTGAACACAAGCACCATACCAGCAGCAGGTTTAGTTGGAAGTTAGGGCTGGTTTCCTGTGTGGTTTCCTCTTCATGTCAGTTTCCCTCAGAGAACCTCTGGATTCCTGATTCTGCACTTATCTCTGACGTCTCTGAGTTAGAAAAGTCTGTTGTAAACAGATAACTTTCTCACATGAACATATGGCAGAGAATCTCTTTCAGACACACTTGTGCTAAAATGACTAGTAATCACCAAATCTTGTGAACCTTGACACCTAAATCTAACAAGAGGCTCTGCTGACAAAACAGTGCAGCTCACCTGAATGCTGGACAGTGCACACAAGTATGTGAACCCAAAGCTAAAGAAGAAAGACCCCCAGTGGTGACACTCATTCTCTTGTCATCATGGTCATAGCACCAAGAATAGTTGACACCATGCAGAGTTAGAGCAAACCACAATAGTGTGGTGCAGATATTCAGGTTGATGACAAGTACACATATAAAGTTGACATGGGTGTTTATTCTGCACATAGTTGAAATCTTTGAGAAGCACAGAAAAGACCCTTCAGCAAGTCAGACATGCTTTGATGGAGCCAGGAAAGGAGACTGGCTCAGGGCTTTTATTTTGGCAAGATGGTTGGGAGAGGTGGAAATTCTGCTTATAAGGACTGATTTGGTTTTAATCTCACGATGACATAAAAACTATGACTTATTATCCAATTTCCCATGTGAGAGACAGATGGAGAAGAGGCAGCAATGAACCATCAGTTGTCAGAAGTTGAACAAGAAGGAAAATAGAGTATGGCTACCAATTTTCTTACAACCATAAAAAAAATCCAAAAAATTGAGGTAAAGGATCCTTATGTGCATACAAATGCCATGACTACAGAAAATGAGAAGAATAAGTAAGCAAATGATGATGGTGGTGGTGGTGGTGATGGTAATGATAGAATTATAAATAGTGTCTTGGTGGGAATAGGTCCTTTCACTTTTTGTGAAGGCCTAGTGTCAACATATAGTTGGGTCTATGGAAATTCAATCTCCCAATGGTATCTGAAGAGTAGAACTTTCTTTTGCAATAAAAAGTCATTGTGTGTGGATATCCACCATGTTTACAGGAAATAAAAAGAAAAATTAAAGTTAGCAAATGGAAATGATCATGACCAGGATGGACTGATACATGGGCCCTCGTCTAATGAAATGATGACTCCTCATACAGACACATCATCACCATAGCTCCTTCAGTGAGGAGTGTCCACCATTCCCTGTGAGTGTTGACAGATTTTATAATGGAAGCCCCAGTGAATTATGAAGCTTCAAAAATCCATGCTGAGACTAGAGTTGTAATGACCCCAAAGGTGTCCAAGTTCTAATTCCCTGGACCTGGGAAGGTGTTACCTTCTAGAACAGAGACACTATGAGAATGTGCATGTAGATTATAAGGAATCCCCTTCTTAACAGTTTACAATGACATGTTCTTTATTTCTCTTGATCCCTACCTGGATGAATTGTAATGTTTTTTTCTTTCTAACAAACTCCTATTCATAGTTACTCAAGTATTTTCTATGATGATATAAATTCTCCCTATCATTCCCTATATTCCCTTCTGGGCCTTCACTGGAGGAGGCTTTAAGCCCATATGTATAATAAGAGTCTTTTTTATGAAAATCAAAACCAGTCCAGCTAGCAGCTTCTACTTTAACTCATATAAAGTTAACAATATATGAGGAAATTTAACAGCACATTGTAAAGCTCATTTACCATGATGAAGTGGGATATCATCTTAGAATACAAGGATGGATCAAGGTATGTAAACCAATAATTGCGATATACCTCATCCTTAGAATGAAGACCAAAAAATATTTCATATAAATAGAAATAAAAAAGGAAAAATTTAAAATTCAAAAACCTTTCATGACTAAATTGTAAAAAAATTAGTTATACAAGGTATGTGTCTCAAAATAGCAAAGGCCACATTTGAGAAACCAACAAGTATCATAATACTCAACGGAGAAAATTGAACATTATTCTTCTAATATCAGGACCAACACAGGAATACTTTTATTCTAAAAAACCACAAATGCTTGTCTGAAAAATTAAGCAAGAAAAAAAAAATAGAAACTATCAATATGAGATAAAACAAGTTAAAATGCCCCTTCCTATCAGTATACAGATGATACAATCTTACTTATAGAAAACCTTAAAAATTGCACCAGAAAACTGAGAGAACTAGAAAGTGAACTTAGGAAAGACATAGTGAACAAAACCTACACACAAATGTCTTGTGCCTTTGCAGAAGCTCAAGTAAGTGTCTTCATGGCTCTAGGAAATATGTGGGCTATTTCAGAGGAAAGTGAGGAAAGAAAACTTGAACTAGCTAAAAAGTAAGGAGATCATAACCTAATGAAACAAGAACCCTAGACGTGTGTGTCCTTGGTCTTGGTTAATCCCCCATCATGTTCTCAGGTAGCTCCCCCCCACAATGTGGCATAGAGTCAGGTGCAGGTTACAGTTAACCCCCATCATGTGGGAACATGGTGACAGTGGTCCTAAGATCACATGCAGACATCGATTTCCAATAACAAGACTTTCATAACCTCAATTTAATTTCTCCTAAATCATTACCCACATCTTCCACTAAACACACCTGGTCATGATAGAGATTCTTCTATATCCCAATGAAACTGAATCTGAAACTGAATCTACAACAGACACTAGAGCAGTGGTTCTCAACCTTCCTAATGCCGCGACCCTTTAATACAGTTCCACATGTTGTGGTGACCCCCAATCTTAAAATTATTTTCGTTGCTACTTCATAACTGTAATTTTGCTACTGTTATGAATTATAATGTAAATATCTGATATGCAGGATGTATTTTCATTGTTACAAATTGAACATAATTTCACAGGCGACCCCTGTGAAAGGGTCATTTGACCCCCAATGGGGTCGCAACCCTAGGTTGAGAACCGCTGCTGTAGGCAGAGGTGGTCTCTGGAGGCTTTGAGTTTGTGCCTGATCTAATTACTCAAAAACAGCCTTTGACACTGTTCTGCACTAGAGATTGAGAGGTGTAGAGATCTACCTAATACATAGTCACAAACTCAAACAGATAGTCAAACTGAGGAGACAAAGAAACAACTTCCAAATGAAAGGACCAGAGAATTCTCCAGAAGAGATAAATGAAGCAGAGCAATATTAGAATAGCAGTGTGCCAGACAGGCAGACAGGGAGAAGGTGTTTGAAGAAATAATGGCAGAAAACTTCCCTAACCTGGTAAAGGAAAAAAGTCACACAAGTTCAGGAGGCACAGAGAACCTCAAACAGGGACCCAAATAGGCTCATGCCAAGACACATCATAATTACAATGCCAAAAAATTAAAGACTAAGAGAGAATCTTAAAGGCAGCAAGAGAAAAGAACAACCAGCAACAATCATAATGTCACATGGTCTGACATGTAAATAATTGGTGTGAACAACAAGCTGACCAAAATCTTTGGAAGGAAAAGCTGGGGAATGACAAGTCCATAAGGGGTTTGGGAAAGCTCCAGCATATTCCTGGAAACCTAAAAGGCTACACACACTCGCAGAGTTGTGTGCATGCTCTGCAAAGAACAAGTTGACTGAGAATTTCTTGTCTCTAGCTGACCTGAGGCTCTGTATAAGCAGGAGTGAAAGCTCAGGTAAAGTGGTAAACAGCCTGCCAGAGCATTGGAGGCATGTCTTAAAGCACACATAGCCCCAGCAGAGGTTGGGAACTGTATTGGTTCAAAGTGTGGGTGGGAAAGGGAGTTCTATAGAAAGTAACTACACAGGGTGATCTAATCACAAATTCCCAACTGGGCAGGTCTAGGTGGGCAATCATTCCCCAGGCCTATATCTGTAGGGAACTATTTGTCTTTGCCTTAAGCAAGCCCGGTTCTTTGTTCTCGTGCATGTAGGTTAACACACCTTTGAAATGCCAGAGTAATCCTCTTTCTTTCAGACTCCTTGGAAGGAACCAATCTTAAGAAAGCACATAACCTTATAATCCAATCCCTGTCTTGTTTTCTCCCACCTTCATGTAATCTTTTTTATATTCCCTTCTTAATGTCAAATGTATAACAGAAACTGCAGAGCTGCATAGTCAGCAGTGGTGGTGGTGGCAGCACCAGTGGCCCAGCTAGGAAGATGGCATGCTCAGTCAAGGTCAGACATAGGCTAGGAGGCAAGGGCACTGTTGTGTGGTGGTGGTGGTGGGGCTGGGGACTGGTAGTGGTGGTGGCGAGGAGGTAGAAGTTAGCAGATGTGCTCAGAGTCCTGTGACAGTACAACATCCAAAAGGAGGAGATCTTGGTGAAGGGGGACAAAGTCATCTTGGAAGCAAGTTCTCCAGGCCCAAGAGGTGAAGACCAACTACATGGTGTGGGGGACTGGAAAGGAAGGCCAATCCAGGGAGTACCACACGTTGGATTGTATCTTATTTCTACTTAATAATGCACACCTTTCTCATCCTGTTTATGCCTGACACGCAGCCACTGAAAATATTCCTGTGATTAGAAGGCCTGACCAAAAAGAGGTACCGTATTTGCTGGCGTATAAGACAATTTTTTGGCCCTGAAAAATATGCCTCCAAGTGGGGGATCGTCTTATACGCCAGGTACACTTCAGATAGACTGCCCATAGTGCTTGCCCCGTGCCATAGTGGCCTCCCGATGCCTGCCCACTTCATTCCACATACCGTTCAGGCATCAGCAGCGCTGCTGGGTGTATG
>NW_006291018.1:22926-57466 GCF_000327345.1 Myotis davidii
CTGGAATTACCTGTATGTTTACCGGTAATAAACTTGCACTGTTTTATGTATATGTTTGATTACATACAGCCTTGTGACAGTTTTCCTGCATGTCATAAGCATTTGAATATAAATTAAAATGTTAAAATCAAATCTGATATTGTTTTACCTTTTATTTGGTGTGTGGAAGGTGTGCGGAAGAGGGGGTAGTCTTATACGGCGAGTATATAACAAACTCTGTATTTTGAGTGGAAATGTTAGGGGGTTGTCTTATACGCCCAGTCCTCTTATACGCCGGCAAATACGGTACTTGGATATCTCAGTGGTGAAGCATCAACATCGGAAAGTATAGCCCAAAGCGCCCTGTAGAAATAGGGCTTCTGAGATCTACTCAAGTCAAATGAACTGTAGATGAAGTATAAGCAGAAGCAAAGGAACCACGAATTGAGGAGAAGTGTGTGCACCTTGATCATTGACTATTGGCTTTGTTTCTGCCAAGTGGTTTGGGGGGGCTGCTGTGACAAGACTGGAGGAGGCCATTAACAGTGGCGGCTGCAGCTGTGGATACAGTTAATGCTGCCTCCCTAACAGGGTCCAAAAAAATGAGTTTGGAGGAAACAAAGAAGATGACCAGAGAGGACTGGAGAAAGAAGAAAGAGCTAGAAGAATAGCAGAAACTGGGTAATGCTCCTGCAGAAGTTGATGAAGAAGGAAAAGACATCAACCCTCACATTCCCCAGTATGTTTCTTCAGTGCCATGGTATATTGCTCCATCAAAAAGATCTAAAGAGAATTCCATAGCTAATAAGTAGCACAAAGGAGCATGTGAAAACTGTGGGGTCATGACACAGAAAAAGAAAGACTGCTTTGAGAGACTTAGGCGAGTTGGAGCAAAATTTACAAGCACTGACATAGCTCCAGATGAACATGTCCAGCCTCGGCTGATGTTTGACTATGATGGGAAGAGGGATAGGTGGAATGGCTACAATCCAGAAGAACACATGGAAATTGTAGAAGAATATGCCAAAGTTGATCTGGAAAAATGAACATGGAAAACCCAGAAACTCCAGGAAGAATTAACCTCAGGAAAATCAGTGGAACAGACTAATTCTTCAAAACACCAATGGGAAGAAGAGGAACCTAATTCTAAAATGGAAAAATACCATAATAGTGAGAATGAGGATGAAGGTAAATATGTAGATGACATTGACATGCCTGGACAGAACTTTGACTCTAACAGACTGATTACTCTTCGGAATTTCAGGATTTGAGAAGATATTTCAAAATATTTGCAGAATTTATATCTAAACTCTGTTTAGTATAATCCCAAAACTAGAGCGATGAGAGAAAACCCCTATGCCAATGCAGGAAAGAATCCAGATGAAGTGAGCTATGTGGGAGACAACTTTGTTAGATACATAAGTGACACTATTTCAATGGCTCAGACACAGTTGTTTGCATGGGAAGCCTATGACAAGGGATCTGAAGTGCATCTGCATGCCAATCCTACTAAACTAGAGCTCTTGTATAAGTCCTTCAAGGTAAAAAAAAGAAGAAGAAGAAGAAGAAGAAGAAGAAGAAGACTCCAAAGAACAGCAGAAAGAAAGCATCCTGGAAAAGTGTGGTGGCCAAGAACATTCGGATGCCCCTCCAGCTGAGTTGCTTCTAGCTCAGACGGAAGACTATGTGGAGTACTCAAGACATGGGACAGCCATTAAAGGACAGGAGTGGGCTGTCCCTGCTCCAGATATGAGGAGGATGTGAAGATCCACAATGACACGCGCATCTGGGGATCTTACTGGAAAGAAGGCCGATGGGGTTACAAATGCTGTCACTCTTTTGTCAAACACTACTATTGCACTAGAGAAGCTGGGGAGGAGATTGTGAATTCAGAGGAATGTATTGCAAATGATATAACTAGAGAATAATCTGTGAAAAAACCTCAAACTTTGATGGAGATGCATCAGGAAAAACTAAAAGAGGAGAAAAAGAAGAAGCAGCATCGAAAGAGCAGCTCAGATAGTGATGATGAAGAAAAGAAACATGAAAAACTGAAAAAGGCACTGCATGCAGAGGAGACCCTCTTCATGTAAGGAGTTCATGCAGATTGATAACAGGAAGGGGCCTTACAATATCCTACATGAAATTTGGGGACCCACCCAGGAGGAAATGAAGGCCGATAGAATGAAGCGTCAGAGGCCGGATGACCCCATGGTCTCTTTCCTTGGACAGTAGTAACTAGTTGTAGACAGTCACTCATGATAAACACAGCTGATGATATATTATTTTCAGCTTCTTGCCAATGACTGTAGATGGAAAAGTCAGTGTCTGCTCATCTTGCTACCTGACTTTAATAAAGCTTCCAGAAGTCTAATAGTACATTCATTCCTTTCCACGCTGAAGAAATAGAAGAAAAACAAAGAGGATGTACATTAAAAGCAGATTAAGACTTTTATTTCCATTTTATATTAGTGATATGGAAAGAGACTCTGGCTGGCTTCCTTAGTCTCTCTCTCTCTCTCTCTCTCTCTCTCTCTCTCTCTCATCTTTCACTCAATAGTTAAGTCTTAAACTGTATTTTTTTTTCAATTTTATGGCCCTTTATCTTGTGTTTGACATTTTAAAGGTAGATTAATTAATTTTCTCAAAACTAGGGCTTCATATTTTTCTAATTAGTAGTAACTATAATTGTTATTGTATAGTCATTTGATTTTGCCTTCTAAGGCTTTCCTGTAGCTAAAAAAAAAAAAAAAATCTATCTTAAAGGAATTTTGTAGAACATGTGAATAACTATCCTCTGTGGTAATAATTCCATTTTTTTTTTACTCATTTATAAAATTGTTATTTTTAAAATATTTCCTTGTGTCTTACACCCAGAACTAAATGTGTTAAGCCTGTGAATGGAAAAATAATAGCTGTTTTGTCATTCTTGAATCAGAGTTGACCAATCAGTGTTCAGTCTTTTACCATTTTGGACATGGGCGTTTAGACACAGACATCCTTTCCTTTATCATAGAGGATATTATTTGTGATGCTATATTTTTGTTTTAATGTGATTGCCTTTATTTAACAATCATAAACACTAAATTTGATTTTAAAACCTTGTAGAATTCCCTTGTGCCTAATGTTTGTAGCCAGCAGGTGTAACTTTGCAAAATTTGCAAAAGCAAAACCTGAAGTTGAAAGTTTCTTCAAAAAATCATAAGGATAGCATGTAGGACTACTGGGAACTGTGATTGCCACGATCCTCATGCCTCTTCCAAGAACATTGTGTAAATAATAAAGACAGAGAGAACAGGGTCTGTGAAAAAAAACTAGTTAAAAAGCTTTGACATGAGCATATTGATTTTAATAGCTCACTGGATTTTCTGAGCTACCAAAATCCGCTTGGATACTGCATTAAGTTGGCATCTTGGAGATAATTCTGGTGGGACAGTAACTGAATTGAGTTGCCAAGTACTATGGATATCTGCATGGTGTCTAGATCAGGCTGGCATGAAATTAAAACAACAATGCACATAGATCTAATTCTTACCACTTCAAAAATGTCAAAAGTTTATGTTTTCATCTCCCTTCTTTAACATAGGATAGTTCAGCATAAATCTGAGATTGGAGTTAATTTTGTATTTATTTATCTACTGTTATTAAAGGTTTATAATTGAGAATCAAAAAAGAGTGTGTGATCTTTGATGAAGAGAGATGGGCTGCCTGCTTGGAGGGTCACAAAGAAGGGATTGTGCAGACTGGACGGAGTAGCTATGAGAGTGGAAAAAAAATGCTGCAATCAAAGCCAAAATTTTGGCTCAGAAAAGATCTACCATCAAGATTGATTTAGATGATCAAATAACTGCTCTCAAACAGAGGAGTTTTGTGGACGCTGAGGTAGATGTGACCTGGGATATTGTCAGCAGAGAGAGAGAGTGTGGAGGACATGGACAACTATCCTACAGAGCACGGGGAAGACCTTTTCCAAGGATATTTTTGCAATTCTTCAGTCTGTGAAAGCCAGGGAAGAAGGGCGTGCACCTGAACAGCGACCAGTCCCAAATGCAGCACCTGTGGCTCCCACATTGCCTACCAAACAGCCTATCCCAGCTGCTACAACAGATATGACCAGGAAAGAAACTGCAAAACTGTTATTTGATGAAGCAGTTGGATCTTATTTTGGCTCAAATAAACTCCTAAAAATTAAAATAAAAAGTCACAAACATCTCACCAGCCCGTGCTTGGGAGGTAGTTTCTCAGATCAAAGTAACATTATAAATTAATATGTAAAATGCTGACAGCGGCTGTTATTTACTTTGATATTTTGCATAAGGGTAAAATTTATATAACATTACATTCAATAAATTTGGAAATTGTGGCTACAGTAGAGTGTTGAGATTCAGAAACAGTGGGAACAAAAGTTAATCTCATTAAATCTCTATGAAAGATGCATGAGAAGTTAAAAGTGTAACCTGCTCATTTAGTTCACCATTTCTTCTTAAGCTCCGAAAGTCTAGGCCACGCTTTGTTATTAATCCAATGAGTCTCATGACCCATGTGGCTTCCTGTCCCTGACTTACTTAGTGAGTGAGGTCAACAGAAGACTTTCCCCTACACAGGCCCCAGAATGATCAGGGAAGTCTGACCTCAAAACCTCTATTTATAGGAAAGGGCTGGCCCACATGCAAATTTCTCTTCAAGCTCCAGGGTAAATCCTCTCCTGGGCTGTGCAGGCTCACAGCTGTCTCCTCACACAGGGCTGAGGTCTCTGGGAAGGCAGAGCTGTGGTTTAGAAGAAGATGAAACTGCTGGGTCTTCTCTTGTGCCTGGTGACAGCCCCCCAAGGTGAGGGTCTCTATAACCCAACTTTGAAATCCCGATTAAGCATCAGCAGAGACACGTCCAAGAGCCAAGTTTATTTATCACTGACCAGCCTGACAACCGAGGACACGGCTGTGTATTACTGTGCGAGACACACAGTGAGGGGAAGTCAGTGTGAGCCCGAACACAAACCTCCCGAGGGAGACAGCAAGGCTGGGCTGCATGGGGCGCTTGGGACAGCAGGGGGCGCGCAAGTCACAGCAATCAACACAGGCAGCCCAGGCACTGGCTCAGAGAGAGGCTCAGCCTGGATCCTGTTGGAGGCTGGGTTTTCCTCTTCATCTGATATTGGTTCCTGGACCTTTTCCTGAGTCATGATCAGGGCACAGACAGCTCAGCAGCAAAGAGCCGGTCAGTCCTGATGGAGAAGAGAGGCCACAGGATGGCCATTACCCAGGCCCCTGCACACAGAGAAGTTGGAAGTGTACCCTGTGCAAAGACAGCAGGGTCTTGCCCACAGCAGCTTCAGAGGCTGAGTCTGATGATGCCCACACACCAGGGGATGAAATGACCTGCAGCTCTGACATAACCTCGGTCTAGGGAGGCAGGGAGGCCTCTCCAGCAGTTGCAGTGGGCGCAGGAAGCTGGGAGAGGGACTGGCACAGGGTGAGCTGTGTCAGGGAGTGAGGACTGGTGGGGGTCTTGTGATGGGAAGGAGCTGTAGTAGATGGATCCCCTCAAAGGGCAGAGGAGAGACCACTAGGCTTCTTCACCTGGGTGTCCAGATGTGGGCAGAAGTGGAGGAGGGAGGGCGAGGCTTGAAAGCTGCCAGACGTCAGCACCAAACCTGGGCTCAGACTCCTGTGTCCACCTAACAATTGCAATACTAAGTCAAAGGGAGGAATTCAAGCAACCAGCGATGATTAGCAAGTCAATAAGCACAAAACAGGAGTGAGAGTGGGGTCTGGTTCTCACATTGAGTGAAGTTTCCACTGATCCTCCCCTTGTACAGAAGGTCAGGGGTCAGATTCTACTTCCAGAATTGCAGCTTCTAGAGGGTTCTGAGCATCCTGAGTTAGATGTCCTGCACTGGAGTGGTTCTCCAAGGTGTGGATTCTGAATTGCTCTGTGAGCTGTAAGGTGTGAACTCAGGGAATAATTGCAGTTTCATGATGGCCTTTATTATTAAAACACATGATCAGGTCTCTTCAGGGGGGTTCACAAGCCATTTCTTCTGATATCTCATTATTAGGTGTCAGTTAAGTGATTTAGTACAAGACACAACTGCTCTGCATTTTGATCCTCCCTCTCTCTGTAGTCTTAGCCCATCATGAGCTCACAGGCCCCTTCCCAGAATATCAGCTACCAGATTCCTTTCCTTCCAGGGCCTCAGGTAGACGCTCGGAAGTCAGGTCCCACAATGACTCTCTGTGACCAAGAGCAGGTACTCACTTGCCCATTGTGGCCCTGCCCACCAGGTGACCTGGGAGAGCAGCCTCACCTGACAGCTGACAAAGCTGCTGCCTCCTCACCTCCCAGTGCTAGATGTGCATCACCTTCCTGAGGGTGGTCTCCAAGGGGCTTTAAGAAATGCACCCCGGAGGTTAAAGGGGTGACCCAGCCCCACCTCTGACTCTCCCTGGAGCAAGCCTGACCTGGTCTAACCTACTCTGGGTGTACAGGACCTATAAGAACACAGGCACACGAGGGCCTGCAATTCAATTCTGTGTTTGTATGTGGATGCATTTGATTGGCTTCCAAAAAATTCACACCCAGGCCCAGAATCCATGTGTGGTCTCTGCCCAGGTGCTATGTACAGGGAAGAGGAACAAATGTAGATTTTATAGCAAAGTAAATCATCACAGTGTGTGTGTGTGTGTGTGTGTGTGTGTGTGTGTGTGTGTGTGTATGTATTAAATAGTAAATGTGTTGTGAGATTTGGTCACCAATGGGATGTGCAAATGGGGCCTTCAATGAAAAAAAAACAAAAACAACTGAGGACATAAGAGGCCACAGAGCCCCCAGGAGCTCTGGATGACGGGAGGATTGGCTGTGTTCATGCATCTGGCAACTCCAGGGCAGGGCTCCTGCTGGCTTCCTAAAGCCCTGGTTTGGGGTCTCCGTGAAGAGCCATTGGAGGTCAGTAGGGCCAGTTCACTCTATCCAGAGATGTCAAAATCACACGGTATCCCTGAGGGAGCAATCTGACATTAGTGTACAGCCTTCACTACTGGACTAGAGATTCTGAAAGGTTAATGCCCTGTGAGCCCAGGCAGGATCCTGCCCTGAAGAGCCAGGACTGAGCAGCAGGAGTCTCTCAGGGCTCAGGAACAGTTGCAGATGGAGTTGAGCAGGGATTTCCTAAGGCCTGGGGCTTCCTCTCTTCATACAAACAACCCAAACTGAAAGTTGGACATGACTGCTGAGGTGACTGTGAATATCCTGATCTATCAGAGCATTTTCCAAACTCAATGAGACATGAGAAATACACACAAGGAAGGTGTGTATTTGGTCTATGGCTTCAGGATATTTGAATTGTAAACAACTGGCACAGGGATGGATTTATTGCATCACTAACAGCAGAATTTTGGAAGAAGACATTTAGGTGTCAAAGGAAGAAAACATTCAAGTGCCAAAGCTCAGATCTGGCCCAGGTGGCCCCATGTCATCCAATGCTGGGCTCACAATGAGGAGCATGTCCTGTGGGGCCTGGTAACTCAGTGGTAAGAGCTCTGTCTTAACAGAGATCAGGGACCTGGCAGGGGCCACACATCTTACAACAAGGATTAGCACTCGGTGAAACCTAGCTCTTGTTCTTTGAAAAGATAAACAATATTGATGAACTGTTAGCCAGGCTCATCTAGAAACAAAGGAAGAGACCCTAAATAAATGAAATCAGACACGGATGTGGAGAAGGAACAACTTATATCACGGAAATACAAAGGATTGTAAAAACAAACAAACAAAAAACTCATGAACAATGAAATGGAGAAGTTCCTAGAAAAACACAATCTCTCAAAACTGAATCAGGATGAATCGGAAAACCTGAATAGGCCAATAACAACTGATGAAATAGAAGCAGTAATCGAAAATCTCCCAGCAAACAAAGCCCGGATCAAGTTATAGAAAACCCTAAAGACTTTAATAAGCATTCAAAGAAGAACTTACACTTATATTTCTCAAACTATTCAAAAAATTCCAAGAGGAAGGAACACATCTAAGCTCTTTTTATGAGGCCAGCATTATCCAAATTTCAAAACCAGAGAAAGACAATAGAAAGAAAGAGAATTACAGGCCAATATTCCTAATGAACATAGATGCTAAGATACCCAACTCAAATATTAGCAACTCATCTCCAGCAATATATTAAAGTGATCATACACCATGACCAAATGGAGTTTTTTCCTGGGATACAATATCCCCACATCAATAAATGTGATATATCATGTAAACAAATTGAAAAACAAAAATCTTACAATGTATTAATAGATGCAGAAAAGCATTTGACAAAATCCAACACCCATTTTTCCAAAAATCTCTCAGCATAGTGGGAGATGAGGGAGCATATCTCAACATGATAAAGGTTATATATGACAAACCTACAGTGAACATCATACTCAAAGAGCAAAAATTAAAATCATTTCCAGTAAGAACAGGAGCAAGACAGGGATGTCTGCATTCTGCAGGATCTGTCCCCTGGTGGTCAGTGCGCTCTCAAGCCAACCTCCTGCAGTCCCCCTCTCCACCCCCTGCCCTGAGCCAGCTGCCCCAATCAGTCTAATTGGGACTGGATGATGACCAGGATCAGCCCTGATAGCCAGCCCGGCCATGGGACCACTTTCTTGTATGAATTCATGCACCAGGTCTCTAGTTCAATATAAAACTGGATGCCCTAGCCACAGCGATCAGCCAAGAAGAAAAAAAAAGGCATCCAAATTGTAAAGGAGAAAGTAAAACTCTCATTATTTGCATATATCATGATATTATATGTAGAAAACCCTAATAAAGACTCCACCAAAAACCTACTAAATTTAATAAACAAATTTGGCAATGTAGAAGGATACAAAATTAGCACCCAAAATTTGATGGTATTTTTATTCACCAATAATGAATCCTCAGAAGAAGACACTAAAGAAACAACTACATTTACTATTGCAACAAATAAATTAAAATACTTAGGAATAAACTTAGCCTAGGACGTAAAAGACTTGTACTCAGATAACTACAGGATGTCGAAGAGAAAGAGGAAGAGAGAGAAAAGTGGAAGAAAATACCATGTTCATGGATTGGTACAATTGACATCATTAAAATGTTCATACGTAAAGCAATCTACAGATTCAATGCAACCCCTATTAAAATACCAATGGTATATTTTACAAATCTAGACTCTCAGAGGGAAAGTGGGGGAGGGTGGTTGGGCGTGAGGAGATCAACCAAACAACTTATATGCTTAGCCCATGGAAGCAGACAATACTATGATGAAGGCCTGGGGCTGGCTACAAGGGGTAAATGGGGAATAAAAGGGGACATATGTAATACATTAAAAAAATAATGGTATAATTTTTTTTAAAGGATTACAACTTGGACACTCAGATTCCCAATTGGCATAGTCCCTTTGTCATCTATCTTCTCTCATGTGTAGTTAAGACTCTCATAAATATGCAAAACAAATGAGGTGAACTAGCTTGAATATGGATAAGTCTGTGCCCTGAGTGCACCACACCCTCCCCTACAGCAGTGCTCACATCACAGCCCTTACCATGGACTGGAGGTGGAAAACCCTCTTTCTGGTGGCTGTGGTTACACATAAGGGGCTCCCCTGGCCCTGGGTCAGGGAGGGAACCAGGGAGAGTCAAGGGAGATTTCCACCCACTCCTGTCTCCTCTCCACAGGTGTCCACTCCCAGGTGCAGCTGATGCAGTCTGGGGCTGAGGTGAGGAACCTGGGGCCTCCATGAAGGTCTTCTGCAAACCTTCTGGTTACACCTTCACCAGCTACTGGATGCACTGGGTGAGACAGATCCCAGGAAAGGGGCATGAGTGGGTAGGGTGGTTTTACCCTAAAAATGGAAACACAAAATACACACAGAAGTTCCAAGGCAGAGTCTCCATGACCAGAGACACGTCCATGAGCACAGCCTACATGGAGCTCAGCAGCCTGAGAGCCCAGGACACAGCCATGTATTACTGTGCAAAAGCCATGCAGTGAAGGGAAGTCAGTGTGAGCCCAGACATAAACCTCCCTAAGGGAGAGGCTGTGACCACCAGGGGGCGCTCAGGGTTCGTGAACACAAGGACCATCCCAGCAGCAGGTGCAGTTGGAGGTTTGGGCTGATATCCAGTGTGGTTTCCTCTTCATGTCACAGTTTCCCTCAGGGAACCTCTGGATTCCTGACTCTGGGCTTACCTCTGACGTCTCTGAGTTAGAAAGTCTATTGTAAACAGAGACAACTTTCTCATGTGGACAAAACATAAAGTGTCTTTCAGACAATCTTGTGACCAAATGGCAATTAGCAATCAAATTTGCTGACCCTGGTTCTCTAAATCTAACCAGAGGCTCTTCTAACTCAGCAATGCAGCTCCACACAGGCCAGGGTCCCAGCCTGCCAGCAGCAGGACACGTGGATGCTGGACAGTGGCCACCACCAGCACATGAACGCAAAGCTAGAGAAGAAAAACCCTGGTCATTGACTTGTCGTCACTCTCAAAGCACCAATCACAGGTGACCCCATGAGGAGGAGGTAGAGGGACCCACCGTGCCTTGGAATGGATGTCCAGGCTGATGTCTCACAGACAGGGGCACTTGAAAAGGTTTATATCTTTATGGAATTGTCTGTTGGTAGCAGGGCAGGCTTTTGAGAAAGTCAGACATGGTTTCCCGGATGACATGGCTCAGCAGTTGGGCATCTACCTATTAACTAGGAGGTTAAAGTTTGATTATTGATCAGGGCACATGCTTGGTTTGCCGTCTTGAAACCCAGTGTGAGATTTGCAGGGAGCACAGATCAATGCTTTTTCCTCTTTATTGATGTTTCTATTTCTCTCTCCCTCTCCTTTCCTCTCTGAAATCAATTAAAAATATATGTAAAAAAAGAAAAAAATATTTGGATCCCCCAGGTAAGGACACTGGTTCAGGGTTTATTGTGGATCAGTGCTGGGGGCGGGGAGGGTCCTGCTCACAGGAGGGGCTTGTGTGGGTTCAATGTCCCACCTGCAGGACACAAGGGCGTATCCCCACGTGCCAAGTAAGAGAGAGGGATGAACCTTAACATGTCATCTTCAAATATCACAAATAGAACCTGGGAAAGAACCAAGATGGCGGGTAGGTAAATGCCTGTACTCCTTGAGGCCTCCCATAACCACTTGAAAATTAAAACTGAAATACAGAACAATCATCATTCAGAAAAGCCTGAACATTGGCTGAATGGAAGTCCTACAACTAGAGAAGAAAGAAGAACTCACATTGAGACTGGTTGGAGGAGTAGAGGCTGGGAATGGGCTGGTCTGCCACCCAACTGTGCTATTTTTTTTTATTTGGAAGGGAGATCGTCTTTGTAGAGGATACCCAGAAGGAGCACGGGGTCCCTGCCCCACATCAGACTCCCATCCCAGGGTTGCAGAGATGGGAAGAGAAGTCCCTGTCACTTTGGGTTGTAAATACCAGCAGGGATTGTGGTTGAATGACAGGGAGGCTGCTGGAATCACAGGTGTTCCTCTTAAAGGTCCAGCACAGGAACTCACAGGGTCCCATTTCATCTGATCCCCAGGGCCGGGAGACCCAGACTCGTATGGGAAGGAATTGGATGGTCTGGCATAGGAGCAGTGACTCCAGGGCAGCTTTCCCCCAGACTTGGGGGCTCACAGGGCTCATTGTTCCTATGCTGGGACCTCCTATGTCTCTGGGCTGACTGGCAGTCATATCTGAGTTTCCATCAGCATAGAGCACACAGTTTGCTCTGTCCTGGTGATTCCTTGAGACCCCACCCCATCCAATTTGCAGCCCCATCCAAGCTGTTACCAGCAGCTTTTGCATATGAATGGCCTGTCCTGACTGCTAAAATCTCTCAAACAAGCTACAGCTGGGGACAGCATACCCCAAACCCATCCATAAAAGGCCCAAGACCTGGCACAAGCACCAACCTGCCTTCCTTCACAGGCGGGCCTCACCTGGGCACCTCCAGGCCCAATACAAATAGCAAATAGCAGCCTTCTGCAGATCTCTCTATAGCTCCTGCTTGGTGGCTTCAGGAAGTGGCTGACTTTGCACCTGCCTGAAGACCCCAGAGCCAGTGAAGCCAACAGACAGTTTCAGAACATAGCAGATTACACAGTCACAAGCAACACACTCAAGGGGCAGACTCAGTGAGCAACAGAGTCCCGCTGAAGCAAAGTCCTATTCCACAGGAGTGTCTCTTGCACAGCAGCTCTCCCACTGTAGTCATAGCTGGTCCCCACAGCAAGTTGGTCTGGAGCTCAATTTCTCCAAGTGATGCCAGCAGCAAACAAAGCTCAAATGCAAGACTATGCACACAGCCCACACAGCTCAGGTGACTGGAGCGACTGAACCACTGGGCCCTACAGGACACCTACTACACAAGGCCGCTCTGCCAACTCCAGGAGACATAGCAACTCTACTTAATACATAGAAACATATGCAGGGAAACAGCCAAAATGCAGAGACAAAGAAACATGTCACAAATGAAAAAAATGGAAGCAGGCAAACTACTGGATACAGAGTTCAAAACCGTGGTTATAAGGTTACTCAAGAATCTTCATGAGACCTTTAAGGATCTTAGTAAGAATGTCAAAGACATGAAAAAGGAAGAGTCAGAAATGAAGCATACACTATCTGAAATAAATAATAATTTTCATGGATTCAACAATACAGTAGAGGATTCCAGGAATCAAATCAGAGGTAAAGACAAATAGAGACTCTTAAAAGCACAAGAGAAAAGCAGACTGTCAGCTGATTTCTCAACAGGAATTTTGCAGGCGAGAAGTGAGTGGCAAGAAATATTCAAACTGATGAATGATAAGGACCTACAACCTAGACTACTCTAATCAGCACAGCTCTCATTTAGATTTGAGGACCAGATAAAGAGCTTCACTAAAAAAGAAAAAAAAAAACTAAAGGAATTCATCACCAGCAAACCAGTATTATATGAAATGCTGACCAGTATTCTTTAAAGAAAAGAAGGAGGAGAAGCATGAGGAGGAGGAGGAGGAGAACAGAGAGCTCCCTCAGGATGATGAGGATACTCAGGTGGGGGAGCTCTATTGGAGCATCCTCCCAACGGGGTGGGGTTGTGATTGGATACTTTAGTTGCTGCTACAGATGATGCATGTGTCCCTCCAATACTCACATATTAAAATCTAATGCCCAAGAAGATGATGTTAGGAGGTGGGGCCTGGGGACCTGCTTAGGTCTTGAGGGTGGAGTTTCTCATGAGTGGGATTAGTGCCCTTAAAAAGGAGGGCTGGGGAAGCTCCCTTGGTCCATCCACCTCTGAGATTCCAGTGAGAAATCAGACATTAAGTTGATTCCTCAACAGAAACTCTATCTGCCAGGATCCAGTCTTGGATTTCTCAGCCTCCTCACCTATGAACCTCCCACTCTGCGTTTCCCCCCAGTGATGGGCAAGGACAGCGTTTCTTTGATGTTTTCTTCAACTGACAGAGTCTTCTGTCTCTGAAGGTCATGGGAGGCTCTGACACAGCTGTGGTGGAAAAGCAGCTTTAGAGCTGGGGGAAGGCATGAGCCTTTTCAGTATCTCCCACATCAGCACACAGAAAGGCAGAGGGTCACTGGAGAAGAAATCTGTAAGTGCCTGATCCTCCCAGTCACCAAGTCACAATGAGGCGGCTGATGTCCTCCTGACGCCGTGGACACCAGGCCACTTGGGAGACCCTTGGCCAAGGAGCTGTAAAGACACATTTAGGTTTAACCATTTTAACCTAAGAATGTCATTCTATCAAACTTTCCAGAGATTGTCTGTAATAAAGATGGTGGGTACTTGAATCCTAGTGGCTCCCTACAGAGCATTGAATAATGATTCCTGTCATGTGCGCCAGCGGATGAGTCACTTGCTGTAAAAGTTGGTCAGCCATTGGGGGGAAAGGGGAATAGACTGACCCCAGAGAGTGTCTGGGGCAGATAAAAGGCTCTAAGTGTGCAGGCTCCTTCTTCTGTCTGGAAAGCACAGAAGAGCAGCATTGCAGGACCCCAGCCCTGGGAGCTGGAGGTGTGGAGGAAGCTATCTCTGGGTATCAACACATGACAAGAACACTGGAAGAATTTACACTGAACTGGAATATCCTGACCCTGTGGGTGGGACATCATTGTAAATTATCTAGGGTGTAACTGATGATGGTGGTATTAACCACAGCCACACTGCAGCACACAGACTAGCCACCCCTCATGAACATCTCCATGCTCACAGGACAGGACGTGCGTGTCCCTCTGAGTCCAGGGGACTGTCCCTCAGGGACTCCAATCCCCTTTTTCTAAAGGGAGGAGCCATGCAAATGGGGAACTTTTTTTGCTGATAAGCCCAGCCTAGCTGCTGCCCCTACACCTCTGGGAGAGCAGCCCCACCCCTGGGACCTGTAGTCTCCATTTGCTCCAGGAGTCAATCCAGAGGAAGCACCATGATGTGTGGGCTGAGCTGGGCTCTCGCTTTGATGCTCTTACATGGTAACATTATGGAGAAGCTGGGGCATTGTGAATGTGAGTGTGAGGGTGTGTGCCTGCTCCTAATGACAACTCTCTTGTCTGTAGGTGTCCAGTGTGAGGTGAAGCTGGTGGAGTCTGGGGGAGGATTAGTGCAACCTGGGGGATCTCTGAGACTCTCCTGCAAAGGCTCAGGATTCACGTTCAGTGACTACCATATGCACTGGATCCGGCAGACCCCAGGAAAGGGATTGGACCCCTCAGGGAACCTCTTTGGATTTCTGACTCTACACTTACTTCTGAAATCTCTGAGTTAGAAAGTCTGTTGTAAAGCGAGGCAACTTTATCACATGGACAAAAGGCAGGGAGCCTCTTTCAGACACTCTTGTGCCAAATACCAGTTAATGATCACATGTTCTGACCCAGGTCACCTAAATACAACCAGAGAAGCTGATGATTCAACAGTCCAGCTCGGTTCCACACAGTTTAGGGTCCCACACAGCCAGGACCTGGACAGGATCATTTTGGACA
Organism: Myotis davidii; assembly: GCF_000327345.1. Classification (NCBI taxonomy): domain Eukaryota; kingdom Metazoa; phylum Chordata; class Mammalia; order Chiroptera; family Vespertilionidae; genus Myotis; species Myotis davidii. Next base: position 37,912 of record NW_006291018.1, read on the forward strand.
GTGGGCACCAGAGGGTTGTGTCCCCAAAATTAGAGAAGACCGCAGGTGGTGAAGATCATTGACTTTTCATCATGCTCATAGGTAGGTGACACAGGCAGAGGGCGAAGGACTCCCACTAGCCTGGTACAGGTGACCAGACTGATGACAAACACACACACCAAGGGGCATGGAATGCTTGCTAAGTACATAGTTGAAAGCTCTGGGAGGCCAGGAAAGTCAGACCTGATTTCCTGAAGACAGGAAATGAGACTGGATTGGGGCTTTTATGTTGTTGAGGTGTTGAGGGAGCGGGAGGAATTCTGCTTCCAGGGGCTTGTGTGGTGTCAATCTCCTAATGACAGTTGAATTCAAAACCATATTTATTATCTGATTTTTCCTGTTAGGCAGATGGAGAAGAGGAAAGAATAAGCCATTAGTTGTCAGCAGTCAAACAAATAATAGAATAGAGTACAACTCCCTATTTTACTGAAAAACTACATAAAATGTGCAAAAATTGAGATAAAATGTCATTATGTGTGTTCAAAACCAGGTCTACAAAAAATAGGAAGAAGAATTATAAGTAAGAAAATGATGATGATGATGATGATGGTGGTGGTGATGAAGGTGGTGATGGTGGTGGTGATGGTGATAGTAGAATTGGAAAGAAGTCGTGGTCCAACGTGTTTATGGGAATCTCTACTTTATCCAAAGTCACCAGTTTATAGAAGGCCTTGTGTCAACTTTCAGTTGGGCCTTTGGGGTTTCTTTTATCAATCACATATCCAGAGAAGACACCTGCTTTCTTCTCCTATAAAAGTCATTGTGTGTGGACAACCACCTTGTCTATAGAAAATGAGAAGAACGATTATAAGTACACAAATGGTGATGATGGTGATAATGATGGTGATGAGTAAGACAAGGCACAATGTGGGAAGGGAAGACTTACGTGACACTTCAAATACAGTGCTTTGTTTTGTTTTAAATTACACACACATAAAAAAAGACAATGACTACCCATTGAGATAAGGATTTCGTCTAATGAAATTTTGGCTCCTAATACAGACACACCATCTCCATGATCCCTTCGGTGAGGGGTGTCCACCCTTCCAGGTAAGAGTTGACAGATTTTATAAATGGGACCCCAATGAATTATTCAGCTTGGATGACTGACAGTGAGAATATTATCACCAATGATCCCAAAGGTGTCCATGTGCAGATGCCCTGGACCTGGGAAGGTGTTACCTTCTAGAACAGAGACAGTGATAATGTGTATTTAGGAAAGAGGGACCCCCTTTCCCACCAGTTTGCAATGACACTTTCCTTATTTCTCTTGATCCCTGCCTGCATGGTTTTTAATATTTCTACTTATCACAAACTTCTGTTACTAATTATTCAGGTATTTCCTACAATGATACAAGCTGTCTCTCTCATGCCCTGCATTTTCCTGTGAGCCTTCACTGGAGGAGACTTTAAACTCATATCTCCATTAACTCTCTGTCCATGAAAATCAGACATATCTCTGTCATGTGACTCAAACCAGTCCAGCTTCCTCCCCTCACCCAGTTCCACAGTCACATCCAGATTTATGGGCAGTTTCCCAGCGTACACCATGTTCATGGATTGGAAGAATTAACATTATTAAATGTCTATGCTACCCAAAGTGATCTTCAGATAAAACTAAATCCATGCTAAAATACCAATGGCATACTTCACAGAACAAATACTTATATGGAACCATTCCAAATATTTATATGGAACCATTAAAGTTCTGAATAGCTGCAGTGATCTTGAGAAAAAAGGACGAAGGTGGAGGGATCACAATACCTTATATCAAACTATACCACAAAGCCATTATAACCAAAGCAGCCTGGTACTGGCAAAAGAACAGGCATATAGCCAATGGACTAGAACAGAAGCCCCAGAAATTGATACACAATTTTATGGTCAATTAATATTTCACAAAGGATGCAAGAACATACAATGGAGTAAAGACAGTCTCTTCAACCAATGGTGCTGGGAAAACTGGGCAGACACATGCAAAAGAGGACATGAACTTACATCATACACAAGAATAAGCTCCAGATGGATAAAAGACTTAAATGTAAAGCATGAAACAATAAACATCTTAGAGGACAACTACAACCTGCAGCAGGGGAGGCAATAAAGGAGGTATCTGTAATACCATCAACAATAAAAAATACATATTTTTAAAATTAAAACATTTGTCCCACCGAATATTCCATCAAGGGAATTAAATGACAATCTTAGCAAGATAATATATTTCTAAATCATGTGCCTAAAGGGAGAACATGTATGTTACACATTAAAGCTATTGTATGTTATGGGGAGAACCCAGTACCCTCTGACCACAGTGACCATCCCCAGGGACAGGGCAGAGGGAGGCCGGGAATAAGGGATTCCTGCCTGGGTTGAAGTTTTGTTTCCTGTGAGAAAATGTATGCTAGGAATTCTATTTCCCTTACTCTGAACCCCAACATCACTGACAACACTAGACTGAGAAAACAGGTCAATTTCCTTCCATCATCATTTCAACATATGAATGACTCTGAGTTGTACACCTGCATGATCACTGCTTTTATTTCTTGTCTTTTCTGCACTCAAAGCCATGACTATTTCTGATGGAACTATTTGGGGACTCTGCCATAGGCCATGGGCTTACTTAAAGGAAGAGTTTGCACAGGAAGCTGTAGACACAGTCACGAAATTTCCAACTAGAATCACGAATGTCTTACCTTCCTTGTAACTGATGACGATGGTATTAACAACAGCCACACTGTTGCACACAGACGAGCCACCCCTCATGAACATCCCCACACTCACAGGAGGTGGGTGTCCCTCTGAGGATAGGAGGACTGTCCCCCAGGAACTCCACTCCTCTGTCCCTAAGAGGAGGAGGCCATGCAAATGGGGAGCTCCTTGTGCTGATAAACCTGGCCCAGGCCCTGTCCCTGCACCTCTGGGAGAGCAGCCCCACCCCCAGGACCTGCAGTCTCCATTCGCTCCAGGAGTCAACCCAGAGGAAGCACCATGATGTGTGGGCTTAGCTGGGCTCTCGCTTTGATGCTCTTATATGGTAACAACATGGAGAGCTGGGGCCTTGTGAGTGTGTGTGAGTGTGTGAGTGTGTGTGTGTGCCTGCTCCTAATGACAACTCTTGTTGCAGGTGTCCAGTATGAGGCGCAGCTGGTGGATTCTGGGGGAGGATTGGTGCAGCCTGGGGGGTCTCTGAGACTCTCCTGCAAAGGCTCGGGATTTACGTTCAGTGACTATTTTATGCACTGGATCCGGCAGACCCAAGGAAAGGGATTGGAATGGGTAGGTTTCATAAGAAACAAAGCCAACGGTCAAACCACAGAATACGCTGCATCGGTGAAAGGCAGATTCACTATCTCCAGAGATGATTCCAAAAGCACTGTCGACCTGCAAATGAGCAGTCTGAGAGCCAAGGACACAGCCTTGTATTACTGTGCAAGAGACATAGTGAGGGGAAGTCAGTGTGAGCCCAGACACAAACCTCCCTGCAGCAGAAGCTGCAACCAACAGGGGGCGCTCAGGACACACTGACTTTGTGTTGCAGCCCAGGAGCAGTTGGAGGTGTTGTTTATGGCCATTTCCTCTGAGGGTTCTGGGTTTCCTCCCCATAAAACAGTTTATCCAAGAGTCTCTCTAAACGTATGCCTCTGTGACTACCACTGATGGTGTTGCAGAAAACCAAAGAAAACCAAGTGACACTTTAAAGAAGAGGAGTGACACTTTTTATTTACACTGGCGGACTCAGGGAATAGCTTTTCAAATCTAAGTAAATTAAGATGTAGAGGCCTTTTCTTTTATATCTTCTGGGCTCTTTGTCCCGCAAACAAGGATTATACTTCCTGTCCTTTTTGTGGGTTTTGCAAGAAGGCCCCCAGGTGTTGGGGGTCTCCAGGCCATATCAGATGGTCTGGGCTGGTGCCAGCGTTAATGACCCTCCCTCCTGGGCAGTGCACTGTTCACAGTTTTTTAGCCTCTGTAACAGGTTCTGCAAGGGCAGTTTCTAGGAAAGAAGTAATGACTTAATTATAGGTTATCATGAATGTACACTGGGCTGGCATGGATTCCAATTGCTAGCCCCCCAAATATCAAGGTTACATTGCAATTAGCCATTTTTAGCCTTCTCAATGGCTCTGTATCTTAGCAGTTTTATTATATTAGCAGGAACACTCTCACATGCAGCACAGGTGAAGTTTCATGTTTACAGGAAGATAAATGCAGAGGGTTCAAGGTGGCTTAGATGTAGGTGTATTTATTCTCATCTCTTCCCACAATGAACTGGAAATCACAACTGAATTGGGGATCATTCACTCTGAATTACCAACAAAAGACTATCTGAAGAGGAGACATTTAACCAAGGAGCCCGGAGAAGTCACCTTGAGACTGGAAGGAAAGGGGGCATTTGAAAGGAACTGGCCCCTCTCCCTTGGTTGGAGGCCATGTGATAGAGGGATAGCTCAGCTGCAGAGGTTCCCCTGACAGGTGTGAAGCCCAGACCCAGACCAGGCCCTGCCTGGACTGCCACAGACCTGAATAGGGACCCGCATAGCACCCAGCTGTGAAATTCAGGGAGGTTTCTGTCTGCCAAGGGGAGGCAGAGTCAGCTGGAGACAAAGCCACCCCTTTAAAGGGCCAATGAGAAAAATGTGTGTTAGCAACCGCTCATGCTGTGCTCCAAGGGAAGGAGGTGGAAAGATAGCAGTTGCCTGAGGAGAGTCAGGATGGGTGGCTTTGGGGACGGACATGGGGAAGAGCCTTCAGGACCCTGTACTGAGCCCTCCTCCATTCCTCAGCAATCCGGATCCAATGGCATCAGCCTGCGGAAAGCAATCCCCCACCTCTGGAACCCTGTCACCTCACCCTGCATCTTAGGCCCTGCTGAGGAGTCAGTGGCATAGGGCTTGGCATAGGCATCTAGTCATCTCAGGGGGTGTTAGTGTCTGGCTTTGGTGAGGCCATTGACCTACTTTCCCTTGAAACTCATTGGTGCAGGCTCCTCATAGGAGATCTGATAGAAACAGCATCCTGGCTTCTGGGATCCCAACTTCTGGTCTCCCACCTGTCTGACCACCATGGATTCCAAGGTACCAAGTTCAGGAAAAAAATCAGGACAGACTCAGACGTGTGGCTCTGGAGTAGGGGAACACACCCACCACCTTCCATGAAGTCTGTTCAACTCCTCCTCCTTAGGGGAGATTCTAGAGCCCCCATCTCCTGATTCCACCTGAGGCTCTTTAACACACTGGACCTTTCCCATGACTGATAGTAACAGCCAGCTGGAAGGTGGAGGCAGGAAGATGAGGATCCAGGGGTGCCTCGCCACATTTGCTGACCCACCTATGGGCCCTGTGGTGGTGAACACCACCCTTGGAGCTCAGCTTGGTCCTTCCTGAACACATCCAAGCACAGCAGAGGCAGCCACAAATGGTGGATCACCCGTATCTTCAAACTGGTTGCCAAGGGCTAAGCATAGACAGCATGTAAGATCAGCTTTCACCAGAGAACCTCCCAAGATGCCCACCAGCACACTCAGTGGCCATCATCCCACAACATTGGAGCAGCATCCAACAAGCTTCACACACAGTATATCCAAAGGGAGATCACAGCAGGCACTACACACTCTGCTGAGGTGAACCCCAATTTTTTTTATTCTTTTCATTATATTTTCTTTTCTATTTTTCCCTTCACTCTCTTTTCTTTCTTATTTTTCTCTTTTCTTTCCTTATTCTACTTTTCTCTTTTCCCATTTTCATTCCTTATTCCTTATTTTTCCTTCTTTACTTTTATATATTTTTATAATTCATTTCACTTCTTATACTGTGTTTTTTTTTCTTATTCTTTTTTTGTTTATCTTTTCTTATTTTTTGTTGTTGCTTTTGGTGGTGGTGGTTTTTTGTTTTGTTTTTGTATTGTATTCTTTGGTATTTTCAGCACTTGTACATTAGTTTCCATAATGTGGTCTGGTTTGAGCTTCAGAGTCAGCCTGTCTGAAGGTCAATGCCAGCCATGAATGTGCCAACAGAAATAAAGACCCAATTACACCAGGAGGGCTCACATAACCCAGTTAGGGACATTCCAGGGCATCCAGCTGCAGATATTAAGGAGACAGCACCAATGGGGCTCATAGGACACCAAGTACCTAAGGCCTCCTCACAAAGAGTTGGAGTCATAGCAGTTCTATCTGATACATAGGGAGGAAGACAATGAGACAGCCATATTGGAGAGACAAGGAAACAGGCCCCAAAACAAACAGGAGGAGTCTCCAGGACACAAGCTAAATCAAATGGAGACAAGCTATTTATCAGCTGTAGAGTTCTAAGCAATGGTTATAACGATGTTCAAGGAACTTGGTGAGAATTATAAGGAACTTAATGGGAACTACAATGGAGTGAAAAACTCCATAAAACTATGAATAAGAACCCATTAGAAATTAAGAATACCATATATGACATTAAAAATACACTGGAAGGAATAAAAAGTACATTTGATGAAGCAGAGCATCAAATCAGTGATTAAGAAGAAAAACTAGAACAAAACACACAGAAAAAAGACCAAAAAAAGATCCCTCCACACTTTGTGCTCTATATCCAGAGGCCTGCTGACTCTCCCTAGCCATTCCCACAGCGTCAACTACAGAGCAGACCCTGTAAAACCCACCTGCCCCCCTTCATCCACCAGCACCCCTATCACATGTCTGTCTCTCTGTGGACACCCCCAGGTCAGGTCACAGACAGGAGACCTGATACTGAACTGGGACATGGTGACAGTGGTCCAAAGGTCACATGCAGACATCAAGGTTTCCAATAACAACGTTTTCCTGAACCAAATATGGTCATTCCTAAATCATTACCCACATCTTCCCCTAAACACAGTTTTCTCTCCTGATTCTTTGTACATGTCCCCTGGAACATTTAGGTCCACTAGGGAGGACACAAGCCTGGATGAAAGGAGTAATTGTCAGCAGACATGCACTCTTGGACATGTCACACTCTGGGACCTTGTCCTTTATGCGGAGTCTAACCCCAAAGATAACTATATAGTAGGAGGACATGCAGATAGGGTTCCCTCTGCTCATAAGAACCAGCTCAGCCCTGACCCTGCAGCTCTGGGACAGGAGTCCAGCCCCAGAATCACCAGGTGTTCCCATTCCCTGATCAGGACTGAACACAGACCACTCACCATGGGGTTTTGGCTCAGCTGGGTTTTTATTGTGGCTCTTTTAAGAGGTAATTTAAGGATAACAAGAGACACTGAGTATGTGAGTGGACATGAGTGAGAGAAACAGTGGACGTGTGAGAGTTTCCTGACCAGGATATCTTTGTGTTTGCAGGTGTCCAGTGTGACGTGCAGCTGGTGGAGTCTGGGGGAGGCTTGGTGCAGACTGGAGGGTCTCTGAGACTCTCCTGTGCAGCCTCTGGATTCACCTTCAATAGCTACTGGATGAACTGGGTCCGCCAGGCTCCAGGGAAGGGGCTGGAGTGGGTTTCTACTATTACTCATACTGCTGATAGCACATACTACCCAGACTCTGTGAAAGGCCGATTCACTATTTCCAGAGACAACGCCAAGAACATGCTGTATCTGCAAATGAACAGCCTGAGAGCCGAAGACACGGCTGTGTATTACTGTGCAAGACACACAGTGAGGGGAAGTCAGTGTGAGCCCAGATACAAACCTCCCTGCATGAGAGGCTGTGACCACCAGGGGGCGCCCAGGGTCCCTGATCATAAGGACCATCCCAGCAGCAGGTGCACTTGGAGGTTTGGGCTGGTTTCTTGTGTGGTTTCCTCTTCATGCCACAGTTTCCCTCAGGGAACCTCTGAATTCCTGGTTCATTGTTTAAATCTGATGTCTCTATGTTAGAAATGTCTATTGCAATCAGAGACAACTTTCTCACGTGGACAAACCACAGATTGTCTCTTTCAGACACTCTTGTGCCAAGTACCAATTAATGATGAAGTCTTCTGTCCAATTGAGTTAAATGCAACCAGAGATGCTGCCGATTCAACACTACAGCTCAGCCCCACACAGCTCAGGGTCCCAACCAGGCAGCAGAAGGCACGAGCATCTTGGACAGTGGGCACCAGAGGAGTGTGATCCCAATGCCAGTGAAGAAAGTCCTTGGTGGTGAAGGTCATTGACTTGTGATCATGATCATAGCACTGAGAGCAGGTGACACCAGACAGAAGCACAGGGACCCACAGCAGCTTGGTACAGATGTCCAGGCTGATGACAAGCCCACACACCAAGGGGACATGAAATGTTTATTGTGCACAGAGTTGAAACCTCTGGGATGCTAGGGAAGTCAGCCTGCTTTGATGGAGCCAGGAAAGAAGACTGGCTTGGTGCTTTTATTTTGTTGAGGTGCTGGGGAAGGAGGAGGAATTCTGCTCCCAGGGGCTTCTGTGGTTTTAATCTCCCAATGACATCTAAAGACAAAACCAGGATTTCTTATCATATTTCTCCTGATGATGGATGGAGAAGAAATAAGAATAAGCTATCAGTTGTCAGCAGTCAAACAAAAAGTAAAATAGAGTATGGCTACCGATTTTACTTAACAACTTTACAAAATAAACAAAAATTGAGATAAAGTGTCATGTGTTCAAAAAACAGGCCTACAGAAAATGAGAACAATAATTATAAGTAAACAAATGAGGATGATGAAGTGATCATGATGATGATGATGATTTCATTGGTGATGGTGGTTATGGTGGTATTGATGAAGATGATAGAATTGGACACTGGTTTTAGTCCAGTGTCTTGATGGGAATATGTACTTCATTTAAGGTCATCAGTTTTAAGAAGGCCTTGTGTCAACTTACAGTTGGGCCATTGGGGTTTCACTTTCCCAATAATAACCAAAGAGGAGATGCCTGCTTTTCTTTCCTATAAAAAGCCATTGTGTGTGGAAAACTCCAATGTCTATAGAAAATGAGAAGAATGATTATAGTAAACAAATGGTGATGATGGTGATGACGATGATGATGATGATGATGATCATGATGATCACTACGAATGCCTGAGACACAGGTCTTGGTCTAATCAAATGATATAGACACACGATCACCATGGGTCCCAGTGAGGGGTGTCCACTCTCCTCTGAAAGTATTGAAAGAGTTCATAAATGGGGCCCCAATGAATTATGAAGCTTGGATAATCCATGGTGAGACCATGTGACTAATGACTTCAAAGGTGTCCAAGTGCAGATCCCCTGGACCTGGGAAGGTGTTACCTTCTAGAATAGAGACACTGTGACAATGTGCATGTGGGAAACAGGGATCCCCTTCCCACCAGTTTGTAAAGACATGTTCCTTATTGCTCTTGATCCCTGCCTGCATGATCTTTAACATGTCCATTTCTAAAAAACTTCTGTTCATCATTATTCAGGTGTTTCCTATGATGATACAAGCTGCCTCTATCGTGCCCTGCACTTCCTTCTGGGCCTTCACTGGAGGAGGCTTTAAACTTATATGTCCAGTAACTCTGTCCATGAACATCAGGCACATTCCTGTCATGTGACTCAAACAAATCCAGCTTCCACCCCTCACCCAGTTCCATGTTCACGTCCAGATTTATGGGTAGTTCCCCAGCAGCGCTCCCCTCTGGTACCAGAACCTGCTCCAGTCCCTGTGGCTGCTGTAGCCAATCCACATGGACAGTGGAGGCTCAGCATTTTTCAGCATTTTCTGGGGAGTTCTTTGTAAAATCACCCCAAACAGGTCCCAATAAAGAAAATATTGTTAAATTATCCTTGGTTAAAATTAAAGTATTTTTTTCTCCCAAAGATTCCATTGAGAAAATTAAAACACACACATAAATATGAGGGATATATTACTAAATCATATGTCTGATGGGAGAATGTATATACACATTAAGGATGTTATAGGTTTGTGGGAGAGCCCAGCACCCTCTGACCAGATTGACCTACCAAGAGAAGGTCAGAAGGAGGCTGGGAGTGAGGGATTCCTCTCAGGTTTGAGGTTTCCTTTCCTGTAGGAAATTCTCTGGTGGGAATTCTCTTCACTCACCTCCCTCTGAGCCACAACATCACTGATAACACTAGACTGAGGAAATAGATCAATCTCCTTGCATCATCATTTCAACATAGGAATGATTCTGAGTTGTGCACATTCATGATCACTGCTTTTATTTCTTATTTTTTATCCACTTAAAGCCATGACTCTTTCTGATGTAACTAGTTTGGGGTCTTTGCAATAGGCTATGGGCTTGCATAAAGGAAGAGTTTTCACAGGGAGCTGTAGACAAAAACACCAAATTTATAAAATCCAGAGTCAAGAATGTCTCACCTGCCTGTGCTTGGGAGGTAGTTTCTCAGATATATCATCATAAAATATCATCATAAATTAAGATATATGATATGAGAATAGCTGTCCTTTATATTTTTCACAACAGTAGGAAATTTTTTATAAAACTAAATTTAAAAATTTGGAAATGTGGATAAAATATGATTTTGAAATTCAGAAATGGTTGGAACAAACGGTAATCCTTTTCACATCTGTTTAAAAGATGCATGAGAAGTTAAAACTGTAACCTACTCATCTAGTCCACAATTTCCTCTTATGCTCAGAAAGTTTAGGCCATTTTTTATTTAATACCAATGTTCTTCATCACCTATGTGGTCCCCAGTCCCTGATTTACATGCTCATTTAGGTCAAGGGAAGAGATGCCCCCATAGAGGCCCCAGAATGACCAGGGAGGTCAGACCTCAGTCCCTACACTTATAGGAAAGGTTGCCCCACATGCAAATTTCTGTTCAAGCTCCAGGGTACATCCTCTCCTGGACTGTGCAGGCTCACAGCTCTCTCCTCACACAGGGCTGAGGTCTCTGGGAAGGCAGAGCTGTGGTTTAGAAGATGATGAGACTGCTGGGTCTTCTTCTGTGTCTGGTGACAGCCCCCCAAGGTGAGGGTCTCAATGGTCAGACAGGGGTCATGGTATGGCTGTGACTGCAGGTGACTGACAGGGACTGATGCTCCTTGTCCCCAGGTGTCCTGTCCCAGGTGCAGCTGCAGGAGTCGGGCCCAGGATTGGTGAAGCCCTCACAGACACTCTCCCTCATCTGCACTGTCTCTGGTTACTCCATCACCAGTGGTTATTGCTGGACCTGGATCCGTCAGCCGCAGGGGAAAGGGCTGGAGTGGATGGGGTGCATAGGTTATGATGGAAACACTTACTACAGCCCCTCCCTCAAGAGCCGAACCTCCATCTCCAGAGACACTTCCAAGAACCAGTTCTCCCTGCAGCTGAGTTCCGTGACCACCGAGGACATGGCTGTGTATTACTGTGCAACAGACACACAGTGAAGGGAAGTCAGTGTGATCCCAGACTCAAATCTCCCTGAGGAAGGCAGCAGGGCTGGGCTTCAGGGGGCTATTCGGACACCAGGCGGCGCTCAGGACACACAGCACCGAGAGCAGCCCCAGGAGCAGGGGCAGAGGGAGGTGGGAAGGAAGGGCCTTCCGTTGGGCGGAGGGATTTCCTCTCAAGCTCTCAGCTGCAATGAGGCTGATAATCGCTCTTTCTCTGTGGCTCTAATTTCTCATATTCTCACTGCAGACACCAGTGGAGGAGGTAACTTGGCCGTTTTCAGATGACATATCAGCAGTGACTGGGGACTCCCCTTCACCAAGTCCCTGTATGTCCCGTCAATCTTTTCTTTGCAAAGTGAATCGAGTTTTTTAAGAAATTAAATATATACTTTACATGTGTCTCACTGATCCTACTAGGAGTGTTTGCTCCAGAAGAATTAATCTTTTTTTGTATGTTTGTTTGTTTGTTTTGAGAGAGTGGAAGAGAGGGAAAGATAGAGAGAAACATCAATGTGAAACGCATTGATCGGTTGCCTCCTCCACATGCCCTGACCAGGGCCAGGGCCAGGGAGGAGCCTGCAAACAGATATGTGCCCTTGACCAAAATTGAACCCAGCCGACACTCTACCCACTGAGCCAAACCAGCAGAAGAATGAATCTTTATGTTCATACAAAAACACTTGCCTGTTTCCCTGGCCAGGTGGCTCCATTGGATGGAGATTTGTCCCGTACACAGAAGGGTTGTGGCTTCAATTTGCCACCAGGGTGCATACCTAGGTAAGTATATTCTCCCATCCTGTGTCCTGTCTCTAATCCCCTCATGAGGATCCATATGTTATCAGTTGTGAGTTTAGGTCCCCTGGGCCCTGCTGCAGGTCAAGCTGGTTCATGTGTGAGTCCCATGGGATGCTGACCCCAGGATCCCTCTTACAGTCACACACCTGGGGTCACAGTCATCCGGGCGGCCCCACCAGCTGTGGAGCACCGTGATGGACAGGCCCATGGGTGCTGGAGCAGACAACAGTCCCAGAATAGGCCGGGTGGCTGGTCATCCTAATGCCACACTGTCCACAGTGACCATGGCCTAGATATCCAGTCAGTATCTGCAAGGCCAATATTACAGGATATCCCTAAAGGAGGATGGAGAGGTGAGTCCACATTAGAAACACGTTTATGAAAACCACAATAAATAGCCAATGTAACTGGAGGAAGATGAAGACTGTGTTTCAAATGAGCAAACCTCTTTGTTCTCCCATTTGAAAGGATGACTCTGTCTTGGAAAATCCACTGAGACTAGAACTGTCAGTCCAGTGCCTGGTCCCACTGAAGACCTTCCATAAACAGGCAAATCTCAGTTCAATGGGAGACAGCCCCACTGTGGCTTAATGTCTTGTTCTGCACAGCCTCCTCACAGCTTTCGCCCCCACTGACCACTTTCAGCTTCTGCAATTAATTTCTCCCATTCACTTTCTGAGGAATCTCCTCTTTCTATCTTTATCATGTCCTTCACATGGTTCCTGTATATTTGACTATATTTAATGCTAACTTTCCTAGGAGCTTAATCGTATTAAACATACTGGGAATATTCTTAAGTAATTCCATTGTAAACTCCAATTTAATGCATTAGTATTTAAGAGTCAGTCCCCAGCACCAAGCAAGGGAAGGCTATTCTTCAGGGTAAGAGGTTGGGAGGTCAGAGTTCAGTGGTCTGACCTGCTCCATCCAATGCTGCTCCAGTGTTCCCAGTGCCGTCTTGGTTCATATCAGGGCCTCTCCAGCTTGGGCCATGGAGGCTGCCCCAACCCCTCCCTCTGAGGACCTGAGCTGGTTCAGAACTGACACCACACACACCTGTCACCAGGGCCCCATCCCATGGGCTCCTCACCCGCCATTGAAAGGGAATCAGCTGATTCAGGCGCAGGCTCCCAGGGAGAGGGAGGAATCTCTCCTGACCAGAACTCACCCTGTGCCATGGGTGTGCTATGGCTATTGGATGGCCTGTTATGAGAATTTCCAAGATGCTGACGTCTGATCCTGACAGATCCCACCTGAGTCTTCTAGGGCCAGTGGCCTGGTGGCTGTGAAGGGACTGGAGGTGCACCAAGGGAGCAAGGTCAAGGGACCCAGTCTTCCCATGTCACTCAGGTTTCTTGTCACTCAGATTTCTCATGTCACTCACATTTCCTGTCACTCAGATTCCCTCTGCCCTTCAGATTTCCATAGTCACTCACCCTTCCCATGTCTCTCAGAATTCTCATGTCACTCAGATGTCCTGTCACTTATATTTCCAGTGTGACACAGATTTCTGGGGAGCAGGCAGGCTAGTATGGACAGTGGACGGGCTGATTCCAAGCTCTGGTCCTGGACATGCAGGTGCTTGAACCAGACGATTCATGGCATTACCTCCCTGAAGACACTGTCAGCCTCCCTGAGCCATGACGCAGACACCCTGTCCCCCAGGACCCCCTCCAAGGCCCTGTCACATTGTGCATCACAGTGAAGCAGGAAGAGAGCACACAGGTGCACATGGGGTTAGAGAGGAAGAGACTCAACCACAGGCAGGACAACAGCCTGCAGAAGGTTCTTTCAGTCTCCACAGTCTTTCCCTGAAGTGAGTGAGAAGCCCCCATTCCCAGAAAAGGGATGTATCCATAGTTGGCATATTTATGGATCCATGAGATCGAGGCTGGAACTGCTGCCCTGTCCTGGGAGTGCTCACAGCTCTGGCTCAGCTGCAGAAGACAGCGTTTCTGTGCAGGTGGGAACATGTGACTGCTGTTACTTTGGGGATATGGTGGCAGCTCCCAACAGGCACAGAGAGGGTAGTCTGGCCTGAGCAAGGTCTTCTCCAGTCTCTATTAAATTCAACATGAGCAGGAAAAATTGTGTCATTCAAATGCCTGATGAAGGCCAGGTGATGCAGGGACACCGTCCTGGGGGCTCTGGGCCTGGGTCTTCCCAACAAACAGCCACACACACAGCAGCCCACTCCCCAGAGCACTGGACAGACTCAGCAGGTTCAGGTGAACATAGAGGGGCAATGACAGACGCCACGTCCGACCACAGGGCCAGCTGCAGCCTTGACAGGAACAGCAGACCTCCTGACACCCACATGGAGATGTCCATGCACATCAGCGCTGGAGGGGGTCTCAGGCCACTGATAACAAGTGGCACAGAACAGGGGCTGTGGGGATTATGATAGTGGTTCTGGGCACAACACAGACCTCAGGTGCATGTGACAGACCTGGGGAAACCTGACTCCCTTCAGGTGATGAGGGAACACCTCCCAGGTGAGGCACGACCTTCTCCATAATAGTGAGGACTCTGAGACCACAGGGGAGTCAAGCCCTGAAGAGGGGGTAACACCAGACCATGGACACTCATCCCTGCTCTCATCTCATACCAGGATTCTGCATCCTCACTGGGCAGGTTCTGCTCTGCCCTGGAGTTGGTTCAGGGGAACAGTGGGGGCCAGAAGGGAGGAATCAGTCCAGAAGCAGGGGTCAATGTCACCAGATGTGGTCCTATGGACATGCCCCAAACCTCCTTATGTTTCTGTATTTAGTTATTGAAATGTTTTCATGACATGATTCTCCCTCAGGACACTTTCACCTGCAAATAGGCATTACTCTCCTTGTAGGTCTCCAACCCCAGAGCTCCCTATATAGTAGGAAGACATGCAAATAGGGCCTCCTCTGCTCAAAAACCAGCCCAGCCTTGGCCCTGCAGCTCTGGGATAGGAGGCCAGCCCCAGGATCCCCAGGTAATTCTGTCTCCTGATCAGGACTCAACACAGACCACTCACCATGGGGATAGGGCTCAGATGGATTTTCCTTGTGGTATTCTGAGAGGTAATTTATGGAGAAGAAGTAATACTGAGTTTCTGAGTGCGCATGCGTGAGAGAAACAGTACACAGTACACCTGTGTTTGCAGGTGTCCAGTGTGAGGTGCAGCTGGTGGAGTCTGGGGGAAGCTTGGTGCAGCCTGGGGGTCTCTGAGACTCTTCTGTGCAGCCTCTCGATTCACCTTCAGTAGCTATGGCATGAACTGGGTCCACCAGGTACCAGGGAAGGGGCTGGAGTGGGTCGCTGGTGTTAGTAGTATTGGTGGTACCACATACTATGCAGACTCTGTGAAGGGCCGGTTCACTGTCTCCAGAGACAACACCAAGAACACGTTGTATCTGCAAATGAACAGCCTGAGAACTGAGGACGTGGCTGTGTATTTCTGTGCAAGCGACACAGTGAGGGGAAGTCAGTGTGAGCCCAGACACAAACCTCCATGAGGGAGACAGCAGAGCTGGACTGCAGGGAGCACCCAGACACCAGGGGATGCTCAGGACCCATGGATCTGAGGAAGAGCAGGTTAAGCCCTGGACCCCGTTGGAGGCTTGGTTTTCCTCTTCATGTGACATTGGTTCCTGGGCCTTCTCCAGAGTCATGTTCAGGGCACAGACAGCTCAGCAGCAAAGAGCCAGTCAGTCCTGATGGAGAAGAGAGGGTGCGCGGTGGCCATTGCCTAGGCCCTGCAGATAGAGACGATGGCTATGGGCCCTGTGCAAGGACAGCAGGACTCTGGCCCACAACAGCTTCAGAAGCTGAGTCTGAGGATGAGATAACGTGCAGCTCTGACAGAACCTCTGTCTCAGGAAGTGGGGAGGCCACTCCAGCAAGTGCAATGGCCTCAGGGAGCCAGGAGAGGGCCAGGCACAGGGTGAGCAGTGTCAGGGAGTGAGGACTGGTGGGACTTCTGTGCTGGTCAGGGGCTGGAGTGTATGGACCCCCTCCAGGGGCAGAGGAGATGTGGGCAGAAGTGGAGGAAGGAGGGCGAGGCTTGAAAACTGCCAGATGTCAGCACCAAAGCTGGGGTCAGACTCCTGTGTCCACATAACAATTACAATAATAAGGGAAAGGGAGGGACTCATGCATTCAGAGTGGACAGCAGCCAGCGATGAGAAGCAAGTCAATAAGCACAAAGCAGGAGTGAGAGTGGGGCTTTGTTCTCACATTGACTGAAGTTTCCACTGTCTGATCCTCAATTTGTACCGAATTTCATGGGTCAGCCTCTGCTTCCAGAATCGCAGCTTCTAGAGAGTTCTGAGCATCCTGAGTTAGATGTCTTGCACTGGAGTGGTTCTCAAAGTTGTGGATTCTGAATTGCTCTGTGAGCTGTAAGGTGTAAACTCAGGGGCTAATTGAAGTTTCATGATGGCCTTTATTGTGAAAACACATGATCAGGTCTCTTCAGAGAAGTTCAAAAGCCCTTTCTTCTGATATCTCATTATTAGGTAAATGTCAGTTAAGTGATTTTGTACATGATACTACTGTTCTACACCTTGATCCTCCCTCCATCTGAAGTCTTAGACCATCATGAGCTCCCTCCCAGATAGTCAGCCTCCAGGTTCCCATCCTCCCAGGGTCTCAGGTGGATGCTGGGAGGGCAGGTCCAAGAATGACTCTCTGTGACCACAGTGCAGGTCCGTGTCCACACCCATGTCAGAGCTCCTGCTAGTCCAGAGTCAGTGCCCATGTCCCTCTAGGAGCAGGCAAGTGCAGTGTCTTAGAGCCTTTCTGTGGTCCAGGACCTGGGACACCTTCCTGAGCGGCTCCTTGTGGGAGGGGCTTCCTGCTGGGAGAAGTAAGGAGAGAGGGGGGACAGAGTGTGAGCCTGTCTCTGCTGTGTGGCCTGGGCTGTGCTCATGGGAGGCAGGTGCTCCCCAGCAAGGCCTATTTCCTGGAGCTGGAATGAGACAGATGCAGCCCCTGCATACTCACCTGCAGGCCCAGGGTCCTCAGTCAGGTCAAGGGAAGGGAAGTTCTTTACTTTTCAATTATTTCTAAGTTGAAGTTGACATGAAAATGTTATCTATACAGTATATATAAAGGGTTAAGTGACTGACCATCTGTCTGTCCATCCAACTGGCCAGTACATATGAAGTACACTGGCAATCCTAATAATAAAAGGCTAATATGCAAATCGACCAAATAGTGGAAAGACCAGCAGAACGACCAGTCGCTATGATGTGCACTGACCACCAGTGGGCAGACGATCAATGCAGAAGCTGCCCTCTGGTGGTCAGTGCAATCCCACACAGGGAGCTCCAGTCAGCCAGAACCCAGGCTCATGGCTAGCGAGGGCAGTGGAGGTGCTCCCGCCTCTGTGGCAGCGCTAAAGACATCCCCTCGAGGGGCCCCAGACTGTTAGAGGGCGCAGGTCAAGCTGAAAGACTTCCCCTCCCCCCAATGCACGAATGTCATGCACTGGGCCTCTAGTTTTATATAAAATTATGATTATTCAATTTTGCAATGTCGAGTCTACTTGACTGGTGTCTTTGTACTTGGGAAGATGTTTGTATATAATGTTAATCCATTTTATTAATGAAATGAATGACCCATAAGATTAAAATAGTGTCACTCACACATCTATTCCAACATTTATTATATAACATATATAAAATATTTTATTGTTTTATCTTTATTGTAAACAGCATTAGAGATGTGTTCCCCTATTTTCTCCAATTTGCCCTCCTCCACCTTGTTCCCACAACAACCCCAGCCTTCACCACCTATTGTCTGGCTTATGTGGATATAAACTCTTGTGTTAATCTCCTCCTGACCCCTCCTGCTCCCTTTCCTCTGAGATTTGTCAGTCTGATTCATGTGTTCCTGCCTCTTGTTCTATTTTATTTATCAGTTTACTTAGTTTATTAGATTCCACCTATAATTTAGATCATGTGATATTTGTCTTTCTCTGACTGGCTTATTTCCCTTAGCACAGTACTCTCTAGTTCCTCCATGCTGTCTCAAAGGGTAAGAGTTCCTTTATTTAGGGCAGTGGTTCTCAACCTTCTGGCCCTTTAAATACAGTTCCTCATGTTGTGATCCAACCATAAAATTATTTTCATTGCTATTTCATAACTGTAATGTTGCTACTGTTATGAATCGTCATGTAAATATCTGATATGCAGGATGTGTTTTCATTGTTACACATTGAACATCATTGGCATGTACCTTGGTTGCGGGCACATACCCAGTGGGGAGTGTGCAGGAGGCAGCTGATCGATGTTTCTCTCTCATCGATGTTTCTAACTCTCTATCCCTCTCCCTTCCTCTCTGTGAAAAATCAATAAAAATATATTAAAAAAAAAGATTTAGGAGCCTTTATTAAGCTGGCCAGCAGCTATAGTTACAGCACCCAGCCGAAGCAGAGGCTGAACTGCAGCACTAACTACAGGAGTTACAGCATTTTTATTTGCAAAAACCACAAAGTTAGTTACAAAGCCTTGTTTACACAATTTGTTCACTACACAGTACAGCATCAGTGCAGTGACTACCTTCCTATCTATGTGTTCTGGGAACAGAGAGTACAGCATGCCCCTCCTGGCCGAAGTGCCAGATATGCAGCCCAGCACATTATCCACTGGTTTTATGTACATGAGTCAAATCATTGGCTCTTTCGGGTCATTGTTGTGGAGGGAGTTATATTGACCCCTGAGGACTATAAGCTTGATAGAATTAATTCTTTGCAGAATAAAGTCAGTGGGCCTGTTTATAAGATAAGTGCCAGGAGTAATCTTTAGAGGGTCCAAAGAGTCCTGGGCTCTCTATTTTGCCCGGGCTGTCTTAACCCGGGTGTGATGAAGCCACATCAGGATCCTATCACCCTTGACTGCCATGGGGGTGGTCTTTTCCAGGTAGGAGTTAGTCCTTGGGTGGAAAATTTCTTTACCCAGACAGAGTTACCAGGTTGGAAGGGATGAACCGGATACAGGCAGAGCATTTCGGATGTGCTTCTGGTCTGCTTTCTGGGTAGACTGTAAAGCCTGAAAGAACTTGAGTAAAGATTGGTTACGGATTTTAGCTTTTCTAGATTGGGTATATTTCTGTGTAAGCTGGTGAGGTGGGTAGTTCAGGGTCTGGAAGAGTCACTAGAATCTGTGAAGGCCTTGTTGGTTTTAGGGCAGCTTCCCAGGCTGCTTCATCTGCAGCCTAGTTCCCTCTTGCTTCTGGGGATTTCCATTGTCTTACATACATAGAGATGGAAAGACTTAATTACATTTGGCAGTGCCAATTGGCCCATCATCCTTGCTCTGCTCATGTCTGTCTAACTTCCTACTATATTTCCTTAAGGATCCCGGCTCTGAATCCTTTCAGGGAAAATGGATGTTACAGATTTCTTCTGTAATTACTTCCTG
>NW_006291018.1:57507-59218 GCF_000327345.1 Myotis davidii
GGGTCAGAAGTTGCTCTCAGAGCCAAGAGATCCTTGCTGTCTGTCAAAGGGACGATGAGGCCTGGGCATAGAAGGAGGTGGGCTTGTGACCTGGTGGAGACAAACTGTAACAAATGGTCTGGTGGGAGGGAAAGGAAACATTTCAGTTTTAATAACCTCTATTGAAATAGGGTTTTTCTCCTTAAAATTATCCCTCTGTTTATTAAAAGAACCAAATCAACACCAATTTATCTATTGTATTTAATTTGGCCTGATTGTCTGCATAAATACAACGAGAATGGTACTTGACTACCTTTGCTGGAATTTCATGATTGAATCTTAATGTGCCCCATCAGGCCAGGAAGCTAAGCCATCCAGCCGCCATCAGGCCTGCCTGTAGTATCTGCTGAGTTAGGTGAATTCCTCACCTGCAGTGTCTCTGCCCGAGCCCATGTCGTAGGTTTCAAGGCCCATCTCAGTAGCCCTCCTACTAATGGCAGCCCAGAGTGTATGGGGGTTCTGCAGAGACACAGAGATGCCCCTATTTCTCCCCTTCTACTCTGACCAACTGCTAGTGATGGTAGAGCATGGGCCTGATGCTCCAGTGCCAGCTATTTTTAGGGCTACCAAGCAAGATACCAGGCTTTCTCTGTAGTACTCTTATTGGCTTCAAGTTTTCAGAGCTCAGACAGGGCTCTTTAAAACATGATGCTCCAAAGTTTTCAGTCAATAAAACCACTATTGGAAACTGGTCTTATTGAATTTATGCAAAAAAATGTATTGCCATGATTTATTTATTAAGTATTGCCCAATTTCGGAGGAATCACATAAGGAGAAAAAGCTACTGAGCTGCCTTCAGATCTTCTGATTTTCCTTGTCAGTCCTTTCTACGGACTCTTCAGAGTTATAACAAAACAGTAACTGTTGGATTTATTTTATTAGTCCCCCCTAAGTACTTTGGCATAACTATTTACCCTCTGTTTAGGGAGGCAGAATGTAAATTATTTACTCTTCCTGGCTTATTGGCCTGTACCATTTAATTAATTTCATTTAAACATTTTTCTTCTCCTTCTTATATATATAAAACCTTTATAAATTTCACACTTTCAAATTAGCCTTTAGGGGAGAAACCAAGATGACAGCATAGGTAAACACCAGAGATTGCTGCCTCGCACAACCACTTCAAAAATATCACTAAAAGGCATAACGGACATCATCCAGAACCATAGGAAGGCTGGCTGAGTGGAATTTCTACAACTAGAAGGAAAGAGAAAAGCATACCGAGACTCAGAGGAGGTGCGGTGCTGAAGTAAATACAAAGGTGCTGAGGTGCATGCGGAGAGGGCTGGAGGCTGAGGACATGATTGTCTTTTTCAATTGGGAGGGAGTCTCAGGTTCTGAGTTCCAGTTCTGGGCAAGTCTCTGCGGACCCAGACTCATATGGGAGAAACAGGACTGTCTGGCCTCGGTCAGAATTTGAGGGCAGCTTTCTCTCAGAGGCACTCACAACGATTGCCAGGACCTCTGAAGGCAGGACTGAGAGCAGCCCTACTGCTGGCTGGCTCGGCCCACCCTGTTGATCCCCTGGGACCCGGCCCCGCCCAAGCAGTGCATGGAGGCTTTTTTTTTTTAATATATTTTATTGATTTTTTTACAGAGAGAAAGGGAGAGAGATAGAGAGTTAGAAACAGTGATGGGAGAGAATGGCACTGTGCCTTGTGAAATTTTTCTA
>NW_006291018.1:60550-60776 GCF_000327345.1 Myotis davidii
AAACCGGTCAATTGAATTTATGCAAAGAAATATATTGCCATGTTTTATTTAGCATTGCCAAATTTCAGAGGAATTATATAAGAAGAAAAATATACTGACCTGCTTTAAGATCTGATTTTCCTTGCCAGTTTTTTTTTTTTGACTCTCCAGAGTTATAACAAAACAGTGAATGTTGGATTTCTTTTATCAGCTGCCCTAAGTACTTGGGCATAACTATTTACCCTCT
>NW_006291018.1:60832-69084 GCF_000327345.1 Myotis davidii
ATAGAATCAAGGACATTGAAAGGGAATGGACTGACTATTCTTGGGGGGAAAGGGGTGTGGGAGATTCGGGAAGAGACTGGACAAAAATGGTGCAGCTGTGGATGAGGAGAGTGGGTGGGGAGTGAGGGCCTAGGGTGGGGCAGGAACTGGGTGGAGGGGAGTTATGGTGGGGAAAAAGAGGAACCAATGTAATAATCTGAACAATAAAGATTTAATTAAAAAATAAAATAAAATAAAAATAAAGAGACAAATTAGCCTTTAAACCTTCTTTCTATGTCCTTTAAAAATGTATAACTATGCCTCAGACCTTCTACTCAGTAATTCCTTATTCTTAGAAACCCCAATCCTTTATTGATTACTATAAAGTAAACAGCCAGCATTTCTTAGGTTAACTTTTATGAAATTTTAAGTATATTGTATTAGTCTAATTTAGTATTGGAAGGGTTAAAGAGGACAAAACAGGGCAGAGAGAAACTTGTTGTGCTTAGTAGCAGCTTGTGGCCTTGAGTCCAGCATAGTTCAGATAAGTAAAAATCAACAAAAAAAATCTCTCCCTGCCAACGCCCTCTGTCCTTAGCTGCTCTCCCTCCTAGATTTTTCCTTCTTTACTCTAAGCCCCAGAGGTTCAAATCCTTCTCCTCTTTTACTGCTTTTGACCTCTCTGACTATTCCCCTGTCCCCCAGCCTAAGCCTCCTCCATCTCAGCAGGCTGAGAGCCTACTACCCTATCTAGCAAATACTACTGCCACTACCCCATCTCACACCCGCTCTGGAGCAGTTTTCAGCTCTCTTCCTCCCCCAGTCAGAGCGGATGCTGTCCCCAACCGAGACCCACTGTAAATCTATCAGGAAGGGCAGGCAGGTCACAGGTCTCAGGACTACATGATAAAAATCCAGCAGTCTCTCTCCCTCACCCTACACAGGCCATGAGAAAATGTGCTAATCTTAACCTAACAAGCCTTTGTTTAAAATTCTCTGGGTTGCACCCTTCACAAATTTTATAGCTTTAAATTAACCTTAGACTTCTAAAATTTTAACCTAACACAGCAAAATTATACATCAGGGAAAAGCAATTAAAAATTCTCTACTCTCTTCCCCCTATAGCAGGGTTTGCCCTATCTTTAATAAAGAAATTAAACAACAGAGAAAATACTTTCATGTGTACAGCCAGATGGCACAAAGTAGCTCTCGCTTCACACAGACTATTAGACTTACATTCATACACCAGACAGTCCGAGTTTTTTGACTTCTACCAGATGTTTACTCAGAGTTTAAACAGTCCACCTGATTCCTGATTAATTTGCCTGAGGGAGTCATTGACTTCCGGGGAGGTGATCAAGCTCCCCTTTCACTCACTTGGAGTGGGCCTGAGGGAACAAAATGTCTCTAAATCAAAATAATTAACGGGGTGGCGTAGTCCTCTCCGCGTCTCTTGAAGTCCTGAAAATTCTCAAGAAAACATTGTAAGGGGATCAACAAAGACAACTGATCCTGACCCATTTTGAAGAAGACAAAGACAACAAAGACCAAAGACAAAACAAACCAGGCAAATGCAACCTAAGGTTGCCCAGACCAGGACCCCCAGACACCATCGCATCCAGGTGGTTGGACTCCGAGGTTCTGCTGCGTCCAAGCCTCTTTTGAGTCCTAAAGGGAACGTTCCACAGACAGATACCAGACTCTTACCTCCCCGCTGGAGGTCCAGGTGGCTCCTCGTTTTTGGATTGCAGTTTTGGGAGGAAAACACTCCCCCTCCCTGGGACCTGGGACTGAGATTGGAGTGTCCTTGTCTGGTGCATCCAGGGTGTCCACCGGCAACTCGGCTGGAGTGGATCTCACTGGGGCCTCCAAATGTAATGCGGAGATGACCACCAGGGATTCAGATCAAGATGTAGGAACCTTTATTAAGGTGGCCAGTGACTATAGTTATAGCACCCTGCTGAAGCAGAGGCTGAACTGCAGCACTGACTACAGGAGTTACAGCATTTTTATTTGCAAAAACCACAAAGTTAGTTGCAAAGCCTTGTTTACACAATTTGTTCACTACACAGTACAGCATCAGTGCAGTGACTACCTTCCTATCTATGTGTTCTGGGAACAGAGAGTACAGCATGCCCCTCCTGGCCAAAGTGCCAGATATGCAGCCAAGCACATAAACCAGTAACTATTATACACCTCATCCACAGAATGAAAATAAAGTATACCATCACATAAATAGATTCAGAATAAAGCCTTTAAAATGGAAAATTGATACAGAATTAAAATTCTTAGCATATCAGGTGTAGAAGGGATGGACCTTGATGTAATAAAGGTCACAGTTGAGAAGCCACCAAGGGACATCATTTTACACAGAGAAAATGTCAACGTTATACTTCTTACATCACGACCGAGACAAGGGCTCACCCGTGACTACTTCTATTCATCAAAACTAGAAGTCCATGTCAGAATAATTGGACAAGATAAAATCTAAATGTTCATATAAGAAAGAAACAAGTTAAAGTGCTTCACCTTATCCTTATACAGATGACATGATCTTGTACACAGAAAACCTTAAAAACTGTATGAGGGGCTAAAAGAACTAGAATTCAGGAAAGATGTAAGATACAAAATATACACAGAAATGGGTTGTGTTTCTGCACCCTCTCAACAAAGTGTATTTAAGACTTTAAAAATTCATGGGGCTGTTTCAGAAGAAAATGAGGAAAGAAAACTTGAACTGGCTAAATGTCAAGGAGATCACAACCTAATGAAACAAGAACCCTGGACACATGTGTCCTCAGTCTTGGTTAATCCCCCATCGTGTTCTCAGATAGCTTTCCCCTCAATGTGGCACTGAGTCAGGTGCAGGCTCCATTTGACCCCTGTCATGTGGGAACACAGTGACAGCAGTCCCAAGGGTCACATGCAGACATCAGGTTTCCAATAACAAGATTTCATAAATTCAACTTAATTATTCCCAAATCCATTCCAACATCTTCCACTAAACACGCCTGGTCATGCTGGAGATTCTTCTATATACCAACATATGAAACTGGATGTAAAACAGACACTAAAGAATAAACACCACTAAAGATGCAGTGCAGCTGCTACAGCTTCAGCACCAAACTCCCCTGAAGGAATAGGACGCAAGAGCTCTGTCTGTGTCTCTATTGTCCATGCTTCTGGTTCTCATGGACCCACACAGATGCTCCTTTCTCCCCAACACTTGGTCCACAGGCTCTAGGCTCACACTTTGGTCTCAGTTTATCCTCAGATCAGTTTGTAGGGGAAAAAGTGTCAGGTGGAACTTTCTGTCCCCTGAACATGAACCTCCTGTACTTTTACTTCTTTCTTGGGTTGTGAGGGTTTATTTCTCTTGGTTGTTATTACTGGTGACTGTCAAAGGAATCTCCCATTTTAAACCTCCTCTTTTTCTTTTTATGACAATTTTATCTCCTGGGTCTGTACAGGTCTCCTGGAATTTTGGGTCTACTGGGGAGAGCACAGGCCCAGATGTGGGGAGTAATTCTTCACAGACATGCATGCTTGGACATGTCACACTCTGGGACCATGTCCTTTCTGTCATAATCCAACCCCAGATCTCCCTATATAGCAGGAAGACATGCAAATAGATCCTCCTCTGCTCATAAAAACCAGTCCAGCCCTGACCCTGCAGCTCTGAGACAGGAGCCCCAGGAGCCCCAGGAGCCCCAGGTGTTCCCATTCCCTGATCAAGTCTGAACACAGACCACTCACCATGGGTTTGGGGCTCAGCTGGGTTTTCCTTGTTGCTATTTTAAGAGGTAATTTATGGAGAATGAGAAACACTGAGTATGTGAGTGGGTATGAGTGAGAGAAACAGTATACAGGTCAGTGTTTCCTGACCAGGATTTCTTTGTGTTTGCAGGTGTCCAGTGTGAGGTGCAGCTGGTGGCATCTGGGGGAAGCTTGGTGAAGCCTGGGGGGTCTCTGAGACTCTCCTGTGCAGCCTCTGGATTCACCTTCAGTAGCTACTGGATGCACTGGGTCCGCCAGGCTCCAGGGAAGGGGCTGCAGTGGCTCTCACATATTAATCCTGATGGAAGTGGCTCATACTATGCAGACTCTGTGAAGGGCCGATTCACCACCTCCAGAGACAACGCCAAGAACATGCTGTATCTGCAAATGAACAGCCTGAGAGCAGAGGAAATGGCCATGTATTACTGTGCGAGAGAGTCACACACACAGTGAGGGGAAGTCAGTGTGAGCCCAGACACAAACCTCCCTGCAGTAGAAGTTGTGACCACCAGGGGGCGCTCAGGGTCTGTGAACACAAGGACCATTCCATTAGCATGTGCAGTTGGTGGTTTGGGTTGGTTTCCTGTGTGGATTCCTCTTCATGTCACAGTTTCCCTCAGGGAACTTCTGGATTCCTGACAGTGTACTTACCTCTGATGTCTCTGAGTTAGAAAGTCTGTAGTAAAGAGAGACAACTTTCTCATGTGCACAAACTGCAGAGATTTATTTTTTAGACATTCTGTATCAAGTACCAATTAATGATAAAAAATTCTTCCCAAGGCGCCTAAGTCCAACCAGAGGCTCTGCTGACTCAACAGGGCAGCTCAGCCCCACACAGCTCAGGGCCCCAGTCAGGCAGCAGCAGGACACATGTGCCCTGGACAGTGGGCACTAGAGGGGTGTGACCCCTAAGCCAGAGAAGAAAGACCCCATGTGGTGATGGTTACTGACTAATAGTCATGATCATAGCACCAAGAGTAGGTGACACTGGGCAGAAGCAGGGGGACCCACAGCAGCTTGTACAGATGTCCAGGCTGACGACAAACACACACACCAAGGGACATGGAATGATGATTGTGCTTATAGTTGAAATCTCTGGGAGGCACAGGAAGGGCCCTCCAGGAAGTCACAGGTGCTTGGACAGAGGCAGGAAAGGAGACTTTTATTTTCTGTGAGGTGGGAGCCAGTGGGCAGAATTCTGCTTCCTTGTGTGGTTCCAACTTCTTGGTGACACATGAAGAGGAGAACAAACCTTTCCTATCAGAGTCACCTTGGGGCTGATGGAGAAGAGGCAGGATGGAGCTGTCAGTTGTCAGCAGTGAAACATAAAATAATATACAGTGTGGATACCAAATCTATGTAATAACCATAAAAATGACCAAATATGAGACTGAGGGTCATTATTTGTGAACAACAACCATATCTACGTAAAATGAGTAGAAAACGATTGATTATAACAAGGAGGAGAAGGAGGGAGAAGGGGAGGAGCATAAAATAAGCATGATGATGATGACTATTGACTGAGACAGGAGCCCTGGTCCAATGAAATGAAGGCTCCTTGTACAAACACACAATCACTATGGCTCTTCCAGTAAGGGGTATCCACTCTTCCCAGTAAATGTTAAGAGATTTCATAAATGGGACCAAATGAATTATGCAGCTTCTGTAATCTATGTTGAGACCAGATCAGTAATGATCCCAAAGTTGTCCAAGTGTAGATCCCCTGGATCTGAGAAGGTGTTACCTTCTAGAACAGAGACACTGTGAGAATGTGCATGTAGGAAACAGGGATCCCCTTCCCACCAGTTTGCAATGACACATTCCTTATTTCTCTTGTTCCCTGCCTGCCTGATCTTTAACATTTCTATTTCTCACACACTCTTGTTCATTAATGTTCAGGTATTTCCTATGAGGATACAAGCTGTCTCTCTCATGCCATGCACTTCCTTCTGGGCCTTCACTGGAGGAGGTTTTAAACCCACATGTCCAGTAACTCTATGTCCTGAACATCAGGCATATTTCTGTCATGTGACTCAAAACAAGTCCAGCTTCCTCCCCTCACCCAGTTCCACAGTCATGTCCAGATTTATGGGTAGTTTCCCAGCAGCGCTCCCCTCTGGAACCAGAACCTGCTCTAGTCCCTGTGGCTGCTGTAGCCAATCCACATGGACAGTGGAGTCTCAGAATTTTCTGGGGAGTTCTTTGTAAAATCACCCATATCCAGAACCATCAAAGAAAATACTGATGAATTGAACTGTAATAAAATGAAAAACATTTGTCCCTCCAAATATTCCATCAATGAAATTAAATTATTAGCTTAGCAAGTGAATATATTTTTGAATTATGTGCCTGGTGCAGAATGTGTGCATTGGACATTAAGGATGTGGTATGTTAGGGGGAGAACCCAGCACCCTCTGACTACAGTGAGCATCCCCAGGGACAGGGAAGAGAGAAACTGGGATGAGGGTTTCCTGACAAGGTTGACGTTCCCTTCCCTATGAGTAAATGTGTGCTAGGAATTCTCCAATTTCCTTTACTGTGATCCCCAACAACACTGACAACACTAGACTGAGAAATCAGGTCACTTAACAGGCCACATACATTGTTCATGATATGAAAGATTCTCAATGGTACACATGCGTTATCACTCCCTTTATCTCTTAACTTTTATCCAGGTTAAAACATGATTATTTCAGATGTGGTTATTTTAGGGTGTCTGCACAGTGTGTTTGCACAGTGTGTCACATTAAGAGTTCCAACATCAAGAATCAAGGGTCTCCCTTTTTCTTGTGGTTTTGAAGCAGGGTAGTTCCCTGTCCCTGACTTACATGGTGAGTGAGGTCAAGGAAAGAGATGCCACAACATGGACCCCAAAATGATCAGGGAATACAGACCTCAGTCCCTCTACTTAGAAGGAAAATGCTTCCTCATATGCAAATGTCTGTTCAAGCTCCAGGGTAAATCCTCTCTTGGGCTGCGCAGGCTCACAGCTCTCTCCTCACACAGGGCTGAGGTCTCTGGAAAGGCAGAGCTGTGGTCTAGAAGAAGATGAGAATGCTGGGTCTTGTCCTGTGCCTGGTGACAACCTATCAAGATGAGGATCTCAGGGGTCAGACAGGGGTTATGGAGTGGCTGTGACGGCAGGTGACTGACAGGGACTGATGCTTCTTGTCCCCAGGTGTCCTGTCCCAGGTGCAGCTGCAAGAGTCGGGCCCAGGACTGGTGAACCCTTCACAGACCCTCTCCCTCAGCTGCACTGTCTCTGGATTCTCTCTAATGAGCTATGATGTGAACAGGACCTGCCAGGCTCTGAGAAAGGGTCTGGAGTGGGTTGGGGTTATATGAGGTTATGGGGCTACAAACTATAACACCACACAGAAATCCAGACTCAGCACCACCAGGGACACATCCAAGAGCCTGGTTTATTTCCCATTGAACAGCCTGAGAGCCAAGGACACGGCCATGTATTACTGTGCTAGACAAAGTGAGGGGAAGTCAGTGTGGGCCCAGACACAAACCGCCCTGAGGGAGACAGCAGGGCTGGTTATAGTGGGTGCTCAAGACATCAGGGGGCGCTCCTGATCCCTGAAGTCCAGGTGCAAGGGTAGAGGGAGGTGGGGAAGGAAGGGGCTTCCTGGCAAAAAAGCATGTACCAATCAATAATTGCTTTAAAAGTAAATGGCTTAAATGCTACAATCAAAAGACTTAGGGTAGCTGATCAGATAAGAAAGCAAGACTCACATCTATGCTGTCCACAACTGACATACTCCAGAATGAAAGATACACACAGAGAAAAATAAAGGCTGAAAAAAGAAATTTCATGCAAATGGAAATGAAAAAAAAAAAACACAAAACAAAACTGGGGCAACAATACTTATATCTGACAAAACAGACTTTGAAGCAAACACTATAAAAAGAGACAAAGAAATACCCTACATAATAATAAAAGGAGCAATCCAAGAAGTGGGTATAATGCTGGTAAACATTTATAAACCCAACAAAGGAGGACCTAAATATGTAAAGAAAATCTTGAGTCTGGCATGTGTTGCTCAGTGGTTGAGTTCTGACCTATGAATCAGGATGTCACAGTTGGATTCTCAGTCAGGGCACATGCCCATATTTCAGCCTCTTTCCCCAGAGCAGGCCAAGGTTAGCCGATCAATGATTTTCTCTCATCGTTGACGTTTCTTTCTCTCTCTCCCTCTCCCTTCCTCTCTGAAATCAATAAAAATACATTTTAAAAAATCAAATCTTGAAGGACATGAAGGGAGAGATTGACAGGAATACTTACACTGTATGGGACTTTAACACCCCATTGATATCAATGGATGGATGTTCCAGACAGGAAATCAACAAGAAAACACAGATCTTCAATCACATACTAATGCAGATGGCTTTAATTGAAATCCTTTTTTGTTGTTGTTATTTATTTATTTTTTTAAATTTTTTATTACAAAGGGTTTTACATATGTGTCCATTTCTCCCCCCCCCCCCGC
>NW_006291018.1:72992-92162 GCF_000327345.1 Myotis davidii
ACAGGGGAGTGTCTGTATCCAAAATGTCCTATGAACAGGGTTCATGAAAACAAACAAAATGCCGGTCACGAAAATGGGGAAGCCTAAGTCTCTGTAGCTCCTCTCTTATTGGCACTGCATGGTCTGGTCAGCTCTTCAGGCTGCCATTTTTAGGCTCAGTCCTCCATAATTACAGAACCCAGAATTCAAATCTCCTCGCGCCAGCAGTCCCGCGGATTTCCTTTCCCCAGTCAGGGGCTGTGCCTGTCCCAAGAGATGTCTGCCACTCGATCTACCTCTGCCCCTCTGGGCTCAGAGGTCTGGCAAACTTTCCTGCCCAAATCCCTGTTGTTGTAGTTTTTTTTACCTTTCCAGGGGAGTTCTGCCCTTCCCAGCTGCAAACCGTCTCACCAGCTGAGCAATTTCGCCAATTCGGGGAGGGTGTTATTAGTTTCAGCTGCTCACTCCATTTGCTCTGGGACACGACCTGGACGCGTCTGCCTATATCACCGCCATCTTCTTTCTCCTTGTTATTTCTTTAATTGAAATCTTGAGAGCATTCCACCCCAAAGCAGCAGAATATACATTCTTTCCATGTGCACATGAAACATGAAACATTTTCTAGGATAGACCACACGTTAGTACACAAAGCAAAACTCAATAAGTTTAAGAAGATTGAAATCATATTGAGCACCTTCTCTGACTATAATGTTACGAAATTATAAGTCAACCACAAGAAGAAAAACAAAAACAAAAACAGTGCAACACACAAAGTCAGTGAGGCTAAGGAACATGTTACTGAACAATGAATGGGTTATCAGACAGACCAAGGAAGAAATCAAAGTTAAAACAAATGAAAATGAGAACACAACAACCCAAATCTATGGGACACAGAACAAGCAGTTATAAGAGAGAAATCCAAACCAGCACAAGCCCACCTCAGGCAACAGGAACAAGGATACCAATCTAACTCTACACCTAAAGGAATGGGGTAAAAAACCTGGAGTGAGTACAAGGAAGGAAATAATAAAGACTATAGAGGAAATAAACAAAACACAGTCTAAGGAAATTAATGAAACCAAGAGTTGGTTCTTTAAAAACATAGACTAGATTGACAAACTTTTAAACAGGCTCGTCAAAAAATAAAGAGAGATGACACAAATAAATAAAATGAAAAATAAAAGTGAAGTAACAACTAACACCATAGAAATAGAAAGGGTTATAATAAACTATTATGAACATCCATATATCAAAGTATTGGAAAACATGGGTGAAAATGCTAAATTTCTAGGAACATATATCCTTTCAAAACTGAATCAGAAACAATAAGAAAATCTAAATAGGCCAAATTGACCTAATGAAATCAAAGCAAGAATTAAAAAACTCCCAGCAAACAAAAGTCCTGCACCAGATGACTTCACAGGTGAATCTCACCAGACATTCAAAAAAGCACTAACACCAATGTTTCTCAAAATATTCCCAAAATTCAAGAAGAAAATCTCCCAGGCTGCCTCCCACTGTCCACATCCTCCCTAGATCTATCAGAGTCCCTGAACTCCATGGCCAGAGCCCTGCTGACTATCCCCAGCTGTTCCCACAGCGTCAAGGGCAGGTCAGGCCCTGTAAAAGCCACCTGCCCCTCTTCATCCACCAGCACCTCTCTCACAGGTGCATGCAGCTGTGGACACCCCAGGACAGGTCACAGACAGGAGACCTGAAGCTGAGCCAGGACATGGTGACAGCGGTCCCAAGGGTCACATGCAGGCATCAGATTTCCAATAACAATTTTTTTTCATAACCTAATCTTCATTATTCCTCAATCATTACCCACATCTAACCCTTAAGCACACCTGGTCATGAGGGAGATTCTTCTATATCCCAATGTGTGAAACTGGATCTACAACAGAGTCTAGAGAATAAACACCACAAAGGAAGCAGTGCAGGTGCTACACATCCAGCACCAAACTCCTCTGAAGGAATAGGACCTGGGAGCTATGTCTCTATACTTCATGCTTCTGGTTCCCAGGGACCCACACAGACACTCTACTCTCCCCCAACACTTGATCCACTGGCTCTAGGCTCACACTCTTGTCTTGGTTTATCCTCTGATCACTTTGTAGGGTAAATAGTATCGAATGGAACTTCCCATCTCCTGAACATGAACCTGCTGCACTTTTAGTTATCATATTTGAAGGTTAATTTCTCTTTCTTTTCATTACTGGTGACTGTCTAAGGAATCCATCATTTTTAATCCTTCTCTTTTTTTGGGCAGGTGAGCTGGAGTAACTGGTCCCCATGTGGAGAACATAGGCCAGATGCCGGGAATTATTTAACATACATGCATCCTTGGACATGTCACATTCTGATATGGTGTCATTTGTACCAGCATCCAACCCCAGAGCTTCCTATATAGTAGGAGTACATGCAAATGGGAACCACTCTGCTCATAAAAGCCAGCCCAGCCCTGACCCTGCAGCTTTGGCACAGGAGCCCAGCCCCGGTATCCCCAGGTGCTCCCATTCCCTGATCAGGACTGAACACAGACCACTCACCATGGGGTTT
Organism: Myotis davidii; assembly: GCF_000327345.1. Taxonomy (NCBI): domain Eukaryota; kingdom Metazoa; phylum Chordata; class Mammalia; order Chiroptera; family Vespertilionidae; genus Myotis; species Myotis davidii. Next base: position 75,534 of record NW_006291018.1, read on the forward strand.
TGGCTCAGCTGGGTTTTTGTTGTGGCTCTTTTAAGAGGTAATTTATGAAGAAAAAGAAAGACTGAGTATGTGAGTGGATGTGAATGAGAGAAACAGTGGAGGTGTGAGAGTTTCCTGACCAAGATGTCTTTGTGTTTGCAGGTGTCCGGTGTGAGGTGCAGTTGGTGGAGTCTGGGGGAGGCTTAGTGCTGCCTGGGGGTTCTCAGAGACTCTCCTGTGCAGCCTCTGGATTCACCTTCAGTAGCTCCTGGATGCACTGGGTCCGACAGGCTCCAGGGAAGGGGCTGGAGTGGTTATGTCAAATAAATCCTGATGGAAGTAGCACATACTATGCCAACTCTGTGAAGGGCCGATTCACCATTTCCAGAGACAACGCCAAGAACATGCTGCATCTGCAAATGAACAGCCTGAGAGCTGAGGAATCTGCCTTGTATTACTGTGCAAGACACACAGTGAGGGCAAGTTAGTGTGTGCCCAGACACAAACCTCCCTGCAGCAGAAGCTGTGACCACAAGGGGGAGCTCAGGGTCCCTGAACACAAGGACCATCCCAGCAGCAGGAGCAGTTGGAGGTTTGGGCTGGTTTCCTGTGTGGTTTCCCCTTCATGTCACAGTTCCCCTCAGGGAACCTCTGGATTCCTGACTCTGCACTAACCTCAGACATCTCTGAGTTAGAAAAGTCTGTTGTAAACAGAGACAACTTTCTCACGTGGAGAAACTCAAGAGTGTCTTTCTGAGACTCTTGAGCCCAAATGACAATTCATCATCAAATGTCTGACCTGCATCAGCTAAATCTAACCAGAGTCTCTCCTGACTCAACAGTGCATCTCAGCTCCACGCATCTCAGGGTACCACCAGCTAGAAACTGAACTCATGTGTTCTGGACAGTGGGCACCTGAAGCCTATGAATGCAAAGCTAGAGAAGAAAGACCCCTGTGGTGACAGTCATTGACTTGGCATCATGCTCATAGCATCAGGAGTAGGTGATACCAAGCAGAAGCAGGGGAATCCACAGCAGCTTGGTATGGATGACCAGGGTGATGAAAAACACACACACCAAGAGACATGGAATGTTTATTATGCACAGAGTTGAAATCTCTGAGAAGCACAGGAAAGGCCCTTCAGGAAATCAGACCTGCTTTGGTGGAGCCAGGAAAGGGGACTGACTGAGGAATTTTATTTTGTCAAGGTGGTGGAGCAGGAGGAGGAATCCTGCTTCCAGGGGCTTGTGTGAGTTCAACCTCTTATTGACATCTGGAGAGAAGACCCAACCTTTCTTTTCAGATTCCTATGTGGGGCAGGAAGGATCCATTAGTTTTCAACAATCGAATGAAAAAGAAAATAAAGTATGGCTACATATTTTATTCACAATTTAAAAAAATTGAGCAAACATTGAGACAAATGGTCATTATGTGTATAAAACAACAGCGTCTACTGTAACTAAAAATATAATTATAAATAGCCATATGATGATAATGGTGGCGGTGATGATGGTGATGGTACTGATGACCATAGAATTGGACAGGGTCCTGATCCATTGTCCTGGGAGGGATCTCTCCCCTGTCCAAAACCATAAGTTGTTTGGAAGGCCTTGTAACAACTCTTAGGTGTGGCAGTTGTGATTTTAATATCCAATGTCAAGTAACTCTCTGTCCATGAACATCAGGCATATTTCTGTCATGTGATTCAAAACAGTCCAGCTTCCTCCCCTCACCCAGTTCCACAATCATGTCCAGATTTATGGGTAGTTTCCCAGCAGCGCTCCCCTCTGGTACCAGAACCTGCTCCAGTACCTGTGGCTGCTGTTGCCAATCCACATGGACAGTGGAGGCTCAGGATTTTTCTGGGGACTTCTTTGTAAAATCACCCCAAACAGGTCGCATTAAAGACAATAATGATGAATTGAACGTTGATATAAGTAAAAGCAATTGTGCCACCAAATACTCCATCATGGACATTAAATAACTAGCTTAGCAGGAGAATATCTTTCTGAATAATGTGCCTGATAGGAGAATGTGTTCACTATACATCAAGGATATTGTATGTTATGGGGGATAGCCCGGCACCCTCTGACCACAGTGAGCATCCCTATAGATGGGTCACAGGGAGGCTGGGAATGAGGGTTTCCTGACAATGTTGAAATTCCTTTTCCTGTGAGAAAATGTATGCTAGGAGTTCTCCAGTTTCCCTCACTTAAACCCCAACATCACTGATAACACTAGACTGAGAAATCAGGTCACTTAACAGGCTGCCATATCATTTCAACATATAAAAGATTCTCAATTGTGCACATGCATAATCACTACTTTCATTTATTATCTCTTCTACAGGTTAAAACATGATTCTTTCTGATGTGATTAGTTTGGGATCTTTGCAATATTCCCTGTGCTTCCATAAGGAAAGAGTTTGCACAGTGTGATATAACACAATAAAAAGTTCCAACATCAAGGATCAAGGTTCTCCCTTTCTGGTGCTTGTGAAGCAGTTACTCATATCAAAGTAAAAAAATGAAGAAAACATGGCATTAAAGATGGCTGTTCTTTTTAAAAATATTTTCACACTAAAGTAAACATAATTAGAGTATAAAATGACAATCATATATGTAAGTGTTGGATTTCAAAAGCTAAACAAATGCTAAACCCTATTAAATTTGTTTGAAAGATTAATGAGAACTTACCAATGTAATGTATTCATCTAGTCCAACATTTCTTCCTATGCTCAGGTGAGGATGTCCTTGTCTGTTAATGACCCAAGTGGACAAAGTCCCTGACTTACATGGTGAGTGAGGTCAATGAAAGAGATGCCCCCACTTGGGCCCCAGAAAGGCCAGGGTAGTTTAGCCTCAAACCCCACACTTATAGGAAAGGGCTGCCCCACATGCAAATTTCTGTTCAAGCTCCAAGGTAAATCATCTTCTGGGCTGTGCAGGCTCACAGCTCTCTCTGCACACAGGGCTGAGGTCTCTGGGAAGATAGAGCTGTGGTCTAGAAGAAGATGAGACTGCTGGGTCTTCTCCTATGTCTGGTGTCAGCCCCCGAAGGTGAGGATCTCAAGGGTCAGACAGGGGTGATGGGGTGGCTGTGACTGCAGGTGACTGACAGGGACTGATGCTCCTTGTCCCCAGGTGTCCTGTCCCAGGTGCAGCTGCGAGAGTGGGGCCCAGGACTGGTGAAGCACTCACAGACCCTCTCCGTCACCTGCGCAGACCATGGAGTTTCCATCACAACCAGTGGTTACTGCTGGAATTGGATTCGCCAGCCTCCGGGGAAGGGGCTGGAGTGGATGGGGTGCATAGATTATGATGGGAACACTTACTACAGCCCCTCACTCAAGACCCGAACCTCCATCTCCAGAGACACATCCAAAAACCAGGTCTCCCTGCAACTAAGTTCTGTGACCATGGATGATACAGCTGTGTATTACTGTGTGAGAGACACAGTGAGGGGCAGTCAGTGTGAGCCCAGACACAAACCTCCCTGAGCCTATAGCGGGCCTGGGCTGCCAGGGGCGCTCCGGACACCAGGGGGCGCTCAGGACCCACCAGCACAGTAAGCAGCCCCAGGAATAGGGGAAAAGGGAGTTGGGGAGGGAAGGGCCTTCCTGTTGGGCTGAGGGATTTCCTCTCAATGTCTCAGCTGCCTCCAGGGAAGATTCTTCCTTCTCATATTCTCACTGCAGACAACAAGGAAGAAGAGACATTGTTTGCAGGTGAAATGTTGGCAGTGACATGGGCTTTTTCATGAAGTCTCCTTCACAGATTCTAAAATTGACTTTTTTCACAGCCTTTTCAATGTTTCGCTGAGTGTAAATTCTGCAGGTGGGCTGCTGGGATTGGGCTGTGTGCTCAGTTCTGCATCCATCCCTCCTGGGTCACAGCTACCCTCAGTCTCTGACTCTCCATGTGCCCTACCCTCCTAGTTCCAGGGCACTCCCACTGCTGAAAGCCCTGAGCACACTCAGGGCTGGGGGACCTCAACCTCCCTCTCTGGGTCCACATTGATAAGCACAGGGAACCCCCACATCTGTCCACATGAGGGACCCCTGCTGTCCTGCAGGAAGCAGTGCTAACCCCACAGTGGGGACAGATGACCCTGAGGGTTGGGATGTGCATTATAGAACTCCTCCCTCCAGCTTTCCTCCCGATCCAAGGTTTTCTAGCTTCCCTGTGGGTCAGATGTCCATCGGGAGCATGTTGGAAGCCTAGGAGCATCCATGGGACCCCCAGTGTCCACACTGTCCTCTTACTATTTACTGAGGAAAGAGAGTCACATAGACACACACAATCATGCACAGAGTCACACATGCACACAGTTGCACACTCATTTATGGAAAATACATGCATTCACACATGAGCAGTGATACAAAACTGTTCATGTAGTTACACACTGTACTTTATGAATTCTATATACAAAAACATAGTTATGTTTCATTCTCTTGGATGTCATATGAAATATGTGGTCTGCAGGCAACTATTATTTCAACAATGACCATGCCCTGTGAAGATCAACAGTTGTATTTTTCAGTCCATTTAGTAGGAGCTCAAATTAGGGGTTGGATCTCAACTTTGCTAGATTGCTACAAAATTTTAAAAAAATGATTATTGAAATAAAAGCCAAGGACCCAATGGATTCAAGGGTGAATTCTACCAGAATTTCAAATAAGAATTAATATATTTTAGTCAACTCTTGAACTCTACCAAGAATTAAAAGAAGAGGCAACATTTCCAAACAGATTTATTGAGGTGACCTTTACACTCATATCAAAGCCAAGTAAAAACATACAAAATGACAGGTCAGTATCCCTGATGAACATACATGCAAAAACCCTCAACAATATACTAGCAAACTTAACAGCACATTGAAAGGACCATTTAACATGATCAAGTGAGATAGAATCCTAGCATGCAAGGATGGTTCAACATATGTAAACCATTAACTATGATACATCTCATCCACAGAATGCAGGGTAAAGTATACCATCATATAAATAGATACAGAATAAAGTCTTTAAAATTGAAAATCCCATAAAAATTATAATTTTTAACAGATAGTTGTAGAATTGATAGGCCTCAATATACTAAAGGCTACATTTGAGATCACAAGTGACATCATGCTACACAGAGAAAATTTCAAAGCTTTTATTCTTACATTGGGACCAAGGCAAAGGCTCCCCTGTAACTATCTCTATATGTCAAAACTAGAAGTCCTTTTCAAAATAATTAGACAAGAAAAAAGAAATTTTAAATGTTTAAATGTTATCTGTATGTAAATGACGTGATTTTGTACATAGAAAACCCTAATAACTGTATGAGAAGCTATTATAACTAATATTCACGAAATATGTAAGATACAAAACCAACACACAGATGACTTTTGCTCCTGCTCACTCCCAACAAAGTGTCTTCAATATGTGGGCTGTTTCTGAGGAAAGGGAGGGAAGAAAACTTGAACTGGCTAAACAACAATGAGATGACAACCAAACGAAACAAGATCCCTGGACGTGTCTTGGTTAGTTCTCCCATCATGTTCCTGGGTTGCTTACCCCCAATGTGGCACTGAATCACGTACAGGTTCCATTTGACCCCCATAATGTGGGGACATGGTGATAGGGTTCCCAAGGGTCACTTGCAAACATCTGTGTTAGGGTTTGGCTAGTGACTCATGCTGTGCAAGAATTCACAACTAAATGGAGAGATACAGAAAGGAATAGTGTTTCACATTCCAGAAAAAGGAAACAGCTGGTGTATCACTAGTCAATACAGGGCAGGAACAAAATGCAGCCTTTACCTTAAAGAGTAATGTCTGCTGTTGCTAGGTGACAGGAAAGGGAGAAGGATTGAGGGCTGAAGTTGAGACAGTTTATTTGCTTTCAAGGCAGCAGTCTGGCAGATGTCCTAGGGAGGTGTCTCATCTGCATTTATCCCAACCTTGTAAAACATGCTTAGAGCAAAAGGTAGAGGATTCACAAAGAGGCTTTTTGAATTGGAGGGGTGAAGGGAACTTTCTATTAACTAGAGACTCATTGGTGCGATTTATCCCAGAGATCTGAAAATAGCAGGGAGAACGGAGATGCAAGAATGCTGCCTTGAGAATAGCTTATCCTCACCCACAGTTTGAACAGAGGAGCTGTCTGCATCAGAGGAGCTAACAGTTTTGAGGTTTAATTATCTGGTGCTTCTCATAAATTATGGTGGCCACAGCAAAGAAAAAGAAAGGGCCTTTTCCATTCATTACAATCAGGTTACCAATCACGACATTCTCGTGTCCAAAACTTAATTATTTCTAAATCATTACTGACATTTTCATCTAGACCAGTGGTTCTCAACCTGTGGTTCTCAACCCCTTTTGGGGTCAAACGACCCTTTCACAGGGGTCGCCTAAGACCATGCGAAAATGCATATATAATTACATATTGTTTTGCGATTAATCACTATGCTTTAATTATGTTCAATTTGTAACAATGAAAATACATCCTGCATATCAGGTATTTACATTATGATTCATAACAGTAGCAAAATTACAGTTATGAAGTAGCAAAAAAAAATAATTTTATGGTTGGGGGTCACCACAATATGAGGAACTGTATTAAAGGGTAGCGGCATTAGAAAGGTTGAGAACCACTGATCGAGACAGATCTGGTTATGATGGACATTCCTCTATATCCCAATGTATGAAACTGGATCTACAACAGGCTCTAGATTTACTACCAAGGCCAAGGACACACAGGTCCAGGGTTCCTGTTTCCTTAGGTTGTCATTTCATTGTTGTTTAGCCAGTTCATGTTTTCTTACAACACATTCAACACCAGCCTCACCTGGTGCCTCACTCACTGTGTCCTCACCCACTTTGATCTCACCATGTTGTCAGCCTCTGTGGCCTCATTCACTATGTCCTCACCCACTATGTCCTCACACAGAGATCTCACCGTGTCCTCACCCACTGTTTTCTCAACAAATGTGTCCTCAAACACTGTGCACTTACCCACTGTGGCCTCACCTACTGTGTCCTCACCCACTGTGGCAACAACCACTTTGTCCTCAACCACTGTGACCTCACCCACTGTGATCTCACCGTGTCCTCACGGCACTGTTTCCTCACCCACTGTGTCCTCACACACTGTGATCTCACCATGTCCTCACCCACTGTGTCCTAACCCACTGTGTCCTCAGCCACTGTGATCTCTTTGTCCTCAAGCACTGTGTCATCACCAACTGTGTCCTCACCCACTGGGTCCTCACCCACTGTGATCTCACTGTGTCCTCACCCACTGTGGCCTCACCCACTGTGTCATCACCCACTGTGACCTCACCTACTGTGGCCTCACACACTGTGTCCTCACCAACTGTGGCCTCAACCACTGTGATCTCACCCACTGTGACTTCACACACTGTGGCCTCACCCACTGTACCCTGACCCACTGTGTCCTAACACACTGGTGCCTCACCCACTGTGTCCTCACCCACAGTGATCTCACCTTGTCCTCACCCACTGTGTCCTCATCCACTATGTCCTCACCCACTGTGAACTCACCGTGTCTTCACCCACTGTGACCTAACCCACTTTATCACCAATTGTGGCCTCCCCCACTGTGACCTCACCCACTGGTGTCACCCACTGGTGCCACACCCACGGTGTCCTCACACACTGTGATCTCACCGTGTTCTCACCCACTGTGTCTTCACCCACTGTCTCCATAGCCACTGTGACAACCTTCTGTGCCCTCACCATGTCCTCATACTCTATGTCCTCACCCACGGTGTCCTCACACACTGTGATCTCACCGTGTCCTCACCCACTGTGTCTTCACCCACTGTCTCCATAGCCACTGTGACCTAACCTTCTGTGCCCTCACCATGTCCTCATACTCTATGTCCTCACCCACAGTGTCCTCACACACTGTGATCTCACCGTGTTTTCACCCATGTCCTCACCCACTGTGACCTCACGTACTGTGGCCTCACCCACTGTGTCCTCACCCAATGTGTCCTCACCGACTGTGACGTCACACACTGTGGCCTCACCCACTGTGCCCTCACCCACTGGGTTCTCACCCACTGTGTCAACAACTGTGATCTCACCATGTCCTCACCCACTTTGACCTCACCCGCTGTGGCCTCACCCACTGTGCCCTCACCGACTGTGTCCTCACCCACTGGGTCCTCACCCACTGGGTCCTCCCCCACTGTGATCTCACCGTGTCCTCACCAAATGTTTCCTCACCCACTGGTGCCTCACCAAGTGTGTTCTCACTCACAGTGATCTAACCATGTCCTCACCCACTGCGACCTCACCCACTGTGGACTAACCCACTGTGTCCTCAACCACGGTGTCCTCAACCACGGTGTCCTCACCCACTATGTCCTCACCCACTGGTGACTCACCCACTGTGTCCTCACCCAGAGTGATCTCACCGTATCCACACGCACTGTGACCTCATCCACTTTCTCACCCACTGTCCACACCCACTATGTCCTCACCCACTGTGACCTCAAGCACTGTCTTCACCCACTGTGACCTCACCCACTGTGTCCTCACACACTGTGGCCTCACCCACTCTGCCCTCATCCACTGTGTCCACACCTACTGGTGCCTCACTCACTGTGTCCTCATTCACAATGATCTCACTGTGTCCTCACCCACTGTGTCCTCACCCACTGTGTCCTCACCCACTATGTCCACACCCACTGTGACCTCACCTTCTGTGGCCTCACCCACTGTGTCCTCACACACTATGTCCTCACCCACTGTGTACACACCCACTGTGACCTCACCCACTGTGGCCTCACGCACTGTTTCCTCACCCAGTGTCCTCACAGACAATGTCCTCACCCACTGTGTTCACATCCCTGTGACCTCACCCACTGTGTCCTCACCCACAGTGATCTCAGCGTGTCCTCAGCCACTGTTGCCCAACGCACTGTGTCCTCACCCACTATGTCTTCACAGACTTTGACCTCACCCACCGTGGGCTCACCCACTGTTACCTCACTCACAGTGGCCTCACCCACTGTGTCCTCATCCACTGGTGACTCACCTACTGTGGCCTTACCCACTGTGGCCTCAGCTGGCGGGACCCTGGGTCATCCTCTTTTTCTCAGTTTACTACCTGGTCCCCACGCACACTTAATCCAGCCCGTTGTCTCCCGAATGGGCCGGGAGTTCTGGCCTCTCACAGTTCCCTCCAGTTGTGTCTCTGGAGCCCTGGTTAAGCCTGAGAGGAAGACAGCTCCACTCTTGGCCAGGAAGGAGGCATAAAGGAGCCGGAGGCGGTCCTCTCACTGAGAATTCATCAGAGGGAAGGAAGCAGAGATCTCTGCTCAGTCACCCACTCTTAAGGGTCCCTGTAGACCTCAAGGCCCCCCAGAGGCCTGGATAATTTAGACAACCTCTATTTTTTTAAAAAGCAATCCTGTTTCTTTTTAAAATTTTTATTTATTGAATATCTTTTTTTTTGAGAGAGAGAGAGATAGGAAATGAGAGGGAGAGAAACATTGATTTGTTGTTCTATTTATTATGCATTCATTGGTTGATACTTGTATGTGCTCTGACTGGGGATCGAACCTGCAACCTTGCTGTATCAGGATGATGCTGTAACCAGCTGAAATGACCAGCCAGTACCAATTCTATTTTTTTAAAATATATTTTGATTGATTTCAGAGAGGAAGGGAGAGGGAGCGAGAGATAGAAACATCATCAGAGAGAATCATTGTTCCACTGCTACCTTTACACTCCCTACTGATGATCAGGCCCACAACCTGTGCAAGTGCACTTGACCGGAATCACACCCGGAACCCTTCAGTCCACAGGCCAATGCTCTAGCCACTGAGGCAAACTGGCCAGGGCTCAGACCACCTCTTGCTTGTCTCCAGCCACTTGGGTTTACCCCTCAGCAGAGAGACGCCAGGAACACTGAGCTCAGCATGGCGATGTGGAGGGCTGGCTCAGCAGCCTACCTGGCTAGTGTCACCTGGGGGAGGGAGATCTGTGCAATCTCCTGGTCTGAGGCCCTGTAGCACTTGTTGTAGAACTAGTTCATTCAGGAAAGCATGGCTTGTCTCTAGAAGGATGATTGACAGTGGATCAACAGGCCAATTTCCAAATTTAGACCAGGATGAGCCTCCAAAGACGTAATAAGCAAAATACATGTTAGGTGGCATGCATGTCATTGGCAACGTGTCATAAGTGACATGCCCGTCTGTGCTGCATGCATATCATAGCTGACATACATGTCATAAATGATGGGCATGCCCTAAGTTGGAAATGACATATATGTCATGGTATGTTTTAGCATGTTACAAACAATTCTCTAGGAGCAAATTGTTCCTGGCTTAGCGGGACCACACATAAGCAATCTTGTTAGGTTAGCGTGTGTTAGACACAGAGGCTGCCTGTGTTGCTCTGCCTTGAAGATGCTCACTGTGCGAGCTGCCAGAGGACAGGGTCCTGTTTCCGCCTCTTTCTAGGAGGGAAAGGGTGGCTCTCAGCATCCGTGGGAATTACCAAGCCCACCGTCCAATGTACTCACTGAGGTGCCTCTCCACCTGAAGTGCATGAAGGCTCTTAATGTCCATCATCATCGCTGGTACTCGGCCTTTCTTCTTTTTGTTTCTCCTTCTTCTTCTTCTTCTTCTTCTTCTTCTTCTTCTTCTTCTTCTTCTTCTTCTTCTTCTTCTTCTTCTTCTTCTTCTTCTTCCTCTTTTTCCTCTTCTTCTTTTTGATCCTGGGTTATCCAGGAGGACATTCATCACGACCTTCCCTAGAGGAGGTGGTAGGCAGAGCGACATGGAACCCAGCAAGGATTCTTCCAGCCCACCCTCTCCTGCCTCATCACATGTTGACATTCCAGTTTCATGGAAGGTCTGATTGGGAAGAAGAACAAAAAGAATCTTTCAGTCTCAAAATAAAAGTATCATTCCAAGGCATATCTTATTCCCAGACCCCAGAAAGGCAACATGGGCCAAGGCAGGTAAAGGAGAGCAAGAGGAAACCCTGTCCACCTGCATCTGGGGGCAGCACCCCTGGGTCCTCATCAAACCCCAAGGATGGAGGACTCTCAAACCCAAGGGTGACCGGGTCTCAGGAAAGGAGGGAAGGAGGGAGGGTGGGTCAGAACGGGATCCCTTGTGGCCAGCATTTTTGAGTCCTTTCCATCTGAGGTCACCACTAGGATGACAAGGTCAGGCATGCTGCCCAGGGTCCCAACTGCACCTTTATATCCAGACCCCATGCAAATGGGGCTCTCCTCCTCCTTATAAAAGAGGGCCTTGACCCACATGCTGGGGAGACACCCCGAACCCAAGTACCTGAGACAGGACCCCAGGGGCTCGACCATGGATTTGGTGCCAAGCTGTGTTTTCCTCCTGATCATTTTTCAAGGTCATTCTCAGGAGAGGGGAGCACTGAGACCTGTGCCTGTGCCCGTCTTTGCTTCCATGTGATTCTAAGTCCACCTCATGTCCCTGTGTTTGCAGGTGTCCAGTGTGAGGTGCAGCTGGTGGAGTCTGGGGGAACCTTGGTGCCACCTGGGGGGTCTCTGAGACTCTCCTGTGCAGCCTCTGGATTCACCTTCAGTGACCGCAGTATGCACTGGGTCTGCTGGGCTCCAGGGAAGGGGCTGGAGTGATTTGGTGAAATTAATCCTGATGGAAGTGTTATGGGTTCACTCAGAGCGATAGACCACCAACTCAGAATTTAAATTTAAGAGCCTTTATTAAGATGGCCAGCTGACTACAGTTACAGCACCCTGCTGAAGCAAAGCCTGAACTGCAGCGCCGACTTCCATGTCCAGCGACTATAGTTACAGCACCCTGCTGAAGCAGAGGCTGAACTGCATCGCAGACTACAGAAGTTACAGCGTTTTTATTTGCAAAAACCACAAAGTTACAAAACCTTAGTTCACGACACAGTACAGCATCATTACAGTGACTACTTTCCTAACTGTATTCTAGGAACAGAGAGTACAGCATGCTGGGAAGGGGCCATGAGGCCATATCTCAAGGCCTGGCCTGATGTCAGTACCTTCCTATCTGTGTTTTAGGAATAGACAGCACAGCATGACCCGTCTGGCCGAAGTGCCAGATATGCAGCCTAGCACAGAACTACCACAAACTATGCCAGTGCTGTGAAGGGCCGATTCACCATCTCCAGGGACAATGCCAAGAACATGCTGTATCTACAAATGAACAGCCTGAGAGCCATGGACACGGCCGTGTATTACTGTGCAAGATATACAGTGAGGGGAAGTCAGTGTGAGCCCAGACACAAACCTCTGTGAGGGAGGCAACAGGGCTGGGCTGCAGGGGGCGTGCAGGACACCGGGGTCGGGGGAGGGAGCTAAAGACCAGCACAGCCCCCAGACCAGGATCAGGTGGAGAGTTAAGCAAAGACACAATTTCCTGCTCTGCCTTAAATTAACTTTGCTCCCAGGCTCAGCCACAGAGCTCACAGAAAGCCCTTTCCTATGTCTAGGTTTAGGGATTGTATTTGTGAATAAAAAAGGGGGTCTCTGTCGTAAATCTGACAAAATTCAGTGACTGAAGGGAAACTCTGATCTCAAATTCCTAACTGGTTGAGGTTTAACAAGACAAATTAAATAAATAAAGGAACCTTATTTTAATAAAACAAGAAAGGAAGGGCATGGTAGGAGGAAACCCTGTCTTACTACTGTTAACGTAAAAAACACATTAAAATCTGTAAAGAATTTTTGTGAGCGTATTTCAGCCAAACTGTGGACTAATGTCAGGATGCAGAACCTCAACAAACTGAGGTAATGCTCCTGAGAATGGCGGGTTTTCCTCTATTTTTATACATTGCAATCCAAGGAGGGACGTAGGTGGGTTACTGGAAATCCACTGGTGGTAGACTAGAGAGGCGGGAGAAAGCAAAGCCAGGAGACCTCTGGGATTGGATAAAAAGGAAAATGAGACATATGCTTAGGTGAGTGCAGGAACAGTTAACATGATACTAATAAAGGAATTTGTGGTCTCTGTCCTGGGGCCCAGGCACATTAGGCTGTGCCCCAAGGGGTCTGGAGAAAGGGAAGTTACAAGTTACCCAGACATTGCAAGGGTATGTTATCATAGATGCAAAAAGACGGATAGGCTTAGTTAAGGTCAAGGTTGACCTTGTCAGTGAAGATACCGACCTAGGATGTAACTGCCCACCATAACTGCTTTTAGTTCAAGTTTAATTTCAGACCATCCTTTGCAGTTACTTTAGGTCTCAAAGTTTGCAGGACCACTATGCAGGCCTTCCCTGAGCTGACAGGTTAGCATGTGGCCCCTTTCGTCCACAGTTCTAAGCCCAGGGAGAACCATGTGCATGTTCCACTAGGAAGGATGATGGAGCTCAGACACATTTCAGTTCTTGAATAAAGAATTCACAGCAGCCTCACATGGTGGGTGTCACCATGGTGTGAAGCCTTTTGCTGAAAAAGCACGTTGGTTTCTGGTGGGTCTACACCTGTGTCAGGACTCCTGATCATATGTTATTGACACGGAATTCTTGACTGGAACTCGGATTCTTTGTCTGCCAGAGTCGAAGAATGAATTCACAAACAGAAGGTGGTGTAGCAACGGTGCAAATTTATTGAAGAACAAAAACAGACACCCACATGAGGAGGGGGAAAAGGTCCCACAGACTTCCTGTTTCCATGGATTATAAGGACAGTTCCATGTCCTTATATCCCCTCTGACTGGTCAATATTCTCTTCAAATTGGTTACTCTAGTGACTCCTGAGGCCCTCCTCCCTCATTGTCCTCTTATTCTTTCTGGGCTTTCTTCCTTCTTCATTTTTTAAAATATAGACATTTTTTGGCAACTTCCAGTTGCCTTGTCGTACGGACATACACCTTCTCCCAGCCTGCAGCCCTGTGTTTTTTCCATGGACCCCGATTCTAAAAATTCCCTAAACCTGCCGATATTCCCCTGAAATTCCTGTTTCATTATCACTTTCCTTGGGCAGAGCCTGGGTGTCAGGTTTTAGGTTGATCCTTAGGTGTTTCTCTGTGTTTATGCCTCAAAGGGGGTTGTTGTTTTTCTTTCCAAATGCATTTCTCCACTGCTTGGTGCTTGTACACCAATTGCTGTCGGGGTGTATCTGTCCAGATTCTTTAGGATTTTCCATGTGAATAATGAAGTTATCTCTGAATAGAAGAGCTCATCTCCTTCCTGCAGTCTCAGGGGACCCAGGGCCGGCATGGGCAGGGTGCAAGCCCCATGTGCCTCCAGGAGAAGCCAGAGGCACCTGGGCGGCCCTGGCAGGTGACATCACACCCCCTCCCCCACCCATCATATCCTCCAGGATGCCTCCAGTTTCCAAAGCTGCCTGGGACCCTGGTGGACCCCTGGGGCCAGTCTTCAGGCCACACTCCCTGGGACCAGGTGGGCCTTGCTCTCTCCTTTACTAATGGCACTGCCCCAGCCCCCAGTGAGGTCAGTTCTTCAAGCCCAGCATCCAGGCCCCAGGGTCTCCCCATCCTGGCAGGGATCCTGTCCCCATGCGCGCAGCGGGAGGTTCAGATGGGGCCAAAAAGAAAAACCTGCCCTTGGGACAGTCTCTCCTCCTTCTGGGCCACAGTCACACCTTGAGGCTGTGAGAATGCTCAGTAACCCTTTCCAATAAAAGTTGACTTTGCTGGTGGTGGATCTCAGAGGCCTATATCCTACACCACAAAACTGTCCCTAAGCAGACCCTTGCCTATGTGACTCCGGTCAAGAGCCATTGGTGTTTCATTTACTTTTTAATATATATATGTATATATGTATATAGTTGATCCTCACTGAGTATATTTTCCCATTAATTTTTAGAGAGATTGCAAGGCAGAGGGAGAGACAGAGAGAAACATCAATGTGGGAGAGAGAGAGAGAAATCAATTGGCTGCCTCCTGCACACACCTCAACCAGGGCTGGGGAACCAGCAAGCAAGGTGCATGCCCTTAATCATAATTAAACCCGGGACCTTTCATTTTCCAGGTCGACACTCTATCCACTGAGCCTCACAGACAGGGCAGGAGCCGTCGCTCTTTGTTGACTAACCACTGGGGTCACTGTAG
Organism: Myotis davidii; assembly: GCF_000327345.1. Lineage (NCBI taxonomy): Eukaryota > Metazoa > Chordata > Mammalia > Chiroptera > Vespertilionidae > Myotis > Myotis davidii. The sequence continues at coordinate 90,585 of NW_006291018.1, forward strand.
AAGGAAGAGCTTCTATCCACCCACCTGGACCATTTGATGTCTAGGCTGCTCCTGCCACTGCTCCCTGCAGAGATGTCCCCTAGTCCCCAGCTCCCTGTGCTCAGGGCGAGGAACCTCATCAGGAGGCAAAATGCAAGCCCAGGCCTATGTCCTTCCCCTGTGGGTCCCCTGGGCTGAAGACCCTCACCTGTGCCCTCTGCCCCCAGGTTCCCCAGCTGACCAGCTCTGGGGCCACATGGTGTGTGTCTGACACACAAGCACCTGGCCTGTGATCCCAGAACACAGGGATGGGGCTTCTGTCTTCTTCACTGATTTGTCCTTGTTACCTAGAGGGATGCTGGTGTGTCATAGGCCCTCAACGTTGGTGGAATAAATGAATGAATGAAAGAAATCCAATCAAGTGATGTGGGTAAACAGGCTCTGAAATTGGTGTAAGGTCCACATCGCCCACACTCAAGGGCCCGCCTCTGAGCAACCTTGTCTCTGGCCCCTGCCTTGGGTCCCACTTGCCCAAGGACAGGGTTCTGGGGAAATCAGGCTGCATAACTGGGGTCTGTGTCTCAGTGGGCTGTGCATACCTGGGGCCTTATATCACTGAGCAATGCTCAGGCAAATGCCAGGCGTGGCTTCCTGTGTAAATACAGCCTCCACTGGGGCCACAGAGCCTGCTGAGTCCTGAAGACCCAGGGACATGGCTGTCTCTTTCCTGGTCTTCCTTCCCATGTTGGGGCTACCCTGGGGTGAGTGTCTGGGGACCTGGAAAATCACAGAGGTGTTCACAGAGATGTGGACTTATTAACCTGTTGTTTCCTTTTGTCCCAGGTGTCCTATCCCAGGTACAGCTGCAGGAGTCAGGCTCCACAGTGGTGCAGCCCTCACAGACCCTGTTCCTCACCTGTGCCATCTCTGGGGACAGTGTCTCCAGCAACACTGCCACTTGGGACTGGGTCAGGCAGCCCCCAGGGAAAGGGCTCCAGTGGTTGGGAAGGACCTACTTCAGGTCCAAGTGGTGTTATAGAAGACCAGAGAAAAACCAAGAAATAAAGTTACACAGCTTTATTATGCTGCAGGACTCAGAGGAGATGTCTCACAAATTCTGAGTAAAGCAATCTGGAGGAAGCTGTTCCTTTATATCTTTTTGGCTTCTTTGTCCCCCAAATATGGATGGGGCTCCCAGACCTTCCAGGGGCTTTGACAAAAGCCCCGTTTTTGAGGATAGGGGTCATGGTACCATACCTAAGGGCCTGGTCTGGTGCCAGCACTGACAACCTTCTCCAGGGGTTGTGTATTTTTTATTATTTATGGCCTCTGTAACATGTGAGCAAACAGGCAACAAATCTTGCTAGTCCAGACTGCAGTAAAAGGGGCAATAGGTTATATTTTCCCATCTGGGTTACATTGTTCCACTTGATGAAAGTTCCCTGAGAGGGAACCGAATATTATAGAAAGAATCAACCTTTAGCCTTCTAATTCCCTCCCTTGTCCCACAAGCTTTTATTATCCTTGTGGTACAATGATTACAACAACTACGGATGTTATGATGAACAGGGACGACAATCACTCATAGCTGCTTCCTGC
>NW_006291018.1:92207-101274 GCF_000327345.1 Myotis davidii
GCCAAGGGTTGCATCCCATTTCTTCCTTTCGGAGGAGTTTGTATGAAATTCTTCTGGTTTGTAGCACCATTTGAAGTTTAAAGGCATCTAGGCGAGATGAGATAAAGTGAGTTAAGAAATTTAGAAGACATGTTCCCAAGGTTACAGCTATGATTAACATTAACAGTGGTCCTGTCAATGGGAGAAGCCATTTCCAGACCCCCCTGCCTCTACCCCCCGAAGCAGCCCAGGACTCAAATAGATCCTGTCTTCTTTTTGTTGCTCGTTCAATTAGATCCTTAGCCTTATCTCTGGCAATGCCTGAATGGTTGGCATAAAAGCAGCACTCTTCTCCTAAGAAGAGGCAGATTCCACCTTTCTCTGCCGTTAGTAAGTCTAATCCTCTTATATTCTGTAGTACTACTGAAGCTAAGGAATCAACTTGATCCCGCAAGGCAATTAGGGTCTCAGCTACTTTCTCTATGTCTTCTGAAAATTCTTGGGTTAAAACTTGATAAGAGGAGACAGAGTGAGCTATTCCCCCTACCACTACCCACTATGCCAACCACAATTCCGATTGCTATTAGAAGGGGAATCACTTGCAGAGTCCTTTTATCAAGTTACTGCTTTAAGGGGGGTTTCATGGGATTGGTTGTTGGTTATAATAGACATATCTGGGGTTATATAGCAGGAGTGCAGGCAGGGGTAAACAGTGGTCCCACACACGTAGAATGTTCCTACAGTGGTCCCACACACGTAGAATGTTCCTACAGGGGTAAACAGTGGTCCCACACACGTAGAATGTTCCTACAGTGGTCCCACACACGTAGAATGTTCCTACAGGGGTAAACAGTGGTCCCACACACGTAGAATGTTCCGCAGGGCTGGTGGTGTTTTCAGCCTTGAGTGTGGAGTTGCAGAGATCATCTTGGAGGAGACCTGTTGGATGTTGGCCCTGGGTACTGCTGAAACAAATAGGAGCAACATTAGTTAGCTGCCATTGGCCATGACAGGTCCTATTATTTCTTCTGCTAAGTTCCCTGGTTTAGTTATGTTTACTGGGGTAGCCATTAATAGGAGTGGTCATGGGGGAAGACATACCAGCAATCCCTCACCAAATTAGGGTTGGTAATATTGAGGAGGTGGTGGGTTCAATCAAGGAGATAATAGAATAGGGTGTCCAATTCATATTGCCTCTGTGGCCGAGTTCTCAGTCTGGGTATCAGTACCTTGGATGCTTCCTGTTATTGCTTGATTGTTTCTAGTCTGATGGCTTCCCTGGATCGGGCTCAGTCAACAAAACTTTGGTCCCCCCTATGGGCCCAACAGACATATGCACTGATTGAGGGTTCCTGACAATGGTTGTGGAGCTTACCTGTCCAGTAGAACTGTTTTCTCCACATACAGAGATTTATTCCAGTGTATCAGTAGCTCCCCTGATAAAAGGAAAGACTTGCAATAGTGTGAGCCTGGGTCCTGGTTAAGCAGGGGCAGGATGGATATGTAGTTGCAAGGGAGAGTGGGAACATACAGGCTATGATTAAGGGAAGTATGTTATTCCCCCTGTTCCTATTCAGTGGGGGTCCACAGCAGTTAACCGCTAGAATGAAGGGTAGTATTATAACTATTCCTGCAAGGCAAATGTAGCCAAGGATGGCATGACAAGGAGTGGCCCAGCAATTCATAATGAGGCCTTCGGTTCCTTGCTGAGGTGCAGCTGGAGGGGATTTGCAAGATCTGGGGTCACCTTTTCCTTGCTGGGGTCACCTTCCACTCAGACTGATCGCTGTATTCACACGTGTTTGGTGGATCCAGGTGCACAATCCTGCAACCTTGAGAGCTGTGGGTGTGGTTAATATGACTGGATAGGGTCTATTCCAGGTAGGCTTGAGGAGTTCCTTTTTCCAATACTTTACCCAAACCTGGTATCCAGATATATAAGGATGTAAGGCTGTTCCTAGAGAGATGGATAACTGATCAGTAACCCATCTGTAGACTTCAAAGACAGTTTTTCCAAGTCCTTGTAGTTGCTTCTGGATTTCCAAGTTCCCTATTTCCCCCAAACCTCCCTTTGGTTGAATTAAGGGAAGGGGCCTGCCATATAGAATTTCAAAGGGAGAGAAACCTACCCTGGCCCTCGGGGCACAGCCTACCCGCAGGAGTACAAGAGGCAAGATATCTGTCCAGGGTAAGGCTGTCTCTTGCAATAGCTTAGCCATAGCCTGATTGACAGTCCGGTTCATGCACAATATTTTCCCTGAACTCTTGAGGCCTGTAAGCTGTATGTAGGTTCCATTTAATTCCTAAAGCCTTAGCTACCTGATGTACTATTTCTGTTGAAAAGGCTGGGCCATTATCATATCCTATGGTCAGAGGCATTCCATATCACGAAATTATGTCCTTAAGTAATGCCTTAGTGACTTCTCTTGCCTTTTCCGTAAGAGTGGGATATGCCTCCACCCATCCTGAAAAGGTGCAAATAAAGATTAGCAGGTATTTATTTCCTCTGCTAGTCCCTATTTCTGTAAAATCTATTTCTAAGTCTTTTAAGGGAGCTTGCCCACAGTGCTGAACTCTTTTTGGTCCTACAGTACCCTGTTTGGCATTGTTCTGTGCACAGAGGATGCAACGTTGAGAGAGTGCTGATGCACACAAGGAGGGAAGATGGGCAATTAAGTAGTATCTGCCTACCAAAGCTTCTAGGGCAATCTTCCCTACATGAGTAAGTTCATGCTGTTGGAGAACTATCCTATGGGCTAACTGTTCTGGGACATAGACCCTATGATCTGGGAGTGTCCACCAACCTTCCTTCGTTCTCTTGCCCCCTTCTTGCTGGACCCATTCCTCTTCCTGAGGAGTGTATTTTGGAGGTTCAGGTAATTTTGGGGCAACATGATCTGTGATGGTGCTACTTGTTCTTTAGCAGCCACCTTGACTGTGTCATCAGCACGTTGGTTTCCTTCTGACACTGCGTCTTTCCCTTTCTGGTGACCTTTGCAATGGATGCCGGCTATTTCCTTGAGCTCCTGAACTGCTTCTAGTAACTTTAAGATCTCATTCTTATTTTTTATTCCATTTCCTCCAACCATCAGGAGCCCCCTTTCCTTGTCTATAGCTCCATGGATATGCAGGGTAGCAGAGACATAGTGAATCAGTGTAGATGTTGGCACGCTTATCCTTACTGAGTTCTAGGGCTCTGGCTAGTGCCCAAAGTTCTGCTCTTTTCCCTGACCATCCTTCAGGCAGGGCCTGTGCCTCAATTGTCTCAAAGTTTGATAACACAGCATATCCGGCTCATCTTTTTCCTTAATCTAGGAAGCTACTCCCGTCTGTGAACAATACTAAGTCCATAATCCATAGGGGCCCATCTTTTAGATATGGTTGGCTGCAGTAAACCTCCTCTAGGACTTCTAGGCAATCATTCTCTGGGGCTCCCTCAGCAACGAGTGAAAAGGTGGCAGGATTAAGAGTTCTCACTGCTTCTAGTTGTACCCATAAATTTTCACATAGGAGCCCCTGATACTGGGTCATTCGAGCATGAGTCAGCCAGTGCTGCCCCTCTAGCTTCCATTAGGGTGACAACAGAATGAGGTACTTTGATATTTAAGCTTTGTCCCAAGGTAAGTTTATCTGCTTCTTTGACAAATAATGCTGTGGATGCAAGGGCCCTGAGACACGGGGGCCATCCAGAGGCAACTGGGTCAAACTGCTTGGAGAGATAGACTACTGGTCTTTGCCAGGGTCCAAACTCCTGGGTTAGAACTCCTAGGGCTACCCCGCTGATCTCGTGAACAAAGAGGTTAAAGTTCTATGTCATATTTGGTAGCCCTAGTGCTGGGGCCACAGTGAGCTTTGCTTTAATAGTGATAAAGGCATTTTCCTGCTCGGGACCCCAGTTGATGGGTGCTTTCTCTTCCCCTTTCAAAGCTTCATAGAGAGGCTTGGCTAGGTTTGTAAACCTTGGGATCCAAATTCGACAGAACCCTCCTGTTCCCAAGAAGTCCCGAATCTGCTGCTGGGTGCTAGGGACTGGGATGGCACATACTGCCTGCTTTCTTTCAGTCCCTAGCCTTCGTTTCCCTTGGATGATTTGGAAGCCTAGATACTTGACTTCTTTCAGACAGATTTGTGCATTTTTCTTGGAGACCCTGTAACATGTTTCAGTTAAGAGCCTCAGAAGGGTTTGCATTCCTTCCCTGAACTGAGCTTGTGTGGAGCTAGGCACTAAGAGGTCGTCTATATATTGAAGTAGAATGCACCCCAAGTCCTGTCCTGGGGACTTAGACAGATCAGACGCTAGTGCTCCACTAAAGAAAATAGGGGAATTTTTGAATCCTTGTGGCAGTCTGGTCCAGGTGAACTGCTCTTTGGCCCCCGTAGTTGGGTTTTTCCACTCAAAGGAGAACCAAGGCTGACTGGAGGGTGCCAGCTGAAGGCAGAAAAAGGCATATTTCAGATCTATACATATAAACCATTCCACCTCTGATGGAATGAGTCCCAGAAGTGTATAGGGTTGTGGTAGCACCTAATGCAAGGTTATAAGAGCCTCATTAACAGACCGTAGGTCCTGCACGGGGCAGCAACCATTAGTCCCAGCTTTTTCACAGGCAAGAGAGGAGGGTTCTATGGAGACTGGCATCATTTATGAAGTCCTCACTGAAGCAGCCGGTCTAAGTGAACCTGGATTCCTAGGTGTGCCTCCCTTGGAATCAGATATTGGTGGATTTTAACAGGCTGTGCCCCAGTCTTTAAGTCGATTAGAGGATTCCCTTCCACCCAGACTAGCAGGAATTCTTCCTCTAATTCAGGTTCTAATCGTGAAGCCTTTGACTGGGGGTATAATGTCTCCATTCTTCCTCCCTTGGCACTGCTAAGGACAGGATCATTAGGGAGGTCTCCTCACCTAGGCAAAGCTGTGCTGAGCCTTCTGGAGCAAAAGTGATTTCTGCCCGCATTTTGGCTAAAAGGTCTCTATCCATCAGATATACTGGACAGTCTGAGAAGTACAGGAATTCATGAATTACTTGGTGGCCGCCAAGATGGCATCGATCAGGGTGGCAGAATGATCTATGGGTCTGGTCCCCACTAGCTCCAATAATGGTGACCTCCTTTCCTGAGAGAGGCACTACTTTCTGTGTGACTACTGAGTGCTCAGCTCCTGTATCAACCATACAGTGTACAGTCAGGATTCCAATTTTCATTCTGACCATGGGCTATGAATTACTTGGTGGCCACCAAGATGGCATCGATCAGGGTGGCAGAATGATCTATGGGTCTGGTCCCCACTAGCTCCAATAATGGTGACCTCCTTTCCTGAGAGAGGCACTACTTTCTGTGTGACTACTGAGTGCTCAGCTCCTGTATCAACCATACAGTGTACAGTCAGGATTCCAATTTTCATTCTGACCATGGGCTTGTGGGGGGCCTAGCTGAAAAGAGCCCAGTCTGTCATAGGCAGAATCAGCCATTGCTAGCCTAATGAGATCTTCTTCAGGTAGTTCTGGTTGATAGCAACTAGGTGAAAAAAGGAACAATGTTTTCTGTCATTTGGGACATTCAATTTTCCAGTGTCCTATTTCCTTACAATAGGCACACTGGTCTCGTCTCAGGCTTGCTCTTCCTTTTCCCCCTGATCTCTATTCTTGCTTCCCTTTCTGATCTGAGTGGGAGCCCGAACCTCTAAAAGCCACTGTTATTATCTTGGCCCTTCTTTGCATTCTCTTTTCTTCCTCCTTTCTTTCCACCCTGTCTTGGTTGATGAAAACCTTGTTTGCTATCTCTAGCAGCTTAGTAGTGTTTTTTCCTGCAAATCCTTCCAGCTTCTGTAAATTTCTCCTTATATCAGGCTGGGCTTGGCCTACAAAAGCTGCATTTACCATAGTTTGATTTTCCAGGTCCTCAGGGCTAAAGGGGGTGTAGATCCGGTATGCCTCACATAGTCTCTCATAGAAAGCTGCTGGACTTTCATCAGGCTTCTGGAAGACCTCAGAGATTTTAGCCGTATTGGTAGGCTTCTTGGCTCCGGCCCTGACCCCCTGAAGGAAAGCCAGCTGATATCTTTCTAGCATGGCCCTTCTGTTCCTCATCTGGGAAGGCCTCCCTGGCCCATCTGTCTGTATCTAATATCCCTGGCAGAGCCTGGGTCTGGAGCAACTTCTGAGCCTCTGTTACTATTCTCATTTGCTCTTCAGAACATACAAAGGAGCTGCTTTCAGCCCACCCAGGTGGGCTTCCGGGTTTGGAAGATCATTTCTAGAAGGTCTATCATGGCCTGAGGTGTTTCAGAATAAGCTGGGGTGTAATGTTTCCAATTCAGGATGTCACTTATGGTAAAAGGCTGAAAATAATAGATCGGCCCTCCCTCCTGTTAGGTCCCATCTTCGCCAAATACTTGGGCACCCGGAATCTCCCTGAGAGGCATCTGAGGTGCCAGTTGTGGTTTGGGCCCTTGGTCGGCTGAACAGAAATGCCGCCCAACTAGCTCTGGAGAGTCCTGTTGGGGAGAGACAGAGGGGGGCGGTGTTTCTAGACTTTCTGGACCTTCCAGACTAGCGGGGGGAGCACTAGGTGCTGCCTGTGGCACATATGGAGGTGGTAAAACTGATGGGACTTCCTCAGGGGATTCCTGTAGAATAGGGGGCTGAGCTTCCATCTGAGGGACCTGTTTCTTTTCTCCTGCCTGCTTCTTTTCTCCTGCTACTAAAACTTTACTCTGTCCCTTCTTACACACGTGGAACTGGACCCGAGGCAGCAAGGTTTGAGCAATTTCTAACCAGCTGTCATCAGAAGAGCCTTCTGAGGGCCAGTTGACCCTGAAGGCTGGCCATTCTAAATGACAGAATTTCCTCAGTGTTTCGGGATTCATTTTAATACCATAATCCCCATTGAAACCCTTTTTAAATTTTTTCAACATGCAATTGAGGACAGTGGGTTTACTTTGCCCCAACTCCATGATGATCAGTGGCGAGAGACAGACAAGGGAGGGGGTGACCTGTTTTCACAGATCCACTCAGATGGCCGCCTGGCCATGTCCCCCGTGGGAGCTTTGATTTGTCTTAGTTAAGGTGCACCTGTATAAACCCCAGGCCTGGTCACCTCCAAGTTGGGGTGAGTCACTGTTATGCCTTATGATGAATCACAGAAGCACAGGTGAGGACCCACTCAGACTCCATAACCGAGGTCGTGGAGCCACACAATGGATAGGAGAGCGCAAATCCTCTCATTCCACACTCACACACTTTCACCAGACATTCACTCAGAGTTTCAACAGTCCACCTGATTCCTGACTAATTTACCTGACAAAGTTGTATAGCTTCTGGGCAGGTGATCAAGCTCCCACTTACACTTTCTCAAAGTGAGCATAACTGCCTGGGCCCCTACCTTACTGTTTCTGTCGACAGGTCCAGAGGTGTCCATCCACCCTCTCCAGATACCAACTAGGTCCTAGGCTGAGGTCCAGGAGGGCCTAGAGTCACCTGGTTCAATTCTGCTAAAATCAGCAGGGTGCACCTCCCAAAAGCCTATCCCGCATTCCCAGGCCCCAAACCCAGTCCACTCACCGGAAGCCAAAAAGGCCAGTGTGGTTGGACTTCCCAGTCAGGGAACCAGATGTTATAGAAGACCAGAGAAAAACCAAGCAAAATAGAGTCACACATCTTTATTATTCTGGCTGATGCAGAGGAGATGTCTCTCAAATTCTGAGCAAAGCAATCTGTAACATGTGAGCAAACAGGCAACAAGTCTTGCTAGCCCAGACTGTAGTAAAAGGAGCAATAGGTTATATTTTCCCATCTGGGTTACATTGTTCCACTTGAGGAAAGTTCCCTTAGAGGGAACCAGATGTTATAGAAAGAATTAGCCGTTAGCCTTCTCAGTGGTACAGAGAGTGTCTCTGGGGAAAGACACAAAGGTTTCCATGAGGGTGCTGAGGTGAGGGAGGCTGAGTCACCCCTCCTGGGAGGGGACAGGCTCCACTGTTGCAGGAAGCCACCCACTGTCTTCACTATCAGAGAAGTGTAAACAAGGATCCTGGAACGCTGGTGAACCTTGAGCCCTGGCAGGGCTAGATTGTTTAGTCCAGATAATGGGGACTCAAGCTATTTCCTGACCAAATAGTCTAAGAGTAAACCTCTCTAATATTTACTGCCCTTTAAGATAGTCTGTCTGTTATCACAATTACCTGCCTAAGAGCTAGACATGTATCCAAAATTGAATAAAAGGTTGTCAAGGCCTGGACACCAGGGGAAGTCCTTTCTCTTGCATTGGGCTTTCCCACCTGGCCCGCAATATTTTCAAATTATTATTTCTTATCTTATCTCTTTCATTTGTGTGTGGCCCCTTCTCCAGACCCTGAACCCTGAACCATGCGGGAGGTAGGTCTTCACACACTGTTGCGTGTGTTGGTTTTTGAAAATAAAAATAGGACCAGAAACAGTGCATCCATTTGGTGGCTGGTGTCCCTTCACCCCCACAGCTATTCTAAGGTCTTTCCATTCAGTTACAAGCACATGCAGAGCAATTCTGGTCAATATCCTATCTTTGAAAAAGGAGGAAGAATCAACAGAAGAAAAAAAAAGAGAAAACCCAACTCCAGCCCTACACTGCCAGCACACACCGAGGACATAAGGACCAGGGGAAGAGGATGAAGGCCACAGTTTCCATGTCCCAGTCACAGCCATCCTGCCAGGGGTGGGCTCCCCACTCGCTCCAGACACCACACAGCTGGCAGGCTTCTCGCTGGAGAGACTGGGGTGGGGCTGAGGAGGGGGCTGCAGGGGGTGGGGGGTCCCTGGAGGAAGAAGCAGTCCTGAGAACACAGTGCACGCCACCACTGGGCTGCAGGGAGTCTCTGCCTGGTGGAGTCCTGAAAGCCTGAATCGTAAATATTAGAAGGATTTACTCTGAGACTATTTGGCCAGGAAATAGCTTGAGTCCCCATTATGTGGACTAAACAATCAGTGCATAGCTCTGGCCCTGCCAGGGCTCAAGGTTCACCAGCGTTCCGGGATCCTCGTTTATACTTCTCTGATAGTGAAGACAGTGGGTGGCTTCCTACAACAGTGGAGCCTGTCCCCTCCCACGAGGGGTC
>NW_006291018.1:101317-103841 GCF_000327345.1 Myotis davidii
AGTTTAGGTGGCTACAACCACAGACAGACAATGTGAGATCGCACACTGAGACGAGCTCTGGTGGAAGGGCTTGGGTAGACAGCAGGGCATGGTGGAGGTGTTTGCCCTTTCTCCTTTTTTTTTTTTAAGATGAAAGCAAAGAGGTTGGTTGGGGTGAATTGGGGTGGAGGTTTGCTAGAAGTTTCCTTTTTAAAAATCACCCCCCCCCCAAACCCCACCACTGGAAAACAAATAAAAATTCCCAACAATGGTAAAACCCAAACAAAAGACAACAAAAAAGTGTCATGTACTTAAAAGATCCTTTTGGGAAAGGGCAAGGGGTGGGATTTTTCTGGTCAATGACTTGAAATATATTTTTATTTTGAGTTTTGTCCTTCGTGTTTTATGGAATAAAAAGTTCGGCCTTTTTATTGCATGAAACTAAAATTGGGAAAGGTGGGGGAGTGGAGAGGGCAGGGTGGAGGGGGAGCGGACATGCCCTTGACCGGAATCGAACCCGGGACCTTTCAGTCCGCAGGCTGACGCTCTGTCCACTGAGCCAAACCGGTTTTGGCTGTCCTTCGTGTTTTATGGAATAAAAAGTTTGGCCTTTTTATAAATGCATGAAACTAAAATTGGGAAAGGTGGGAAAGCGGAGAGGGCAGGGTGGAGGGGGAATGGTCGGTGCCCCTCCCCCAGCTCCTGAGCAATGACACCTCACTTCTTCTTGCATGAGTTCTGGCACCTTCCCACCTGCAATGCCTGCTCTCTGGGCTTCTTGGAGAAGAGGAGGGGTCACACACTCATGGTCTGCCTTGGAGAAGAACTGTGGTTCTGGGAGGAGTGGAGGGAGTTCCCTCCTAGCTGGCCATCGCCTGGAGGGGTGCCTGGAGGATGGCTAATGCCACTTACGTTGTTAGGAGGATTTCTTGGAAGTCCATCTCTGTCCCTGAGCCTAACGATCCTCTCCTGTGTGTGGCCCCAGGCCGCCCATGGCTCCCATCTGCCCTTGGAGCCCGGACCCATCGGGGAGTTGGACTGGCTGCCTCCAGGCAGCACCGGATTCATCTTCCTGTAGATGTTGTCGCTGGAATTTGTTGAATCTGCTGGAGCAGGTATGACGGGTGTTCCTGGGGGGCGGGGGCACCACCAGGAGGTCCCCCGTAGGTGCCAGGTGATGAGGAGTATGGAGCTGAGTTGGCGCTGTTAGGATTGGGCCAGGGTCCGCCGGCCCCCGGGACATGTTCATCCCGGGCATGGCGGCCCAGGGAGTCTGCGGTGATCTCCTGTCACTGCCTGAGTTCGGTGGGACGAACCCACAGGTCCCCTGCCTCGGGGAGGGCTCATCCTCTGCATTGTCCTCCATGTTGGGGCGCCCTTGTTGTCCTGTGGGGCCCATGGAAGTTGGCAGCAGTGGCTGTGCCCCAGGACACCCTCCAGGAGGCAAGTTTCCTGGTCTGATGGGAGCCTGGGACCGTCTGCATATCATGCGACATAAAAGGCTGACTGTGGGTCCCTTCCTGCTGCTGAGATTGTGAGGCGGAGGCTGTGCGTGCGGCGAGGGCTGTGACTTGAGGGCCCTGACGGAAACCCGGCGGATGGGGCCTCCAGGCCTCCTGTCCTCCCGGGAAAGCTGCCAAGCAATGGGCTGAGGGTGCTGCTGCGCTGCAGTCAGAAAGGCTGCTGCTCCACTTGAATGTGCGCAGGTGTCTCCTCTCAGGAGCTGCAGAGAAAAGGCCCCCAATGCGCACCCCTGCGGATGCAGAACCAGGTGATTCGCCCAAAGTGACATTTTCCCATTGAATCTCTGACAAGAAGGTCTGTGCAAATTCCCGCGCTCCTACCTGCAGTGAATATTCATAGACGCATAAAGCTGATCAAAGACTTGCAAACGCAAAATCCACCAGATCCCATCCCTTCCCTCCTGTTCACCATGCACTCCTTGCGACCTCTGCCCAGCTCTGAGGGTCCGGGGACTCAGTGCTGGACTCCGTGGGCAGCGAGGCTCCGCCCTCACTACCTCCCCCAAAAACATCTGTTCCCCAAGCCTAGGGCCAGAATGGCACAGCCAACTCTGCGCCTCCTGGTGTCCAGGAGGGCACCGGAGCAGTGGGAGGCCGAGGGCAGGGGAGGGAGAGCTGTATATGTCCTTTCTGATGAGTGTTGGGGTTCCTTAGGATGTATTCCTAGAAGGGGGATCACTGGTCACATGGGAGTTCCATTTCTAATTTTCTGAGGAATCTCCATACTGTTTTCCATAATGGCTGCACAGTCTGCATTTCTAATGGCCAAATAAACTGATGAACAAAAACAGACCCAGAGACATAGAAGCAGGAACAGACAATTGAACTTCAGAGGGAAGGCAGGGGAGGGTGGGAGGGAAGAGATCAACCAATCAAAAGACTGTATACATGTATATAAGCATAACCAATGGACACAGACACTAGCGGGTGAAGGCACGTGCTGGGAGGTGGGAGTTCAGAGAGAGGTCAATCAGAGGAAAAGGAGTCATTTATAATACTTTAAACAATAAAGAATTTTTTAA
>NW_006291018.1:103913-110022 GCF_000327345.1 Myotis davidii
TCATTAGTTTGGCTTCAAAAAAGTCTTATAACACATTCTCTCCATGTTTGAACATTTCTTACATCAACATATTGTCTTTTCTTCATTTAAAACATCCATTCATACATGTTTCTTTCTCATATGCAGCAGAAAGGACTCACAGTTATTAAAAACCTGGTACCTCACCAGGATGTGGTCTAAAGAGTTCACACCATTTGGTGCACGGATTGACACCCCAACCACTGAGCACACCAGCCAGGGCTCCATTTTTAAAAAATGGAAACTCTCCCATGTTGCGAGGCTGGGAACACAGGTCTCTGTACATGAACAGCAGGGAAGTCGAGTGAAACCTGTGGTTTCAGGCAGGCAGCTGCGTGCTTGTGACAGGGACAGCATCCAGCCCAGCCTCTCCTGTCTCGTCACTTGAATACATTTGAGTTTTTAATAGGGGAGAAATAGAATGTGGGGGAACCAGCTGGAATTGTAAGACATAGTAATCCTGCTCTGTTAACCATGATTGTTTTATTTTGATTAAAGAAGCACATTCTCACCTGGCTGGCAGGCACACTGGGGACCTGGAAGTGTGCTGGGGTGCAGATCTGGCACGTTAGCCAGACGGGTCATGCTGTGCTGTCTGTTCCTAAAACATAGATAGGAAGGTACTGACATCAGGCCAGGCCTTGAGATATGGTCTCATGACTCCTTCCCAGCATGCAGGCCTTCTTTCTCAGAAGGCCCGGAAGTCTCATTCCATATTTGGGAGACAAAAGACTGGAGAAAGTATAAATAAAGAGAGTTTCCTCCATATTGGGGGCCCAGAATTTGAAAGACACATTTTTATCTGTGCCTCCACAGAATTTAATAATAAAACGTAACTTGCAGTCTGCGCTGTAGTTCAGTCTCTGCTCCATCAGAGTGCTGTAACTGTAGTCAGCTGGCCAGCTTAATAAAGGCTCTTAAATTTTGAATTCTGAGTCGGTGGTCTATCTCGCTAAGTGAACCCATAACAAAAGCTCACCTGGAAGATGAACAATTTACTGCAGGAACCAGCCCGCCAGCCCTTGGCAGAACCCCAGCCCTCTGCTCCCTGTCAATGGCTTCTTTGGCATAGCCTTTGTCTATTTCCCCATGTAATCAGGTGTCTGCAGTGTCCTTTAAGCAAGGATGTCTGCAGACTAAGCATAAAGATTCCAGTAAACACCCAGGGGCTCAGACTTGTTTAGAAAAGTCAGGAAATGGGCGGTTGACTTTAGCCAACTCCCAAAAAGGTTCCAACCTTTTGGCGCTTCCTCCTTACAAACTTTCCAACCAAGTCTGGAGCTTCCCCATATGTTACCAAACACCAGAGTCACTGCTCTGCCTGGCCCCTCCTTCCACCTCTGCTCTCCTGGGATGGGCTCTGCACCCCCTCTGTTTTCTCTGTTGTGGGTGGATTTCAGGGGCAGTTGCTCTTCTCCCTTCTTATTCTCTGTTCCTTCAAAAGGAGTCACTGAGCAGAAGGGACAGAAGCCAAATGGTGGCATAGGCAGCTCCAAACTCTTGTTCCATCACAAAAACAACAAAAACAAACCAAAACAATCAGAACTGGCATTTGTTGGACTTTTGAAAGCTGTCAAAGATCTGCAGTGACTGAGCTAATACTGAGTCAAGTACATCCTACTCAAAAAGAGAAGCAGCCTGGGCCGTGTGGCTCAGGGGTTGATTGTCAACCCAGCAACCAAGAGGTCACCAGACTGATTCCTGGTCCAAGCACATGCCTAGGGTGCAGGCTTGATCCCCAGTAGGGGTGGGGGGGTCAGTCCATCCATGATTCTCTATCATAGAGGTTTTTACCTCTCTCTCCCACTCCCTTCCTCTCTCTAGAAAATGAAAAATTAAATTAAAAAAATTTAAACATCCGAGGATATTTTTCTGTTGATTTTTAGGGAGCATGGAAGAGAGAGGCAAAAACAAAGAGAAACATTGATATGAGAGAAACACATTGATTTGTTGTTTCCTGCATGAGACCTGACTAGGGCATGCACCAGGGAGGAGCCCACAACCCAAGTATGTGCCCTTGACCGGGAATCGAACCCCAGATTCTTGGTACAAGGGCCGACACTTCAACCACTGAGCGACACCAGCCAGGGCTCCATTTTTATTTTTTATTTTTTAATGATGAAAATTCTCCCATTTTGAGAGGCTGGGAAAACAGGACTTTCATAAACTAATCGCAGGGAAGATGAGTGAAACCTGTGGTTTTGGGAAGGAATCTGCGTGCTTGTGTCAGTGACCACAGTTTAGAGACAGAGACTGTGGCCACAACATCCAGCCCAGCCCCACTGGCCTTGTCATATGTATATGTTGGAGTTTTGTGGAAGAAATGATTGGGGAAAATAACAAAGATAATATATCAGTCTCAAAATAAAAGTATAATCCAATGGAAATTCTTATCCCCCCTATACAGCCCTGAAAGACAACATGGCCCATGGCAGGTGAAGAAGAGCAAGAGGAAGCCCCACTCACAGTACCTCTTAAGGCAGCACCCTCCGTGGGCTAGAAGGTGTGAACTCAGGGAATAATTGCAGTTTCACAATGGACTTGATTGTTAAAACACATGATCAGGTCTCTTCAGGGGAGGTTCACAAGCCCTTTCTTCTGATATCTCATTATTAGGTAAATATCTCATTATTAGGTAAGAGATTTAGTACAAGATCCAACTGTTCTGCACTTTGATTTTCCCTCCATCTGTAGTCTTAGCCCATCATGAGCTCATAGGAACTTTCCTAGAAAATCAGCTTCCAGATTCCCTTCCTCCCAGGATTTCAGGTGGACACTGGGAGGGCATGTCCCACAATGACTCTCTGTGACCAGGAGCAGGTACTCACCTGTCCATTGTGGGCCCATCCTCCAGGTGACCTGGGAGAGCAGCCTCAAATGACAGCTGGCAATGCTGCTGCCTCCTCCCCTCCCAGTTCTGAGCTGTGTTCCCTGCTTCCTGAGGGTGGTCTCCAGGGGACTCCCAGCAATGCACCCCTGAAGTCAAAAGGGTGACTCAGCCCCACCTCTGGCTCTCCCTGGAGGAAGCCTGACCTGTTCCACTTGCATCTGAGTGTACAGACAAGAACACGGACACACGAGGGCCTACTCTTCAATTTCTTTTTTTGTATCGTGGGTGCATTTGATCAGTTTCCAAAGAAAGTTACACCCAGGCCTAGAATTCACATGTGTCCCTGCCCATGTGGTATGCACAGGGAAGAGAGGCAAATGTAGATTTCATAGCAAAGAAAATAATCACAATGTGTGTGTGTGTGTGTGTGTGTGTGTAATTTATTAAATTGAAGTGCAGTGAGATTTGATCATGCAACAGGATGTGCAGATAGGACCTTCAGTCAGAGGAACCTGAGTACATAAGAGGCTACAGAGCCCCCAGGAGCTCTGGATGAGGGGAGGGTTGGCTGTGTTCATGCATCTGGCAACATCAGGGAAGGACTCCTTCTGGTTTCCTAAAGCCCTAGTTTGGAGTCTTCGTGAAGATCCATTGGGGCTCAGTAAGGCCAGTGCACTCTGTCCACAAACGTCAAAATCACATGGTGTCCCTGCAGGAGCAATCTGACTTTAGGGTACAGCCTTCGCTACTGAACTAGAGCTGATGAGAGGTCAATGCCCTGTGAGCCCAGACAGGACGCTAGCCTGCAGAGCCAGGGCTGGTAAGCAGGGGGCGCTCAGGCCCAGGAGCACAGGCTGCTGCCCCAGGAGCAGATGTAGAGGGGGCTGAGTAGGGATTTCCTATAAGGCCTGGGACTTTCTTTCTTCATACAACAATCCAAACTGAAAATTAGCCACAAATGCTGAGGTGAATGTAAATATCCTGCTCTATCAGATTATTTATCAAACTCAATGAGATATGAGAACCACACACAATGCGGGTGTTTCTATGGCTTCAGGATACCTGGATTGTAAGGAAGGGACTGGCACAGGGATAGATTTATTACATCACTAGTGGCAGCATTTTGTAAGAAGACATTCAGGTATCAAAGCTCAGAACATGTCCAGGTGGCCGCATGTCACCCGAAGTTGGGCTCACAATGAGGAGCTTGTCCTGTGGAGGCTGGTTCCTCAGTGGTAGGAGCTCTGTCTTCAGAGAAATCAGGGACCGGGCAGGGGAAACACATCCTCCTACAAGGATTAGGACTTGGAGAAACCTAGCTCTTGCTCTTTGAAAAGATAAGCAATCTTGATGGACAGTTAGCCAGACTCATAAAGAAACAAAAAGAGAGACCCCAAAATAAATGAAATCAGACATGAAATCAGACCAGGGAGAGTCAAGAGGGACTTCCACCACCCACTCCTGTCTCCTCTCCACAGGTATCCACTCCCAGGTGCAGCTGGTGCAGTCTGCACAAAACTGAATCAGGATGGATCAGAAAACCTGAATAACAACTGATGAGATAGAATAAATATCCAAAATCTCCCAGCAAACAAAGTCTGGATCTGGATATAGAAAACCCTAAAGATTTTAACAAACATTCAAAGAAGAACTTACACCTATACTTCTCAATCTATTAAAAAATTTCCAAGAGGAAGGAAAACATCCAAGCTCATTTTATGAGGCCAGCATTATCCAAATTTCAAAACCAGAGAAAGATACTACAAAGAAAGAGAATTACAGGCCAATATTCTTAATGAACATAGATGCTAAGATCCCCAACAAAATATTAGCAAATCATCTCCTGTAATCTATTAAAGTGATCATACAACATGACCAATTGGAGTTTATTCCTGGATGAAATGCTGGTACAATATCGACACATCAATAGATGTGATATATCATGTAAACAAATTGAAAGACAAAAATCACACAATGTATTACTAAATGCAGAAAAGCATTCAATAAATTCCAACACCCATTTTTTCTAAAATTCTCTTAGCAAAGTGGGAAATGAAGGAGCATAGCTCAACATGATGAACTATATATGACAAACCTACAGTGAATATCATACTCAATGAGCAAAAACTAAAACCATTTCACCTAAGAACAGGAGAAATACAGTGATGTCTGCATTCACCACACTTATTCAATATGAAACTGGATGTCCTAGCCACAGCGATTAGACCAGAAGAAATAAAAGGCATCCAAATTAGAAAGGAGGAAATAAAACTCTCATTATTTGCAGATGACATGACATTATATGTAGAAAACCCCAAAGACTCCACCAAAATACTACTAGATTTAATAAACAAATTCAGCAATGTAGTAGGATACAAAATTAACACACAAAATCTGATGATATTTTTATATAACAATAATGAATACTCTGAAAAGGGCACTAAAGAAACAACTACATTTACCATTGCAACAAAGAAATTAAAATAATTGGGAATAAACTTAACCTGGGAGGTAAAAGACTTGTACTCAGAAAACTACAGGTTGTTGAAGAAAGAGACAGAGGAAGAGGTAGAAAAGTGGAAGAAAATACCATGTTCATGGATTGATAAAATTGACATCATTAAACTGTCCATAAATAAAGCAATCTACAGATTAAATGCAATCCGTATTAAAATACCAATGGCATATTTCCCAGATCTAGACTCTCAGAGGGAAAGTGGAGGAGGATGGTTGGGTGGGAAGAGATCAACCAAACAACTTATATGCATACATGCATAGCCCATTGAAGCAGAAAATACTATGGTGAAGGCCAGGGGGCGAGCTACAAGAGGTCAATGGGGAATCAATGGTGACATATGTAATACGTTAAAAAATAAAGATATAATTTTTAAAAAGGATTAGAACTTGGACACTCAAACTTCTAATTGGCATAATCCCTTTGTCATCCATCTTCTCTCAGGTGGGGTTAAGACTCTAGTGAATATGCAAAACAAATGAGGTGGTCTAGGTTAAATATGGAGAAGTCTGTGCCTTGAGTGCACCACACCCTCTCCTACAGAGGTGCTCACAGCACAGCCCTCCCCATGGACTGGAGCTGGAGAACCTTCCTCCTGGCTGTGGTTACAGGTAAGGAGCTCCCTAGTCTCTGGTCCGAGGAGGGGACCAGGGAGAGGAATGAGGGACTTCCACCACCCACTCCTGTCTCCTTTCCACAGGTATCCACTCCCAGGTGCAGCTGGGGCAGTCTGCCCCTGGGGTGCG
>NW_006291018.1:111120-111998 GCF_000327345.1 Myotis davidii
TCAGAACAGCCTGGACGCTGGCTGAATGGAAGTCCTACAACTAGAGAATTAAAGAAGAACTCACACGGAGACTGGTAGGAGCGGCCGAGGCTGGGAATGGGCTGTTCCGCCACCCAACTGTGCCAATTTTTTAATTGGGAGGAAGATTGTCTTTGTAGAGGATACCCATGATGAACACAGGGTCCCAGCCCCACATCAGACTCCCATCCCAGGGCTGCAGAGATGGGAGGAGAAGTCCCTTTCACTTTGGGTTGTAAATAGCAGCAGGGATTGTGGTTGAGTGACAGGGAGGCTTCTGGAATCATAGGTGTTTCTCTTAAAGGGCTGGCACAAGAACTCACATTTCATTTGAGTCCCAGGGTCAGGAGACCCAGACTCATACAGGGAGGAATGGATCATCTGGCATGGGGGCAGGGACTCGGGAGCAGCTTTCTCCCAGACTGGGGTGCCCACAGGGCTCATTGTTCCTATGCTGGGACCTCCCATGTACCTGGGCTGACTGGCAGCCATATCTGAGTTTCCATTAGCATAGAGCACACATTTTGCTTGGTCCTGGTGAGACTCAGCCCCATCCAATTTGCAGCCCCATCCAAGCTGTTAGCAGCAGCATTTGCATATGAATGTCCTGTCCTGGCTCAGGCTTCAGGCTTTGCCAAAATCTCTCAAACAAGCTACAGCTGGGGACAGCATACTCCAAACTTATCCATAAAAGGCCCAAGACCTGGCACAAGCACCAACCTGCATTGCTTCACAGCTGGGCTTCACAGCTGGCACCTCCAAGCCCAATACAAATAGCAAATAGCAGCCTTCTGCTGATCCCCCTATAGCTCCTGCTGGTTGACCTCAGGAAGTGGCTGAATTTAAAATTCCCTTAAGGA
>NW_006291018.1:112723-115029 GCF_000327345.1 Myotis davidii
GGAAGCCCCCAGGCGGGGACTGCGCCCTCCATCTTGCCTTGGGTCCTCCATTTTGGGACAGAGCCATGTGTTTCTTCCCGGAAGAAGCCGCTGCTAGCCACAACCAGGATTTCTTTGAACTAACCAATGACAATCAAGGGACGTGCGCGCCATAGAGATGACCACATCCTGTGTAACAAGACCCGACTCGTGCCTGGCCAATCGGCGGGGCCCACAGTCCCCTCCCCTGCCCTTACTATAAAACCCACAATCCCATCAGGCCTCGCTCTCTCTCGGCCACTGGGGCTTGCCGTTGCATCGGTGAGTGTGGCAGGGGAGCCAAACCTAGGTTTGAAATAAATGACTCTGTTTTTGCATCGGAGTCGCTGGCTCCCTGGTGGGCTCTTGGGAATCTTGAAATCTGGGCACAACAGAAAAGTCAGAAATTATGCATACACTAACTGAAATAAAGAATAATTTACATGGATTCAACAGTAGAGTAGAAGATTCCAGGAATCAAATCAGAGGTAAAGAGAAATAGAAACTCTTAAAAGCACAAGAGAAAAGTGGACTGTTACCTGATTCCTCAACAGGAACTTTGCAGGCTAGAAGTGAGTGGTAAGAAATATTCAAACTGATGAATGATAAGGACCTACAACCTAGATTACTCTACTCAGCACAACTCTCATTTAGATTTGTGAACCAGATAAAGAGCTTCACAAAAAAAGAAAAACAAACAAACAAACAAAAAAGTAAAGAAGTTCATCACCAGCAGACCAATATTATATGAAATGTTGACCAGTATTCTTTAAGAAGAAGGAGGAGGAGGAGGAGAAGGAGAATGAGGGCTAGGAAGAAAAAAGTAAAAGAAGATGAAGGAGAGATAAAAATATGATCAATAAAATGGCAATGAATACATATCTATCAACAATTAAATCATAACATCAAAATAAATAAATAAGAATCTAATGAAAAAATAAACTGCTGAATAGAATAGTATCAGAGGCATGGAAACATGAAACAGACTGAAGTATATCAGAAGGATGTGGGGAGAGAGGGTGGAAAGAAATTAACCAAAGATGTTACCTATGGACATACATAGTAGGGCAGCAAAGGCCTGGGGTGGTGCATGAACTGGGTAGAAAGGGGGAATGGAGGGAAAAAGGGAGGCATCTGTAATATTCTGAACAATAAAGATTTTTTAATAATAGACCCTGACTACTTATTCCACTAACACATATAAAATCTGAGTGAAAACAAGGAGCTAGAAATAATTGTGGGTAGAAAACAGTTCTAAGTTTTCACAGATAAGAATATGGAGCACCTGTGAGCACTGATAAGGAACAATAACAAGATTATCCAGAGGTCTTCAGTCAAGGTCAAGGATGGACACTGCCCACTCTGCAAAGTCATCAGCTTGTTCTGAAGGACTTGACTCAGATTTCTGCTTCCACAGACCAGGAGCTCCACTCAGGATGAGGAGGATCCTCAGATGGGGGAGCTTTATTGGAGCATCCTCCCAACTGGGAGGGGTCATGATTAGATCCTTTAGTTGCTGCTACAGATGATGCATGTGTCCTTCAAATACACATTAAAACATAATACCCAAGGAGATGGTGTTAGGAGGTGGGGCCTGGGACCTGCTTAGGTCTTGAGGGTGGGGTTCTCATGAGTGGGATTAGTGCCCTTAAAAAAGAGGGCTGGGGAAGCTCCCTTGGTCCATCCACCTCTGAGATTCCAGAGAAAAATAAGCTACTAAGACAAGGGTCCTCACCAGAAACCCAACCTGCAAGGATCAAGTATTGGATTTTCCAGTCTTTTCACCTGTGAACCCCTGACTCTGTGGACTGTGTCACAGCCCCTGAACAATGGAGAGTGTGGTGCCACATGACCACAAGGAGGGACCACAGAGTTTACTGCTGCATTGGTGTTCAAAGTAAACCCTGCATTTTCCCTCAGTGATGGGCAAGGACAGCATTTCTCTAAGGACGCAGGAAGAATTTACTCTGAGCTGGAATATCCTGGCCCTGTGGGTGGGACATCATTGTAAATCATCTAGGCCAGTGGTTCTCAACCTCCTTGCCCTTTAATACAGTTCCTCATGGTGTGAACCAACCATAAAATTATTTTCGTTGTTACTTCATAACTAATGTTGCTACTGTTATGAATCATAATGTAAGTATCTGATATGCAGGATGGTCTTAGGCGACCCCTGTGAAAGGGTCATTCCACCGCCAAAGGGGTCGCGACCCACAGGTTGAGAACCGCTGTATGGTTCTCAGACATGAAAGTGCATGTGAATCATCTGGAGGACAGCAAACGGTTGG
>NW_006291018.1:115490-135076 GCF_000327345.1 Myotis davidii
AACCACCAGGGGGCACTCAGGTTCCCTGACCACAAGGACTCTCTCAGCAGCAGGTGCAGGTGGAGATTTGGGCTGATTTCCTGTGTGGTTTCCTCTTCATGTCACAGTTTCCCTCAGGGAACCTCTGGATTCCTGATTCTGCATTTACCTCTGAGGTCTCTGAGGTAGAAGTCTGTTGTAAACAGAGACAATTTCTCACATGGACAAAAGTCAGAGTCTCTTTCAGATGCCCTTGTGTCAAGTACAAATGAGAAAAAATTCTGCCTAAGTCACCTAAACCCAACAGGGGCTCTGATGACTCAACAGTGCAGCTCAGCCCCACACAGCTCAGGGTCCCAGCCAGCCATCAGGACAGGGGCATTTGGACAGTGGGCACCAGAGTTATGTGACCCAAAAGCTAGAGAAGGACCCCAGATGGTTATGGTCATTGACTTGCCATCATGCTTATAGCACCAAGAGTAGGTGACACCAGGCAGAAGCAAGGAAACCCACAGCAGCTTGTACAGGTGGCCAGGCTGACGACAAACACACACACCAAGGAGATGGAGTGATCATTGTGCTCATAGTTGAAATCTCTGGGAGACACAGGAAAGGCCCTCCGGAAGTCAAAGGTGCTTGGACAGAGGCAGGAAAGGAGGCTTTTATTTTCTGTGAGGTGGGGGCCCAGTGGGCAGAATTCTGCTTCCTTGTGTGGTTTCAACTTCTTGGTGACACATGAAGAGGAGAACAAAGCTTTCCTATCAGAGTCCCCTGTGGAGATAATGGAGAAGAGGCAGGATGGAGCTGTCAGTTGTCAGCAGTGAAATATAAAGTAATATACACTGTGACTACCAATCCCACTTAATAATCATAAATATGAGCAAAAGTGAGATAAGGGGTTCTGAAACATAAAGTAATATACACCGTGACTACCAATCCCACTTAAGAACCATAAATATGAGCAAAAGTGAGATAAGGGGTTCTTATGAATGAAGAACAGACTGAACTGGGGCCCTCATCCAATGAAATGATGGCTCCTCATACAGACACACCATCACCATGGCTCCTCCAGTGAGGCGTGTCCACTCTTCCCTGTCAGTGTTAAGTGAATTCATAAATGGAGACTCAATAAAAAAAAATGCAGTTTGGGTGATTCATTATGAGACTAGCACAGGAATGACCCCAAAGTTTTCCAAGTGCGGATCCCCTGGCCCTGGGAAGGTATTACATTCTGGAACAGAGACACTGTGGGAATGTGCATGTAGGAAACAGGGATCCCCTTCCCACCAGTTTACAATGACACGTTCCTTATTTCTCTTGATACCTGCCTCCATGATCTTTAACATTTATATTTCTCACAAACTTCTGTTTCTAATTATCCTGGTATTTCCTAAGATGATACAGGCTGTCTCTTTCATGCCCTGCACTTCCTTCTGGGCTTTCACAGAAAGATGCTTTAAACACACATGTCTAGTAACTCCTTGTCCATTAAAATTAGGCTTATTTCTGTCATGTGATATAACACAACTCCAGCTTCCTCCCCTCACCCAGTTCCACAGTCACATTCAGATTTATGGGTAGTTTCCCAGCAGTGCTCCCTTCTGGTACCAGAACCTACTCCAGTCCCTGTGGCTTCTATAGCCAATCCACGTGGAGAGTGGAGGCTCAGCATTTTCTGGGGAGTTCTTTCATAACACAACTCCAGCTTCCTCGCCTCACCCAGTTCCACAGTCACATTCAGATTTATGGGTAGTTTCCCAGCAGTGCTCCCTTCTGGTACCAGAACCTACTCCAGTCCCTGTGGCTTCTATAGCCAATCCACGTGGAGAGTGGAGGCTCAGCATTTTCTGGGGAGTTCTTTGTAAAATCACCCAAAACAGGTCCCATTAAATAAAATACTGATTTATTGAACTTTAATAATAGTAAATACATTTGTCCCACCACATATTCCATCAAGAAAAATAGATGACATTCTTAACAAGAGAATATATTTCCAAATCCTGAGGCTGGGGGTGAGGGATTCCTTCTAGGGTTGAAGTTCCCTTTCCTGTGAGAAAATGTATGCTGAAAATCCCCTTATTTCCCCCACTCTGAGCCCCAACATAACTGATAACACTAGACTGAGAAATCAGGTCACTTATCATGCTGCCATATCATTTAAACATATGAGATTTTCAAAGGCACACATGCATAATCACTGCTTTTATTTCTCACTAGAAGCCTGGTGCACAAATTCGTGCACAGGTGGGGTCCCTCAGCCTGGCCGAAAATAGGGGCCCATTGGGGCCATCTCGCCCAGACCCAATCGGGGCCAATCAGGGCCAATCCAGACCTGCCTTCTGTGGGGAGGGTCCACGTGATGTTGGCTGGCTGTGGGAGGTTGGCTGTGGGAGCTCACTGGCCACCAGGGGGGCAGCTTCTGTATTGAGCATCTGCTTCCTGTGGTCAGTGTGTATGGTAGCGACCATTCAACTGGTCATTTGGTCGACCAGTCATAATGGTCGCTTAGGCTTTTGTATATATAGATCTTTTCTCCAGGTTAAAACATGATTATTTTCAATGAGATTAGTTTGGGGTCTTTGCAATATGGCTGGGCTTACATAAGGGAAGAATTTGCCCAGTGTGTCATAACACAAAAAAGTTTTCAAAATCAAGAATCAAGGGTCTCCGTTTTTCCTGTGCTTGGGAAGTAGTTCCTCATATCAAAGTAACCTCATAAATGAAGACAATGTGACAGGAAAAAAAGGCTGTGCTTTTAACATTTTTTACACCAAGTTGAACATAGTTAGCATATAAACTGACAATGACAAATATTTGGTAATTGTAGATATATGTAAGTGTTGGGTTTAAGAAGCTAAACAAAAGCTAACCCTATTTAATTTGTTTGAAAGATGAATGAGAGTTTACAAAAGTAACCTCTAGTACAACGCATTTTCCTATGCTCAGGTGAGTTGTCTTTGACCCAGTTCCAATGAATCTCATGACCCAGGTGGCCCCTGTACCTTACTTAACTGGTGAGTGAGTTCAAGGAATGAGATGCCCCCATGCGGGTCCCCAAATGACCAGGGAATACCGACCTCATTCCTTCTACTTATAAGGAAAAGGTTTCTTCACATGCAAATTTCTGTTCAAGATCCAGGGTATATCCTCTCCTGGGCTGTGCAGGCTCACAGCTCTCTCTTCACACAGGGCTGAGGTCTCTGGGAAGGCAGAGCTGTGGTCTAGAAGAAGAAGAGACTGCTGGGTCTTCTCCTGTGCCTGGTGACAGCTCCCCAAGGTGAGGGTCTCAGGGGTCCGGCAGGGGTCATGGGATGGCTGTGACTGCATGTGACTGACAGGGAGTGATGCTCCACTTTACCAGGTGTCCTATCCCAGGTGCAGTTGCAGGAGTCAGGCCCAGGACTGGTGAAGCCCTCACAGACCCTCTCCCTCACCTGCACTTCTCTGGATTCTCTTTAAGGAGCTACAATGTGCACTGGACCCACCAGGATCCGGGAAAGGGGCTAGAGTGGGTCGGGATTATGTGGGGTAATGGAGGTACAAACTATAACCCAGCACTGAAATCCAGACTCAGCCTCACCAGGGACACGTATAAGAGCCAAGTTTACTTAACACTGAACAGTCTGAGAGACGAGGACATGGCCGGGTATTACTGTGTGAGAGACACAGTGAGGGAAAGTCAGTGTGAGCCCAGACTCTAACCTCCCTGAGGAGACAGCAGGGCTGGGCTGCAGAGGGCGCTCTGAACACCAGGGGGCGCTCAGGACTCACCACACAGAAAGCAGCCCCAGGAGCAGGGGCAGAGGGAGGTGGGGAGAGAAGGGCCTTCCTGTTGGGCCCAGGGATTTCCTCTCAAACTCTCAGCTGCCTCGCAGGGGTGGGCAAACTTTTTGACTTGAGGGCCACAATGGGTTCTTAAACTGGACCGGAGGGCAGGAACAACATTTCAAACGGGCCGGATCAGGCCCGCGGGCCATAGTTTGCCCACGGCTGCCTAGGGTGATTCTTCCTCCACATATTCTCACTGCCAACAACAAGGAAGAAGGACATTGTCTGTTTGTAGGCGACATGTTGGCAGTGACAGGACTCTCCTTCACAAAGTCTCCTTCAGAAATTCTAAAAGTGACTTTTTTCACTGTCTTTTC
This sequence comes from Myotis davidii, assembly GCF_000327345.1. Taxonomy (NCBI): domain Eukaryota; kingdom Metazoa; phylum Chordata; class Mammalia; order Chiroptera; family Vespertilionidae; genus Myotis; species Myotis davidii. The sequence goes on from NW_006291018.1 coordinate 119,615, forward strand.
AATATTTCTCTGATGAATGAGAACTGCGCAGGTGCATTGCTAAGATTGGGCTGTGTGCACAGCTCTGCATCCATCCCTCAGGAGACACAGCCTGACTCTCTGTGTGCCCTCCCCCTCCTGGTTCACAGGGCCCTCCCTCTGCTGAAAGATCTGAGCACACTCAGGGCTGCGGAACCTCACCCATCCTCTCTGGATCCACACTTATCCCTGGAAGAGCTGCCAGCTCAGAGCTGCCAAATAAAGGGAGCCCCACATCTGTCCATATAAAGGGTCCCTGATGTTCTGCAAGAAGCAGTGCTAACCCCACAGTGGGAACAGGTGACCCTGAAATATGGGATGTGCATCATGGAACTCCTCCCTCCAGCTTTCCTCCTGGATCCAAGGTTTTCTAGCTTCACTGCCGATGAGATGTGCATCAGGAGCATGTTGGAAGCATAGGAGCATCCATGGGACCCTCTGTGTCCATACCAATCACTTAATACTTGTCCAGGAAACACAGAATCACATAGACACATAGTCATATACACACTCAAAAACAGCCAGACACAGACAGAAATACAGCCACACACAGTCACACTCATGTAGTCACACACACAAAATCACACACTCATTTCTGGAAAAGAAATGCATTCACACATGAGCAGTGATACAAAACCGTTCATGTCGTTACACACTGTACTTTATGAATTCTGTATAAGAAAACGTGGTTGGTTATATTTCATTCTCTTGGATGCCATATGGCATAAATACGTGGTTTGCAAGCAACTATTATTTCAACAATGACCACACCCTGTGAAGATCAACAGATGTATTTCTCAGTCCACTTAGTAAAAACTCAAATTAGAAATTTAATCCCAACTTTGCTAAATTGCTACAAATTAAAAAATAAAAATAATTGAGATAATAGTGAAAACCTTCCACCAAATAAAAGCCAAGAACCAAATCGATTCAAAGGTGAATTCTACCAGAATTTCAAAGCAAAATTTATAACTTTTTAATCAAGTCTTCTTGAACTATTCCAAGAATTAAACAAAGAGCTGGCATTTCCAAACAAATTTACTGAACACTACACTCATATCAAAGCCAAGTAAAACCATACAAAAATGACAGCCAATATCCATGATGAACATGTATGCAAAACCCCACAACAATACACTGGGAAACTTAACAGCACACTGAAAGGACTATTTACCATGATCAAGTGGTATACTGTCCTAGCTGCAAGGATGGTTCAACGTATGCAGACCAGTTACTATGATACACCCATCTACAGAATGAAGGGTATATACCATCATATAAATATATATAGAATAAAGCATTTAAATTTGAAAATAACTTCAGAATTAAAATTCTTAACAGATAAGTAATGGACCTCAATATACTAAAGGCCACACACATTTGAGAAACCAATAAGTGACATCCTACTACACAGAGAAATTTTCAAAGTTTTTCTTCTTACATCAGGACCAAGAAAAGGGCTCCCCTGTAACTATTTCTATTCATTAAAACTAGAAGTCCTTGTCAGAATAATTAGGCAGAAAAATAAATTTAGAATGTCTAAATCTGGAAGAAACAAGTTAAAATGTTTCTCCTTATCTCTATGCAGATAATCTAGTCTTGTACATAGAAAACCCTTAAAACTGTATGAGAAGCTAATAAAATTAAAATTCAGGAAAGGTGTAAGATACAAAATCAACACACAAATGGCTTGTGCCCCTGCACAGTCTCAACAGAGTGTCTTCATGACTCTAGGAAATATGTGGGCCTGTTTCAGAGGAAAGTGAGGAATAAAAACGTGAACCAGCTAAACAACAAGGAGATGACAACCTAGTGAAACAAGAACCCTGGACCTGAGTGTCCTTGGTCTTGGTTAATCTCCAGTCATGTTCCCAGGGAGCTTTTCCCCCAGTGTGCCACTGGGTCAGGTGCAGGTTCTAATTGACCCCCATCATGTGGGGGCATGGTAACAGCAGTCACAAGGGTCACATGCAGACATCAGTGTAAGGGTTTGGCTGGTGACTCAGGCTGTGCAAGGATTTTCCACTAAAAGAAGAGATACAGAGAGGACGTTTATTTTACTTTCCAAAAAGGGAAAGATCTGGTGTGTCACTAGTCAATAAAGGGCGGGGGAAAAAACCTGGCTTCCACTGTTCAAGTGTACTGGCTGCTGTTGCTTAGTGATGAGGAAGGGGGAAGGATTTGGGACTGAAGTTGGGCAGATACCAGGGAGATTTTCTTAAAAAGTTATATTGTGTCGCTTTCCAGCAGACAGTCTGGCAGATGTCCTAGGGAGGTATCTCATCAGTACTTTTCCCAAGTCTGTAACATGCTTAGATTACAAGGTATGAGGGTTTACAAGGAGGCTTGCTTGAAGGGGAGGGGTGACAGGAACTTTCAACTAACCAGAGACTCCTTGGTGGGAATTAACCCTGAGTTCTGAAAACACAGAGAGTGATGCAAGAACGTAGCCTAGAGAGTAGCTTATCTTGCCCCTCAATTTGAAGAGTGGGGCTGTTTTAATCAGAGTAGCTAACAATTTTGAGGTTTAATGATCAGGTGTTTTGCATAAATTGCAGTGGCCACTGCACTGAAACAGAAAGGTCTGTTTCCTGCCTGTCTTTACAGTCAGGTTTCCAAACAGGACAATTTCATGACCTACATTTACCTACTCCTGAGTCATTACTGACAGTTCATTAAATACATCTGGTTATGGAGGAGAGTGCCCTATATTCCAATGCATGAAATTGGTTTTCCAAGAGAGACTAGAAAACAAACACCACAAAGAAGGCAGTGCAGCTGCTAAACATCCAGCACCAAACTCTCCTGAAGGAATAGAACCCGGGATCTCTGTCTGTGTCTCTATAGCTCATGCTTTGGGTTCCCAGGGACCCACACAGATGCTCCTCTCTCTTCCACACTTTGTCCACTAGCTCTAGGCTCACACTCTGTTCTTGGTTTATCCTCTGATCACTTTGTAAGGAAAGTAGTGTCAGATGGAACTTCCTGTCTCCTGAACATGAACCTCGTGCACTTTTACTTCTTTCTTAGATTGTGAGATTTGATTTCCAGTGATTATCATTACTGGTGATTGTCAAAGGCAATGCATTTATATCTTAACCACTATTTTCTCATGTGACCATGTCTGATTTTTCCTAGAGGGTCTACCAGTATCACTCCAATATGATCAGCTTCCCTCCACAGTTGCTAATTTCCACAGCGTCACAGCTCATTTCCCCAGTAGACTCCACTCCTTCCTTCCTGGGAATGAGCTCACCTCAGTAACCCCCACACGCCCCCATACACATAGGCACACCTGATGTATTTCCTTCCCTGTGATCAACAGTGTGAACCAGTCTCCATCCAGGCACACCTTCCACTCTGGCCAGGTTGGACCCGGGCACATCTGTAAACACCAAGGGACCGGGGACACTGATGAGAGTGGCCTCACCTGCTCTGGATGTCAGGTGCTCTCCCCTCTGTGGCCCAGGACCAGGTCAGTCCACGTGTCCAGGTTCTCACCAAAAGGCCAGCGTGTTCTCCTTGAGCTGCTCCTGGGGCTCTTCAAGTACCTGCATCCAGGGGTTAGGGTTTATGACTTAATCATCCAACAAGATTATTGACCACCCAGGTGGTAAGACTGCACTCAAGGCTTTGTTCAAGAAAAAATGGAGGAAATGACCTTTCAGAGGCTAAAAGCAATGGATGAAAATCACTCCCTCGAGAGGTGGTCCCACGGTCTTGTGTCCCAGAGTGAGGAAGGTGGGCTAAGCTGTGTTAACATAAAAACATCCAAACCCATAAAGAATTTTGTGAGTTTATTTGAGCCAAACTGTCGACAAATGCCGGGAAGCAGAACCTCAAGGAATTGAGATAATGCTCTGGAGAATGGTGAGTTACATCTATATTTATACATTGCAATCAAAGGAAGGGATGTAGGTGGGTTATATGAAATCTATTGGTGATAGACTAGAGAGACAGGGGCAGAAAGCAAAGTGGGTAAACCCCTGGGTTTGGATAAAAGGTAAAATGATACACACATTCTTAGGTGGGTACAGAACAATTAACATGATAACAATGAAGGAATTTCTGGTATCTGTCCTGGCACCCAGGAACATTAGACTGTGCCCCAAGGGGTTCAGATAAAGGGAAGTTATAAGTTACCCAGACACTTCAAGGGCATGTTATTATAGATGCAAAAAGACAGATAGGCTCAATTAAGGTGAAAGTTCACCTGTCAGTGAAGATACTGGCCTAGGATGTAACTACCAACCATAACTGCTTTTAGTTAAAGTTTAATTTCTGACCATCCTTTGTGGTTACTTTAGGTCTCTGTGTTTGCAAGACTGCCATACAGGCCTTCCCTGAGCTTGTCAGTTTAGCATGTAGCCCCTTTATTCCACAGCTGTCCTTTCCACTATGACTTACTCATATTGTCTCAGGAACAATCCTAGAATTCACAGGCACGGGGTCTCAGGCGCTGTATTTAAGGGTCCCATTCCTGGATGGGGAACTACCCTCTGTCCCTAGTTAGTCTGTTCCCTGTGCTCACCATCAGTGCAGCTCCACTACCAACAGTCACGGAGGGTCCCCCACAGATATCAGAAAACATGTTTCCTGAGCTAAACAGGCACTGCTGTGTCGCATGGTGGACACTCTAGGATGCTGAGTGTGTACACTAGGCCGGATGACAGCACCTCCCACGTGCAAGCTGAGGGCCTGGTACTAGAGGCCTGGGCTGCGCAGGGTTATGTTCCTCAGGTTCTCTCCCCAGGCGGCCGCCTGAGGCCCAGGGCATCCTTGCAGAGAACCACCTGCGTGCAAGTAGCAGGACTGGGGCTGCCACTCTTTCAGAAATGCCAGGGAAGGCTTCCCCATGGCAGGATGTCTGCCTTGTCTCAGGAAGCTGGTTCAGACACTTGTCATCTCACCATGAGGCTCAGAACAACCACTAGGGGGCACTGTCATCTCACAATCCTGTCCCAGGATGTTTCCTGGGAAGTTTTATGTGCAACCTGCACTGGAGAACCTTAAAAGTCCCACTTTCCGTCCTGGCAGAGTGTGTCTATCACTATTTACAGATAAGCTACTAGAATGTTCAGACCAGCCATGTGCCCCTGAGTCCTAGCCCGGGCACCCTGGTCCACCCTCTCTCCCCATGTGACCACAGGGAGGGAGGAGCCCCCTGGCAGCTCAGACAGGCCGATCCATGATTCTCTCTCACCATAGATGTTTCTATCTCTCCCTCTCTGAAATGAGTAAAATGACCTATAATAATAAAAGTGTAAGACATGCAAATGGGGTGCCTCCCCTGCTCATGAAAGCCTGCCAGGCTGGGTCCCTGCAGACCCTGGAAGGAGCCCTCCTGTGTGAGCACCTCAGTGTCCACACCATGGGGTCTGCGTTCATCTGGGCTGCCCTTCTCTTCGCTGTCAAAGGTGCGTCCCTGCATATCAGGCTCACGGGGACTGGGTGACATGGGGCAGTTCTCAGTCTGCTTCTCTGTTTGCAGGTGGCCTGTGCCAAGTTCAGCTGGTGCAGTCTGGGGGAGGCGTGGTGCCGCCCGGGGGGTCTCTGAGCCTCTCCTGCAGAGCCTCTGGATTCAACTTCACTAACTATGAAATGAACTGGGTCCGCCAGGCTCCAGGGAAAGGGCTGCAGTGGGTGGCAAAAGTGAGTAAACCAACTGGAAAGAATCAGTGGTATGCTCCAGCAGTCCAAGGAAAATTCACAATCTCCAGGGACAATCCTACAAGCACAGTCTCTCTTAAAATGACCAAGCTGACATCTGAGGACACGGCCATGTATTACTGTACAAGAGGCACAGTGAGGGGAAGTCAGTGTGAGCCCTGACACAAACCTCCCTGCAGAGATTGCGACCACCAGAGGGCGCTTACGACCAGCAGGTCACAGTTCTCTACCCTTAGGTAGGTGCAGAGGGGCAGGAGTGGGCTTCCTATTGTGATGGGTGTTTTCCTAGTCTTTCCATGTTGTTTTCTGGTCCCAGGGAAAAGGATGTCTTATTCTTTGAATCTCTAAGTTCTCACATCGTCGCTGGGACCCAAAGGAGAAGGAGCACTGTGCTTGCAGGTGAGTGATGAGCAGGCACTAGAGGTTCCCTTCACCAGTTCCCTACAGGACCTTCTCCATGAGCAGATCAGCCTGACCATTCTCACATCCCTGATGGGGACACATTCCCTTCAACGGGAAACAGCACTGACATCAGTGCCCTCAGTTTAAGCTCACACTCTCTGGCCTAGTCAGTGTGGCTCTGTGCTAGAGCATTGTCCTATGGCCCAGGAGGTCATGATTTGATTCAGGTGAGGGCACATGTCCACCGGATTGGTTACCCAGCAGGGAGCATGCTGGAGGTAGCAGATCCATGATTCTCTCTCACCATAGATGTTTCTATCTCTCCCTCTCTGAAATGAATAAAATGATCTATAATAATAAAAGTGTAATATGCTAATTAACTGGACGTCTTTCCAGATGAAGCCGGGGCTGCAAGGAAAACCCAGGTCCAGGGCTCCTGTCAGTGGCTGGAAGGAAGCCCAGGTCCCGGGTCTCAGAGGGAAGCTGGTGCTGGCAGCTTTTGGAAGGAAGGCCTACTCTTGTATGAATTTTGTGCATCGGGCCTCTAGTACTTAAAAAAAAAAAAAGTACTCTCTGTCCTCAGACTGGTACACAATGCCCTACATGGCCCCTTACTTCAGACAGGCACTCCCGTGCCCCTTGCTGTCTTCTATACAATTTTAGTCATCAATGCACGCAACCCACGCCATCTATTCATTTGACATGTGCATTCCTCCAGAGTCACCCAGGACACGTCCCAGACAAGTGACCTGAAGCTGCCATCAGCCCCCTTCATCCAGGAATGTTCCTGATGGACATTTCCTGAAGCGACAGATTCATTTGAGTGGTCACTTTGCTATGAACATTGTTTAGAAAGGATGTTGCTTGATGCAGGGCCCACATGTGACAACACATCAGGACAAGAGCCACATAGAGGATAAATGTACACTGACTTACAGGAAGTGGTGGCACACACCTGACAGATGTTTGATGGACCTGCACAGACCCACGGGCCTGAGGAAATGGGGATGTACCTGACCTCTCCCTGGTAGGAGCCTGAGTAACCAGCAGTGGAGTCTGAATTCTCACTCACGACAGCATACTCAGGGCAGGACTACCCATGAGGGTGAACCAGAGATGCAGATGCTGGAGGAGATGGAGGCTCCTGCAGGGGCTGATGGTGCAGCTATGGTTCTCTGAGCAGTGAGTGTCTCCATGTGGGAGACAGGGGACTGAGGGCAACCTGGCGGGAGCTCACGGGGAAGTTAACCATCAGGATGGACACCAATAATAGACAGACTCCTAATTCATCCTGGAACCAGGATCCTGAGGAAGCCAGTGTCCCTCCCAGAACTGACCTTACTCACCTGTCCACTGTTGCCCCATGCACCAAGTGACCTGGGAGAGCAGCCTCACCTGATAGCTGACAATGCTGCTGCCTCCCCATCTCCCAGTTCTGAGGTGTACACCCAACTTAATGAGGGGTCTCTGGGGACACAGGGCAATGCACCCCTGCAGTCAAAAAGGTGACCCATTCCCTCCTCTGACTCTCCCTGACCTGTTCTAACTTGCATTGGGGTGTATAGGACCTGAAAGAGCAGGGACACACAAGAGCCTGCTCTTCAAAGTCTGTTTGTATCGTGGGTGAATTTGATTGGCTTCCAAAGAAAGTCACACCCAGGCCTAGAATTCCCTTGTGGTCCCTGCTCGTGTGCTATGTACAGGGAAGAAGGGCAAATGTGGATTTCATAGCAAATAAAGTCATCACAGTGTGTGTGTGTGTGTGTGTGTGTGTGTGTCTGTAATTTATTAAATACTAAAAGTGCTGTGAGATTTGGCCCAATGCTGGATACTCAAATGAGACCTTCAACAAGAGGAATCTAAGGACATAAGTGGCCCCAGGGCCCCTGGGAGCTTTCTAATGAGGGGAGGGTCAGCTGTGTTTGTGCAATTGGAAGCTCCAGGAAAGGGCTCCCTGGTGACTTCCTAAAGCCCTGGTTTGGGGTCTCCCTAAACTTAACCATGGTCTTCTCAGCCCAGTGCTCTGCTGGACAGAAAGGCACAGGGTCAGGGTGCCCCTGGGCTCAGAGTTACACTAGGGCATCATGGCCACTGCAGTCCTGGCCTGAGACGTCGCCTGAGTGGCGGCTCAGCAGCAGCCTGTAGGGAGAGCCTTCTTTCATAATCCCCCCACCCTCAGGTGGCGCCCATTCTTTATCACCTGGACACTGAAGGCTGCGTGCACACCTGTCTTCAGGCTGCAGTTTCGTTTTCCCTTTCCTTCCTCTGCTTCTGGTCCACACACAGCTCCATGTGTGACGATGAAGGTGTTCCCTCAACGCTCCACCCACTGAGGGCCTGAGCCAATCAGGACACTGGTCAGCCCTGCCTGTCAATAGGCCCAGCCCAGGAAGTGCCTGCCACACACTGGGGCCTGGTTGACTTGTGACCATACCCCCCTTGGCAGGTGGCAGTTCCCACGTGAGTGCCCTGCCAGGCCTGCAGTCTGGCTGCCCGTCGCGCTCCCTCCAGGGTTCTCAGACATGCACCTCTCCTCAGCCCCAGGGTTCTTGGTTATGAACCCTGGGACATCTCTCCTGGATGGCAGTGCTGGGAATATGCAAACTCACTTGGGCTACCCCTCTTTTAACCCAGGAATCCCCTCCCCACCACCCAGCGGGGTGCTCAGGGCTGTACTCACTGTCTACCTCCAGCAAGGGCTGTGCCACCGCCCTGGCCATCCTCCTGGCTATGCTCCCAGGTGAGTCACAGACCAGGTGTTGGGGTCCCAGAGTAGGGAGGCTGGGAGGTGCCCCGCCCTGAGTCCTGCTCTCCCATGCATGTGTCTGCACTCAGGGGCAGCTGGTGCAGTCGGGAGCTAAGCAAGAACACCTGGGGAGTCTCTGAGGATCTCCTGCAGGACATCTGGCTGCAGCTTCACCTGCTGCTGGTTCCACTGGGAGCGCCAGACGCTAGGGAAGAGCCTGGAGTGGATGGGACGGATCTGGCCTGGTGATGGGGATACCAGATACAGCCAGTCCTTTCGAGGCCACATCACCATCTCCACGGACAACTCCACCAGCACCGGCTACCTGCAGTGGAGCAGCCTGAAGGCCTCTGACAAGGCCATGTATTACTGTGCGAGGGACACAATGAGAAAAACCACATCCTGTGGGCCCCAAAACCCTCCACCAGTGCAGGGAAGAGGCCCAAGTACCTCCCACCCCGCCTCCCCACCTTGACCCTCAGATTCGCCCCTGAAGGAAGCAGCATTTGCTGTGTCCACAGGACTGAGAGCAGGAGAAGGTCAGCGTGGAGGAGCCGGGCCCTGATGACAAGATGGGAGGGACTGCTCCTGGGCCCTGACCCTCTTCCTGGGAGGCAGCTGCTGTGCAGTGCTCACCCCTGGGCAGGGACTCGGCCCCTGATGCTGGTCGCTCCTTCTCTCATCTGCTGCACAGGAAACGCCACAGACAACCTCAGTGTCCCCAGAGCCCTCAGGGCCTGCTCTCTCCATCCTTGGTCATCTCTCTCCATCCTCCCACACCTGGCTCTCATCTTGGATAATGTGTCTGTTTTATCTTCCAGGTCATAGAAATTCTTCACTCAGTGTTCTCATTCTTGACATGGTGCTTTTCACAAAAAAAACTGTACTTATTTTTTTAGTACTTATCTTATTTTTTTTTTTTATTTCAAAACGTTCTTGGTTTTATAGGGTTTGTGCTATTCTGCTATTTTTGACAAGGTTTCTTTCTGTAACCGGGTGGAATATAACAGGTTATGACAATAAAATTCCATGTCTCACACGTGCTGTAGATGGACTTCCATTCCTTTTATACAGTTTGTCGGCTGGTTCTTTTTTATTTCATCTTCTGCTTGAATTTTCTTCTGATTTGCAAAATGTCCCAATGACAAGGGTTGGAGCTTCTGATGGGATAATGGCAGAGGGTGTGGTCCCCGGGGCTCCTTCAAACAGGGAGAAAGGGGTGTTAAATACGAGGCTGGGCACTTGCATTTATTCAGAACCAGCTGCATGTCAAGGACAAAGCTGTTGTGTGGCTCCTGTTGAAGTCTGTGATGGCTGATGCTCTAATGCATGGACGCACCTCGGCAATCCCACGTGTGTCTCCTGTGTTCCTCATGTGCAGCCTCTCAGTGGTGTGGCTGCAGGAAAGCTCCCTCCTCACCCCATGCTCCGTCCCTCCTGCTGTGAAAACCAGCAAAGTGTTATCCTCTGTCAGCGGCCATCCTGGGGGAGGACACGATTGACGTATTTTGCTTATTCATACATCTTCCAAAGTCAGGGAGGATTTTAAAGTGGCACAAGTATTCATTCCCAAGCAGATGCACATATCAATTATTCCCGTATCATTGGAGACAAGAAGCCACCTTGGTGTTGCTGGTCTATGGGTCAGAACTCATTATATTTGCCTTTGGTTTCACTCTTGTTTGGGGAGCTGTGGGAGGAATCACCTTGTTTGCCATGTGCTATGTTTGTCCTGTGGACGCTCTCAGGCATCAAGCAGGGTTTCTCTCATATTCTATGGAAATCCCAAGAGAAGCACATGCAGGCCATAGAAGGAAGCACAGTCCACAGTCACTGCACCCAGCAGATAGGATGCCATTTTCTACCCCTCCCTAGGAGAGCCCCAGAGGCAGTGACTGCTACCCACACCACCCTTAGCTTGGGTCCTTGCACCTCTGCCCATGCAAACTGACCCAGCTTCAAGAAATCCAGGCAGGTGTGAAGTGTCACTGTGTCCCTGGCTCTGGGCTGGGGTCTCTGGGAACAATGACCTGTGCAGACACATGAGGCCCCTCCACAGGTCCTGTTTCTCCTGCTGTCCCATGTCTGCGGTACGTGACCTACGCATCTCAAAAATGGGTGATGGCGTGAGCCATGTGTCTGTGTGACCCACAGGTGTTTCCTGTCCTCAGGTCTCCAGCCTGAGGACCATCTCAAAGAATAGGGACACCAAGTAGAGGTTTCCTCATAGAGGCCCAGTCTCACATGAGCCACCCACACTGCCCCCCCTCCCCCAGTTTTGGAATATTCTGTGTGTGGATTCACCATAACCCAGGAAAGGGGCCAGAGTGGGTCAGTGTGATCTGGACTAAAGGGAACACTCAACAAGACCCCAACCTACAGTGCTGATCAGCATCTCCAGGCACACAAACCAGAAATGAGTGTTCTTGCAGCTGAGCAGTGTAACAACCAAGGATGCAGGTGTGTAAGAGTGTTCCCAAGGGCTGTGGTCCAAATCCAGTGAGAGCCAGACACAAGGTCCCTGCAGAGGCAGGAAGGTTGCTGCAGAGAGCACAAGGCCACCAGAAACTCCAGGATGGCCATTGGTGGTGACATTTCTCTCTGTCCCTTTGGCTGCTGTTCCCAACAGGCACAGAGAGGAGTCAGTCTGCCTTGGGCAGAGTCTTCTCCTGTCTCTATTGCATTCAACACAAGCAGGAAAATTGCATCATTCAAATGAAGAAGGCCAGTAATCCAGGGCCATGGTCCCTGGGGACTCTGGGTCTGAGTCTTCCCAAAAACAGTCACACAGCAGCCCACTCCCCAGAGCGTTGGACATACTTAGCAGGTCCAGAGGCTCAAGGAGGGGCAGTGACAGATGCCTTGTCTGATCCTAGGGCCAGCTGCAGCCATGACAGTTACCGCTGACCTCCTAACACCCACATGGAGATGTCCATGCACATCAGGGCTGGAGAGGGTCTCAGGCCCCTAATAACAGAGTGACAGACAGGGACTGTGGGGGTCCCAATAGTGGTCGTGGGCCCTACACAGACCTCAGGTGCATGTGACAGACCTGGGGGAACATGACTCCCCTTAGGTGATGGCAGACCACCTCCCAGGAGAGGCACGACCTTCTCCATAATAGTGAGGACTTGGAGGCCACAGGTGGATTCATCCCTGAAAGGGCGGGGTGGTGGTGGTGGTGGTAACAGCAGAGCACAGATGCTCATCCATGCTCTCATCTCATACCAGGGTTCTGCACCCTCACTAGTCAGAGCCTGCTCTGCCCCGGAGTCAGTTCAGGGGAGCTGTAGGGGCCAGTGAGGAGGGCTCAGCCCAGATGCAAGCTCACTGTTACCAGATGTGGCCATTGGACATGTCCCAAACCTGCGTATGATTCTGTATTTAGTTATTATAATATTTTCACAAAACGATTCTCCCCCAGGACACTCTCACCTGCGTGGAGACACTGCCCTCAATGCAGATGTCCAACCCCAGCGCTCCCTATATAGCAGGAGGACATGCAAATAGGGCCCCTTTTGCTCATAAAAAACAGCCCAGCCCTGACCTTGCAGCTCTGGGACAGGAGCCCAGTCCCGGGATCCCCAGGATCCAATTCCCTGATCAGGAATGAGCACAGACCACTCACCATGAGGTTGTGGCTCAGCTGGTTTTTCCTTGTGGCTCTTGTAAGAGGTAATTTATGAAGAACTAGAGACACTGAGTATGTGATGGACATGAATGAGAGATATAGTGAATGTGTGAGAATTTCCTGATCAGGACGTCTTTGTGTTTGCTGGTATCTAGTGTGAGGTGCAGCTGGTGGAGTGTGGGGGAGGCTTGGTGCCCCCTAGGAGATCTCTGAGACTGTCCTGTGCAGCCTCTGGATTCACCATCAGTGGCCACCATATGAACTGGGAAGGGGCTGGAATGGGTCTCACTCATTAATCCTGATGGAAATAGCACATACTATGCAGACTCTGTGAAGGGCAGATTCACTATCTCCAGAGACAACACCAAGAACACGTTGTATCTGCAAGTGAACAGCCTGAGAGCTGAGGACACAGCTGTGTATTACTGTACAACAGACACAGTGCGGGGAAGTCAGTTTGAGCCCAGACACAAACCTCACTGCAGGATGGGCTGTGACCACCAGGGGATGCGCTAAGGGTCCAAGAATAAGGACCAACCAAGCAGCAGGTGCAGTTGGAGGTTTGGGCTGGTGTCCTGTGGGGTTTCCTCTTCATGTCACAGTTTACCTCAGGGAAGCTCTTAATTCCTGATTCTGCACTTACCTCTGATGGCTCTGTGTTAGAAAGTCTGTTGTAAACAGAGACACACTTTCTCATGTGGATAATAGACAGAGAGTCTCCTTGTGCCCAAATAAGAATTAATTATCAAATATGCCCCATGTCACCTAAATGTAACCAGAGGCTGTTCTGACTCAATAGTATAGCTCAGCTCCACATAGCTCAGGTCCCTGCAGCAGCAGGACATGTGTGTGCTGGACACATGGGGCCCCAGAGGATTGTGTCCCCAAAGCTAGAGAAGAAAGACATGGTGGTGACAGGTATGGACTTGTCATCAGGCTGAGAACACCAATAGTAGGTGACACCATGAGGTGGAGATAGAGGTACCTTAGGATGGATGTGAAGGGTGAGGATGGCCCACACACTGAGGGACCTTGAAAAAGTTTATCACTTTATGGAAGTGCCTGTGTTGGGGGGCAGGACAGGCTTTTATTCCAGTCAGAAATGGTTGTCCAGCTGGTGTGGCTCAGGGGTTGAGCATCTACCTATGAACCAGGAAGTCAGCATTCAATTCCTGGTCAGGGCACATGCCTATGTTGCTGTCTCAGTGTGGGGCTTGTGGGAGGCTGCAGATCAATGATTTTCTCTCATCATTGATGTTTCTATCTCTCTCACCCTGTCCATTACTCTCTGAAATCAACAAAAACTATATTTTTAAAAATGAACACAATGGTTGGATCCCCCAGGTAAGGACACTGGTTCAGGGTTTTATTGTGGATCAATATGGGGGTGAGGAGAATCTTGCTCATTGAGAGGCTTGCGTGGTTTCAATGTCCCGCCTGCAGGGCCCACGGAGGTATCCCTGATTCTTCTTCCACTTTACCATGTGCCAAGCAAAAGAGAGACGATGAACCTTAACAGGTCACATAAAACATCAAACATAGATTCTCAGAAAGAACCAAGATGACGGCATAGATAAATGCGGGTACTTCCCGCCCCTACTAAAATATGAAACAAACATCATTCAGAAGAGCCTGAAAGCTGGCTGAATGGAAGTCATACAACTAGAGAAGTAAAGAAGAAAGCAGCTTGAGACTGGTATGAGGGGCAGAGGCAGGAATGGGCTGGTCTGACACCTACCTATGCTGATTTTTTAAATTGGGAGGGAGATCATCTCTGTGGAGGCCACCTATGATTTACACAGGATCCCAGCCCCACACCAGGCTCCCAGATCAGGGTTTCAGAAATGGGAAGAGAAGTCCCCATAACTTCTGGCTGTAAATACTGGTAGATATTGTTGCTGAGTGACAAGGAGGCTGCTGGAATCACAAGTGTTCCTCTAATAGAAATAGGGCAGGGACTCAAAGGGTCCCATTTCTAGGGCACCATCAGACCTAGACTCATATAGGAAGGAACTGGATGTTCTGGCACTGGGGCAGGAACTCTGGGGTGGCTGTCTCACACATTAGGGTGCTCACAGGGGTCACTGTTCCTGTCCTGGGACATCCCCTGTCTCAGGGATGACTGGTAGTCATACCTGTGTCTCCATCATCCTGTAGCACACCGTTCCTCCCATACTGGGGATTCCCTGAGACCCACCCCATTCAATCTGCAGCCCCACCCAAGCTGCTTGCAGAAGCTTTTCTATATGAATGGCCTGCCCTGGCTCAGGCTTCAGACTTTGCTAAAATCTCTCAAACAAGCTGCACCTGAGGACAGCATGCCCCACACCTATCCATAAAAGGACCAAGACAGTGCACTAGCAGCAGCCTTCCTTGCTTCACACTTGGGCCTTACCTGGGTGCTTCCAAGCCCAATACAAATAGGAAATAAAAGCCGTATGCAGTTCCCTTTGTAGCTCTTGCCATGTGGCCCCAGGAAGTGGATGACATTGCTGGACTCCTTAGAGCCAGTTTACCTAGTGGACAGTTTCAGACAATACTGGATTACAACTCTACACATCCATAAGCGACACTCTCAAGAAGCAGGTTCAGTGAGCCCCAAAGCCCCACTAAAGCAAGTCTTGTTCCATATGGGTGTCTCCTGCACAACAGCTTTCCCACTGTAGCCACAGCTGGTCCTCACAGCCAATTGTCCTGGAGGACAATCCCTCTAAGTGACACCAACAGCAATCAAGTCTCCGCTGCAAGACTGTGCACACAGCCCACAATGGTGTACAACTAGAGTGTTCACCACAGGTGAATGGGGAGGCTGAGCCTCTGGGTCCTACAGGACATCTATTACACAAGGCTACTCTATCAATTTAAGAACGTTTAGCAGGTCTACCCAATATATAGAAACAAACACAGGGAAACAGCAAAAATGGGGAGACAAAGAAACATGTCACAAGTGAAAGAAATAGATGCAAGCAGACTACTGGGTACAGAATTCAAAACC
>NW_006291018.1:154516-160090 GCF_000327345.1 Myotis davidii
CATTCCTGACCACCCTTTCCCCCCGCCAGGCACGTTACCTTTGCCTTTCCTTCCTCTAAACTCCAAGGCCCCCTTCTTTGCTTCTATAAATTGTTCCCTGAGCCTGCACAGCCCCGCTGTCTCATTCAATCTGCAGCCCCACCCAAGCTGCTTGCAGAAGCTTTTCTATATGAATGGCCTGCCCTGGCTCAGGCTTCAGACTTTGCTAAAATCTCTCAAACAAGCTGCACCTGAGGACAGCATGCCCCACACCTATCCATAAAAGGACCAAGACAGTGCACTAGCAGCAGCCTTCCTTGCTTCACACTTGGGCCTTACCTGGGTGCTTCCAAGCCCAATACAAATAGGAAATAAAAGCCGTATGCAGTTCCCTTTGTAGCTCTTGCCATGTGGCCCCAGGAAGTGGATGACATTGCTGGACTCCTTAGAGCCAGTTTACCTAGTGGACAGTTTCAGACAATACTGGATTACAACTCTACACATCCATAAGCGACACTCTCAAGAAGCAGGTTCAGTGAGCCCCAAAGCCCCACTAAAGCAAGTCTTGTTCCATATGGGTGTTTCCTGCACAACAGCTTTCCCACTGTAGCCACAGCTGGTCCTCACAGCCAATTGGCCTGGAGGACAATCCCTCCAAGTGACACCAACAGCAATCAAGTCTCCGCTGCAAGACGACTGTGCACACAGCCCACACAGGGGTGCACCTAGAGCTTCCAGCTCAGGTGATTCAATCAAGTCTCCGCTGCAAGACTGTGCACACAGCCCACAATGGTGTACAACACTAGAGTGTACCACAGGTGAATGGGGAGGCTGAGCCTCTGGGTCCTACAGGACATCTATTACACAAGGCTACTCTATCAATTTAAGAACGTTTAGCAGGTCTACCCAATATATAGAAACAAACACAGGGAAACAGCAAAAATGGGGAGACAAAGAAACATGTCACAAGTGAAAGAAATAGATGCAAGCAGACTACTGGGTACAGAATTCAAAACCATGGTTATAAGGTTATTCAAGGATCTTCATGAGATTTTCCAGGATCTTAGTGAGAATGTCAAAGATATAAAAAAAATGAAGAGTCAAAAATTATTAACTGAAATAAAAATAATTTAAAGGGATGCAATGGTAAAGTAGAGGATTTCAATAATCAAAACAATGACTTGGAATATGAGGAAGCAAACAAACGAACAAAACAAATAAAAAAAAACCCACCCAATCAGAAGAGCAAAAATGAAAAAGAACCCCAAAATATGAATATAGTGTAAGGAGCCTCTGGGACAACTTCAAGGGTATCAACTTTGCATTATGTGCAAGCCAAAAGGAGAAGAGAGTAAGATATTAAAAACCTATTTGAAGAAATAATTACAGAAAACTTCCCCTACCTGGTGATAGACATAGATTTTCAACTACAGGGAGCACAGGGAATACCAAACAAGAGGAACTCAAAGTGGCCCACACAAAGACACATCATAATTAAAATGCCAAGGGTTAAAGATGAAGAGAGAATCTTAAAAGCAGCAAGGGAAAAACAGTCAGTTACCTACAAGGGAGAACCCATACAACTGATTCAGCTGTATTTATCAACAGAAAGTTTGCAGGCCAGAAGTGAGTGGCAAGAAATATTCAAAGTGAAGAATAGTAAGGACCTACAACCAAGATTACTCTACCCAGCAAAGCTCTCATTTAGAATGAGAGTCAGATAAATAGCTTCACAAACAAACAAACTAATGGAGTTCACCTCTAGCAAACAAGTCCTATATGAAATGTTGAAGGGTATTCTTTAAGAAGAGGAAGAAGAAAGATACAAAGAAGAAGAAGAAGAAGAAGAAGAAGAAGAAGAAGAAGAAGAAGAAGAACTATGAGCAAGGAGATGGCAACAAATACATATCTATTAACAATTGAATCTAAAAATAAAAATAAATGAACAAAAAACTAATTAACAAAATAACTGGTGAATAAAATAGAATCATGGGCATAGGAGCATGGAACAGGCTGACAAACCTCAGAGAAAAGGAGGGGAGAAAGGGTGAGAATAGTTTAAACAAAAATCTTACCTATGAATACAGAAAGTAGGGTGGTGAAGGCCTGGGGTGGGAAGCAGATGGAAGGAGACAATGGGGGGGGAAGGGGACATATGTAATACTCTCAACAATAAAAATTAAAAATAGAATGATTACTTATTCCTCTGACTTATTAATGACTAGTTATTCTACACGAGTACTTATTCTACTGACACTGATAAAATCTGAGTGAACACAAGGAGCTACTGACCACTGTGAGTAGAAAACAATTCTAGATCTTCAAACAGGAGAATAATGAACACCTGTAAGCACTGATAAGGAAAAATAACAGGATTACCCAGAGGCCATAGGTCAAGGTTAAGGGTGGACACTGCTGACTCTGAAAGGTCATCAGCTTGTTCTGAAGGACTTGGGTCAGCTTTCTGCTTCCACAGACCAGGAGCGCCCTTAGGGTGATCAGGGTCCTCAGGTGGGGCAGCTACGTTGGAGCAGCTGGGTGGGGTCATGATTGATCCTTGACTTGCTGCTATCAACACGAAGTATGTGGCCCTCAATTATTCACATATTAAAACCTAATGCCCGCCCTAACTGGTTTTGCTCAGTGGTTAGAGCATCGGCCTGTGGACTGAAGGGTCCCAGGTTCGATTCCAGTCAAGGGCATGTACCTTGGTTGCGGGCACATCCCCAGAAGCGGGTGTGCAGGAGGCAGCTGGTCGATGTTCCTCTCTCATCGATGTTTCTAACTCTCTATCTCTCTCCTTTCCTCTTTGTAAAAAATCAATAAAATGTATTAAAAAAAAAACACCTAATGCCCAAGGTGATGGTGGTAGGAGGTGGGCCTATGGACCTGCTTAGGTCTTGAGGGTGGAGTTCTCATGACTGGGATTAGTTCTCTTAAAAAAGAGGGCTGAGGAAGCTATCTTTGTCCATCCACCATCTGAGATTCCAGCTAGAAATCAGCCACTAGGAATGTAGGCCTTCACCAGAAACCTGATCTGCCAGCACCAAGTCTTGGATTTCCCAGCCTCCTCACCTGTGGAACTCACTCCATGGAACTGAGTCACAACCCCAGAATGATGGAGAGTGTGATGTAGAATGACCATTAGGACTGATCCCTGAGTTTGCTGCTGCATTGGTTGTTCAATGTACATCCTATGTTGCCCTCCAGTGATGGGAAGGACAGCGTTTCTCTGATGTTTCCTTCAACAGCCAGAGTCTCTTGTTGGAAGGTCAGGGGAGGCTCTGACACAGCTGTGGTGGAAAGACAGTGTTAGAGCTGGGGGAAGGCATGAGCCCTTTCAGTATCTCCCACATCAGCATGCAGCAAGGTGGAGGGTCACTGGAGGAGAAATCTATAAATGCCTGGTCCTCCCAGGCACCAAGTCACAGGGAGGTGGCAGATGTCTTCCTGACGCCTGCCAAGGGGCTTTAAGGGTGCATTTAGGTTTGATTGTTTAAGTTAAGGATGTCATTCTCTCAAACTTTCCAGAGATTGTATGTTATAATGACAATGAGGCCTAGTGGCTCCCTAGAGAGTTGAATAATGGTTCGTGTGATGTGAGCCCACAGATGAATCATTTGCTGTAATCATTGATCAACCATTGGGGGCAGGGGTGAAGAGGCTGAGCCAAGAGAGGATCTGGGACAGATAAAAGGCTCTAAGTATGCACTATTCTTCTTCTTCTTTTCTTCTTCTCCTCCTCCTCCTCCTCCTCCTCCCCCTCCTCCTCCTCCTCCCCAGGCTGCTCCGCCTGCTGCACTGGGCAGCTCGGGGCTGGGCCAGTCAGGCCCTCCTATCGGCCCTGCTGGAAGCTGGTGATGGCCTTGCAGTCCTTCTGCCACTTGGCCTGCTCTCTCTCTCTTCCTCTCTTTCTCTCTCTCTTCTCTGGTGGAACCACTGCCACAGGAGGATGTGAGCAGTGGTTATACCTGTAAAGCACAGAAGAGCAGCCTTGCAGGGCCCCATCCCTTGGAGCTGGAGGTGGGGAGGAAGCTCTCTGTGGGTATGGACATGTGCACAAGGATCCAGGAAGAATTCACTCTGAGCTGGAATATCCTGGCTCTGTGGGTAGGACATCACTGTAAATTATATAAGGTGTAACTGATGATGGTGGTATTAACAACAACAGCTGCACTGCAGCACACAGACTAGCCACCCCTCAGAACCATCTCCACACTCACAGGAGGTGCTTGTCCCATGAGTCCAGGGAGACTGTCCCACGGGGACTCCACACCTCTATCCCTAAGAGCAGGAGCCCATGAAAATGGGGAGCTCCGTGTGCTGGTAAGTCCAGCCCAGCCCCTGCCCCTTCACCTCTGGGAGAGCAGCCCCAACCCCAAGACCTGCAGTTTCCATTTGCTCCAGGCGTCAACCCAGAGGAAGCACCATGAAGTGTGGACTTAGCTAGGCTTTCGCTTTGATACTCTTACATGATAACATTATGGAGAAGCTGGGCCTTGTGAGTGTGTATGCCTGCTCCTAACAACAACTCTCTTGTCTGCAGATGTCCAGTGTGAGGTGCATCTGGTGGAGTCTGGGGGAGTCTTGGTGCAGCCTCTGGATGTCTGAGACTGTCCTGTAAAGGCTTAGGACTCAGGTTCAGTGACTTTTATATAAGCTGGATCCAGCAGTCCCCAGGAAAGGGATGGGAGTGGATAGGTTTCATAAGAAACAAAGCCAATGTTCACACCACGGAATACATGGCATCTGTGAAAGGCAGATTCACTCTCTCCAGAGATGATTCCAAAAGCACTGCCGACCTGGAAATGAGCAGTCTGAGAGCCAAGGACACGGCTGTGTATTCCTGTGCAAGAGACACAGTGAGGGGAAGTCAGTGTGAGGCCAGACACAAACCTTCCTGGAGGAGAGGCTGTGACCACCAGGGGGCGCGAAGGGTCCCTGAACACAAGGACCATCCCAGCAACAGGTGCAGTGAGAGATTTGGGCTGGTTTCCTGTGTGGTTTCCTTGTCATGTCAGTTTCCCTCAGGGAAATTCTGGATTACTGATTCTGTACTTACCTCTGAAGTCCCTGAGTTAGAAAAGTCTGCTTCAAACAGGAACAACATTCTCACATGACAATAGGCAGAGAGTCTCTTTCAGACACTCCTGTGCACAAATGACAGTTAATCATCAAATCTTCTGACACACGTCTCCTAAATCTAACAAAAGTCTCTGCTTACTTAACAGGGCATCTCACCTGAATACTAGACAGTGCACACCACAGGTATGTGAACCCAAATTTAGAGAAGACAGACCCCAGTGATGCTGGGTATTGAGTTGTCATCAGGCTCATCTACTTATATAAAAACCATGGGTGGTGTTCATCACATACAGATGAACAGCCGAGACCAAGCAGAAGGAAGTCAGTCCTACAGGGGTTGTCTTGGCAACGGCTGTGCCCTCCGCCAAGCTGTTTCCTGGAGCTCTTTCCTGTAAGGGCAGAGTTTGAGGCAGGAACCCTCCCTGGGAGCATGGAGGCAGATCTTTCTAAAGTGTGCCTCACCAGCACTGGGTGAAACTGAGTGGGGCGACTGAAAGGCTTAGAAAAGAC
>NW_006291018.1:160483-167365 GCF_000327345.1 Myotis davidii
ATGAAAATGAAGAGATCAAGATACAGAGAAGTTAAGTAGCTTGTCCATGCTAACAAAACCAGTTAATGGCAGAAATTAAATTTGAACTCAAGTTTTGGACAACTTGTCCTCAAGTAGAGGTCACATTCAATTTTCCTTCAGTGCTTTTCAAAGTGAACTCTTATCTTATATTCATTAATCTCATAAACTTCTTGTAAGTGATACTATAGATAACATATATTTAGAGTCATTGAGTCACTATTTCTGCTCTCTATGGGTTTATTTTCTTAAAATGATGCTTGAAGTATAGCCATTAGAAAAATCAGTTGCCTTAATAAAATATAAGGGAAAAGAAGGAGCTAGAAAATTAGCAGTCAAATGTTAATTTGTTCTTGTCTACAGATAAATACAATTTCCATCCTCTTGAGGTGGAAGGCTTTTGAAGACTTTCTCCTTTTTTTTCTTGCCTTTCCAACTGTCACACATCGACACTTTTTTTTTATACATATATATTTTATTGAATTTTTACAGAAAGGAAGGGAGAGGGATAGAGAGTTAGAAACATCGATGAGAGAGAAACATTGATGAGCTGCCTCCTGCACACTCCCCACTGGGGATGTGCCTGCAACCAAGGTACATGCCCTTGACCAGAATCGAACCTGGGACCCTTGAGTCCGCAGGCCGATGCTCTACCCACTGAGTCAAACCGGTTAGGGCAATTAATTCCCTTTTAATGTGCATGAATTTCATGCACCAGGCTACTAGTAGCATAGAAAGTAGGTGACACCAAGCAGAGGCAGAGGGACCCACAACAGCTTTGTACAAATGTCCAGGTTGATGACAAAGACATACACCAAGGGACATGGAATGTTTATTATGCACATAGTTGAAATATATGGGAAGCACAGGAAAAGCCCTTTAGGAAGTCAGACCTGCTTTGATGGAGCCAGGAAAGGAGACTGGCTCAGGAATTTTATTTCGATGAGCTGAGGCGGGTGGAGGGGGGGGATTCTTTATACTGGGCCTTGTGTGGTTTCAATTTCTTATTGACATTTAGAGAGGAGACCCAACGTTCCTTTTCAGATTCACACGTGGTGCCACATGAGAAGAGGCAGGAAGGAGCCATCAGTTTTCTGCAATCAAATGGAAAAAAAATAAAGTGTGGCTACATATTTTACTTAAAAATTATAAAAATTTAGCAAACATTGAGTTAAACAGTCATTATGGGTCTGCAAAAACAACTTCTACTAAAACTGAAAAAATAATTATAAATAGGCAAATGATGATGATTATGGTGGTGATGATGATGATGTTGACCAAAGAATTGTACAGGGGGCTTGGTCCATTGTCATGGGTGGGATCTCACCTCTATCCAAGACCATCAGCTGCTTGAAAGGTCTTCTATCAATTTTAGGTGAAGCCATTGTCATTTCAATTTTCAATGACAGAAAGAGAGAGATGCTTGCTTTCATTATTTGATAAAAAATCATTGTGTGTGCATAACCACCATGTATACAGAATATGTGAACAATCATAAGTGAGAAAATTATGGTACTGCTGCTGATAATGATGAGGATGGACTAAGACAAGGGTCCTGGTCCAATGAAATGAAGGATCCTCATACAGACACTCCATCACCATGGCTCCTCCAAGTGAGGGGTGTCGACTCTTCACTGTCAGTGTTGAGAGATTTCACAAATGCAATCCAAAATTTTCAGGCGTCAGTGATTCATGGTGCGACCATGTGAGTAAGGACCCCAAAAGTGTCCAAGTGAGAATCCCCTGGACCTGGGAAGGTGTTACCTTCTAGAACAGAAAGACTTGAGAATGTGCATGTAGGAAACAGAGATCCCATCCCCACCAGTTTGCAATTACACGTTACTTATTTCTCTTGATCCCTGCCTGCATGACCTTTAACGTTTCTATTTCTAACAAATTCCTACTCATCGTTATTTCATAAGACGATACAAGCTGTCTCTGTCATGCCCTGTACTTCCTACGGGGCCTTCACTGGAGGAGGCTTTTAAACCATATGTCGAGTACCTCTCTGTCCATGAACATCAGGCACATTTCTGTAAAAAACAAGTCCAGCTTCCTCCCCTCACCCATTTCCACAGTCACATCCAGATTTATGGGTAGTTTCCCAGCAGCACTCCCCTCTGGTACCAAAACCTGCTCCACTCCCTGTGGCTGCTGTAGCCAATCCACATGGACAGTGGACCTTTAACATTTTCGGTGGAGTTCTTTGTAAAATTATCCAAACCATGTACCAATAAATAAAATATTGTTTAATTAGCCTTGGTTAAATTTAAAGACATTTATCCCATCAATAATTCCATTGTGTAAATGAAAATACAAACATAAGCATAAAGAATGTATTTCCAAATCATATGTTTAGTGGGAGAATGTACACATTATACATTAAGGTTGTTATATGTTTGTTGGAGAGCCCAGCACCCTCTGACCACAGTGACCCTCCATAGGAAGGACTGAAGGAGGTTGGGAGTGAGGGGTTCCTCTCAGTGTTGACGTTTCCTTTCTAATGTGATGGTCTATGTAGGAATTCTCTTCACTAACCTCCCTCTGAACCTGACATCACTGATAACACTAGACTGAGAAAGCAGGTCAATCTTCTCCCATTATCATTTCAACATATGAATGTTTCTACTTTTATTTCTTGTCTTTTTTCCACTTAAAGCCTTGGATGCTTCTGATGTAACCAATTTGGGGTCTCTGCGATAGGCCATGGGCTTGCATAAAGCAAGAGTTTCCAAAGGAATCTGTAGACACATTCACAAATTTCCCATGATCAAGAATGTCCCATCTGCCTGTGTCTGGAAGGTATTTTCTCAGGTCCAAGTAATTTCATAAATTAAGATATAAGTTATTGAGAATGGCTGTCTTTTATTTTTTGCATAACTGTAGAAAATAATTGTATAAAATTAGATTTAAAAATTTGGAAATTGTGGATACACTAGGTTGTTGAGATTTAGCATTGGTCTGAACAAACATTAATAGCTTTTACACCTGTTTGAAAGATGCATTAAAAGTTAAATGTATAACCTATTCACCTAGTCCACCATCTTATGATAAGAAAGTTTAGGACATTCTTTGACCTAATTTCATTGTGCTTCATGACCCAGTTGGTCCTCTGTCCCTGACTTACATGCTGAATGAGGTCAAGGGAAGAGATGGCCTGACAGAGATCCCAGAATGACCAGGTCAGCCTGACCTTAGTCCCTGCACTTATAGGAAAGGCTTCCCCACATGCAAATTTCTGTTCAAACTCCAGGGTAAATCCTCTCTTGGGCTGTGCAGGCTCACAGCTCTCTCCTCACACAGTGCTGAGGTCTCTGGGAAGGCAGAGCTGGTCTAGAAGAAGATGAGACTGCTGAGTCTTCTCCTGTGCCTGGTGACAGCCCCCCAAGGTGAGGGTCTCAGGGATCAGATAGGGGTCATGGGATGGCGGTGACTGTACACGACTGATAGGGACTGATGCTCCTTGTCCCCAGGTGTCCTGTCCCAGGTGCAGCTGCAGGAGTCGGGCCCAGGACTGGTGAAGCCCTCACAGACCCTCACCCTCACCTGCACTGTCTCTGTATTCTCTTTAATGAGCTATCAAGTGCACTGGATCCGCAAGCCCCTGTGGAAGGGGCTGGAGTGGATGGGGCGCATAAATAATAATGGAGACACGTACTACAGCCCCTCCCTCAAGAGCCGAACCTCCATCTCCAGAGACACGTCCAAGAATCAGGTCTCCATGCAGCTGAGCTCCGTGATCACGGAGGACACGGCTGTGTATTACTGTGCAAGAGACACACAGTGAGGGGAAGTCAGTGTGAGCCCAGACATAAACCTCCCTGAGGGAGGCAGCAGGACTGGGCTGCAGGGAGCGCTCAGGAACCACAGCACAGAGAGCAGCCCCAGAAGCAGGGGCAGAGGGAGATGGGGAAAGAAGGGCTTTCCTGTTGAGTACAGGGATTTCCTATCAAGCTCTCAGCTGCCTCCAGGGATGTCTTCCTTTTCATGTTTTCACTGCTGACAACAAGGAAGAAGGGATATTTTCTGTTTTCAGGTGACATGTCGGCAGCAACAGAAACTCTCCTTCATGAAGTCTCCTTCACAAATTCCAAAAGTGACTTTTTTTCAGTCTTTTCAACTTATTGGTGATGCGTGTAAACTTTGCAGATGGGTTGCTGGGATTGGGCTTTGTGCAAAACTCTGCATTCATCCCTTGGGAGGCACAGCTACCCTCAGTGTCTGACTCTCTGTGTGCCCGCCCCTTTCCTGGTGTCAAGGAGATCACAGGGCCCTCCCTCTGCTGAAAGGCCTCCACAGTGTCTTCAAGACTCTAGGAAATATGTGGGTCTGTTTCAGAGGAAAATGAGGAAAGAAAACTTGAACTGACTAAACAATGAGGAGATCACAACCCAATGAAAGAACCCTGGATGTGTGTGTTAATCCCCCATCATGTTCCCAGGTAGCTTTCCCCCCATGTGGCAATGCCCCACCAGGTGCAGGTTCCAGTTGACCCCCATCATGGATGGATGTGCTTACACTGGTCCTCAGGGTCACAAGCAGACATCACGTTTCCAATAATGAGTTTTTAATAACTTAAAACTAATTACTCCCTAATATTACCTATGTTTTCACCACAATATCCTACTTTTGAGCAAGTTTCATTTGTATCACCAATGATAAAAATTGGTCTTACAAATGAATCTAGATAATGAAAACCACAAATGAGGCAGTGCAGCTGCTACGCATTCAGCTCCAAACTCGCCTCTCTGTCTATGTCTCTATAGTTCAAGCTTCTAGTTCCTAGGGACCCACTCTGATGATCCACTCTCCCCCAACACTTGGTCCACTGGCTCTAGGTTCACACTCTGGTCTTAGTTTATCCTCTGATCACTTTGTAGGGGAAATCGTGTCAGATGGAACTTCCCGTCTCCTGAACATGAACCTCGTGTACATTTACTTCTTTCTCAGGTTGTGAGGGTTGGTTCACCGTGGTGTGTTCTTTATTGGTGATTTTCAAAGGCATCTCATTTATATTTTGACCTCTATTTTATTTTTATTTTTTAATTGTTCAAAATTTTATTTTGATGCACAGTATGAAAAATTGACTTTTAAAACAACTGAATTTTATGGAAAATGAATAGCAAATAAATTAGAACCATGTTAAAGTAAAAGGTCAGCTAAATGTCTACACTTAAGGTTATGAGATCCATAAATAAACTTTGATTCCACAGTCTTTTTAAGAAGTTTATGTTCTTCAAACAGCATTGCTATGAACTAGTCCAGAGCATAATGACATACAGGAATGCTTAACAAGGGGGGTAATCAGGACATTTTTCCTTGGTGCTGCTTTGAGGATGTCATCCACATGCATAATCACCTCTGCTGCACGCAGATGAACCTCCCACTTCACTTGGACACTGTCTGTGATGCCTAGCATTGCCATCACCAATAGCACCTTCCTTCATATCCAGTCCAGCAGTTGTATTGTCTTCATGATGGGCAGTTTGGGACTGTGCCACCAGATCTGCACTATCACAGCCTGTGTTGCCAGCTCTAACAGTAGGCAACATCCTCAGTGCTTCAGCATAAGAATCCATTGCAACAGCTTCTTTATCTGGTGTTTATTGGCAGCTATGAGACAACATGAAACATCAGCTCAGAACAGCCTCCTCCATAAACTGTTCTAGAAGCCTTCACAGTGTGTGCAAGAACACAAAGAGCACCATGCAAAGATCTTTCTGCTTCATCTAAAATATGTTGCACCGTGAAGAACAATAGTGCAAGCCTCACTCAGAAACATGAATGAGCGTGTCTTCTACAATCATGACTTCCTCAATAACCTTGCAACTTCCAAGCTTCATTAATCCTGGGTGGTCAAAGGTAGAGGCAATTTCACCACCTGTGACAAGAGCCAGGCATTCTACAGCTGCAAAATCTGCATGTTCAATAGCCATAACCCCAGCAGGATAAAAAAAAGTGTCAGGATAATTATAAATTAACTAGAGGCCTGGTGCACAAAAATTTGTGCACTCGGGGTGGGGAGAGGAAGTCCCTCAGCCCGGCCTGTGCCCTCTCGCATTCTGGGACCCATCGGGAGATAAGGACCTGCTGGCTTAGGTCTGCTCCCGGGTGGCAGAGGGCAGGCCTAATCCCAAGGTGCAGCCCCTGGTCGGGCTCAGAGCAGGGCCGATTGGGGAGTTGGGGTGCTGCCCCCTGTCACACTCAAGGCAGGGTCCATAGGGAGGTTGCCGCGCCACCCCCTATCATGCACAGAGCAGGGCCCATCAGGGGGTTGGGGAGCTCCCCCCTATCACACACAGAGCAGGGCCGATCAGAGGTTTGGGGCTCCACACCCTGTCACACCCAGAGCCCGCAGGGCGATTAGGGGTTTGGTCGCTGCCCCCTGTCACACTGATCCCGGTGCAGGGGGGCCTTGCTGCTCTGCTGATCCCGGGGACAGGACGCCTCTCAGCTCGGCTGATCCGGTGGTCCTGAGGCCTCCAGGCTCCGCTGATAACCGGGGCCTGGAAGCCTCTCAGCTCCGCTGATCCCAGAGCCCAGAGGCCTCTCAGCTCCGCTGATAACCCGGGCGGGGAGGCCTCTCGGTTCCACTGATTGCGGGGCTGGGTCGCCTCTTGGCTCCGCTGATAACTGGCTCGCTGATCCCGGGCTGGGAGGCCTCTCGGCTCCGCTGATCCCAGGGCCGGGAGGCCTCTTGGCTCCGCTGATAACTGAGGCTGGGAGGCCTCTGGGCTCCGCTGATCACGGGGCTGGGTCGCCTCTCGGCTCCGCTGATCCCGGGGCCCCTACGCCTCTCTGCCCTGCCGCTTCAGGGCTGTTTTGCTTCACTCTGCTTGGACCCTGAGTATGCAAATTAACCGA
>NW_006291018.1:167409-179141 GCF_000327345.1 Myotis davidii
GACGGGACCTCTGCACCCCCAGGGTGCATAAACACACAGGGCTTCCATCAGGCTTCGCTGATCCCGGGGCCGGGAGGACTCTCCACTCCACTGATCCCGGGGCCGGGATGCCTCTTTGCTCCGCTGATCCCGGGGCCCTGAGGCCTCGCTGCTCTGCAGCTTCGGAGCTGTTTGGCTTCGCTCCACCGCTTGGAGCCTGATTATGCAAATTAACCGCCATCTTTTAGCTTCTATAATTGAAACATTGTATCTTTTGGAGTTGTTGCTTCAGGAGCTCAGAGCCCCTGCAGCTGCTGACTGGCAACATTGGCTTCCTCCATGGCTGGGGCAACCAAGCCTCCTCTTCTCAGCTGCCTGGCTGCCTGCCGCCATCTTGGCTGGCAGTTAATTTGCATATCTCGCTGATTAGCCAATGAAAAGGGTAGTGGTGGTACGCCAATTACCATGTTTCTCTCTTATTAGTATAGATTTGATGTTAATAATGAAATTTATCCCATGCTTAAGATTATGTTCAACTTTCTCCTTCATTGATTCCTTTTCTGCTTGTTCTATTTCAGCAACCTTTGCTATAGAATCAACTCTTACATGGGAACCAAATACCTTTATTTTGTCTGTATTCACACCAGTATTTGCCATAAGAATTTTAGCATTAATCTAACATGTAATACCTTTGTAGAACTGGTCTGTATTTTGAATTTCTAGAGCTTAATAAAAAAAACATCTGAAAGGAAAAATACATGGAGTAAGACTAACAATGCAGATTAAATGTAAGAGAACTTAGAAGAGTATTATAGAAAATCTCCAAAATGGAACACAATACAATTCCCAGAAAATAGCCAAGCATCAGGAATGTAAGAGACAATAAAATCAGTCAAACATATATACATGCAATGGAATCCCAGAAAGAGGGGAGAAAGCACCAAAAAGAATGGTTGATGCCCTAGGTGGTTTGGTTCTCAGAAACGGAAGCAGCAGGGCCAGTGTGGTTTAGTGGTTGAGTGTCACCCTATGAACCAGGAGGTCACATTTTCATTCCCTGTCAAGGCACATGCCCAGGTTGTGGGCTTGGTCCCCCTCAGTAGGGGGAATACAGGAGACAGCCAATCAATGATTCTCTCATTGATGTTTCTATCTCTCCATCTCTCTATCCCTCTCCCTCTCTAAAATCAATAAAAATTATATTAAAAAAAGAATGGTTGAAGGAATTATGGCAAATATTTACAGAATTTGGTGTAAATTATAAAGAGATCGAAGAACACCAAAGTACCTCAAGAAGAAAAAGAATAAACAAAATTAAAATAAGGCACATTAAAATCAAACACTTAAAAACCAATGAAAAAGATAAAATACCTAAGAATGGCAAAGAAAAAAATACACACACACCTGAATTAAGGAACAAGATTTAATAAAAAGTTCAAAGTTCACATGAAAAACTATCAAAACCAGAGAACAATGGATGAGGACTCTAAAGTACTGACGGGACATTGAAAATTCATGAACTTAGAATTCTAAAGTAACTGAAAATGTATTTCAAAATTGGATGTAAATGAAATGACAAAATGTCAAATTTTTTGAGATGCAGGTAGGGCAGTCCCTAGAGGGAAATGCATAGATTAAATGCTTATTTTGGAAAAGAATAAAGATCTTTAAATCAATTATCTAAGTCTCCACTTTAAAAAGTTACAAAAAGACGCTGGTTCTTGCTGTCTCCCATAACCACATGAAAATTACAACCAAAATACAGAA
The DNA here is from genome assembly GCF_000327345.1 of Myotis davidii. Taxonomy (NCBI): domain Eukaryota; kingdom Metazoa; phylum Chordata; class Mammalia; order Chiroptera; family Vespertilionidae; genus Myotis; species Myotis davidii. The sequence goes on from NW_006291018.1 coordinate 169,156, forward strand.
CAGCCATCATTCTAAACCACCTAAAATCTGGCTGAATGGAAGTCTTACATCTAGAGAGGTATGGAAGAAAACACACTGAAACTGGTAGGAAGGGAGGAGGCATGGAACAGGCTAGTCAGACACCCACATGTGGTGTATGTTTAATAGGAGGGATATCTCGACCTTGGAGGCCTCCCGTGAGAAGAAAACAGACTCAGTCCCATGCCAGACCCCCAACCAATGTTTCCAGAGCTGTGGAGAGAAGTCCTCATAACTTCAGGTTGTAAAAACCAGATGATGTCATTGAGTGACACTGACGGAGCTGGAGACCCAGGCTGTTCCTCTTAAAGGACAGGCACAGGAACATACAGGGTCCCACTTCCTCTGAGCTCCAGTGGCAGTGGTGTAATTGGGTGACCCAGAGACATACAGGGAAAAACTGGGTTGTCTGGCATTTAGGGCAGGAACTTGGGGTGGCTTTCTCCCGACAGGAGTGCTCACAGGGGTCATTGTTTCTGTTCTGGGACCTCTGCCATCGCATAGTTGCTTTGAAGCCATATATGAGTTTCCATCAATGTGGCTCCCACATTTTGCTCTGCCCTGGTGATTCCCTGAGAATATGCCCCGTCCATATTGCAGTCCCACCTACACTGTTTGCAGCAGCTTTTCCATATGAATGGCTTGTCCTGGCTCAGGCTTCAGACTCTCCTAAAATCTCTCAAACAAGCAGCAGCTGGCATCAGCATACTCCAAATCAATCAATAAGTGGTTCAACACCCAGCACTAGCACCAGCTGCCTTGGTTCAGAACTTGTCCTCACCTGGGCACTCCCAAGCCAAAAACAAGTAGCAGTCATCTGAAGATACCCTGTAGCTCCTGGTTGGTAGCCCACGCAGTGGCTGACTTTGCTCCTCCCAGGAGGCCCTAGAGCCATTGCACGTGATGGAAAGCTTTAGATGACACCAGATTACAACTCCACACATACAGGAGGAGGAGAAAAAAGAGGGAGAATAGAGAAGGAGGAAGAAGAATAGGAGGAGAAGGAAGAAGAGGAGAAGGAGGAAGAGGAAGAGGAGGAAGAATAATTAGAAGGAGGGATAAACATATGAACAAAAATGTCAATAAATACATATCTATCAACAGTTGCATCTAAAAAACAAAATAAGCCAATAAAGAACTGAATGAAAAAAATAAACTATTCAATAAATTAGAACCTGAGGCATCAAAAAATGGAACAGACTGAAAAAACTCAGAGGGAAGTGGGAGGAAGGGTGAAAAAAGATGAACCAAAGAATTAACACGCATATATGCATTACTTATGGACATAAATAGGAAGGCCTGGGATAGGGCAGGAATGGAGTTGAGGGTTGATATGGGGAGGAAAAGGGGGGACATTACTAATACTCTCAACAGAAAAGATTTTAAAAGAATAAATTAGAAAAGGAAGATCAAAATCAACTAAAATCAAGCAGAAGGAAGGAAAAATAAAAATGAACAGAGATTAATGAAATCAAAACAGAAAAATAATAGAGAAAAATGAATGATGCCAAAAGCTGAATCTTCTAAAAGGTCAATAAAACGAATCAAATGTTCACAAGCCAGCCAAAGAAACAAATTACTAATATCAGAAATTAATTAGGAGATATAATACATTCCCCAATGCATTCTTATGAGACTGGCATTCTTTGTGCAGTCAGTACAAAGAAATAGTAAACTAGTGACCAGAATCTCTTATTAACGTATTTCCTAAAATCCTCAACAGAATATTAGTAAATCCTACCAGCAATATAAGAAAATCATACTACATACATGACAAAGCATGAATTATCCCAATAATTCTAAGCTGATTCAATATTTTTTAATCAACCAATGTAATCCAACAGATCAACTGTGTAAAGAAGAAAATTCACATGGTCATAAAAATTGATACAGAAAAGTGTGTGTACAAAGCACAGCATTCATTTATAATAAAAATGCTTAGGGAACTTTGGATAAAAGACACTTCCTCAATCTGATCATGGGACTCCTGTACCTAAAATCATACTCGATTGTGGGAAGGGAAATAATTCCCCCTCAGATGGGGACAAAGTCAAAAAGGTCCTTTTACCACTTCTACTAAACATTGTACCTGACTTTTTAACAAGTGAAATAAGACAAGAAAAATGCATAGAGACATTCATATGTGAATGGAAGACACAAGTGTCCCTACTTGCAGGTGATATAGTTATCTATGAAGAAAAACACACACAAAGAATGGACTTGAAAATCACGGGTCAAAACAAAGAAATGGATCAATTTGTAGACTTATCATAACTGCAGTGGTGTTGCCTGTGGGGGGTTATCAAAGCAGCAGATAAGGGGCAGAACTGAGTTCTTATGGAAAACCATCCACAGAAACACAGCTTCTCACAGAGGCGCAGCCTCAGGAGGAACTTGGCGGCACTACTGGTCACCCAGAGTTCACCCTAAATCCCCTGGTGACTGGAGGTGCCTCATGTGTTTGCTCATTGACCTGATCCCAGGGAACATGAGAGCTCCTGCCTCATTAGGACAGGAAGTAGGTTTGCACCAGGGAGCCAGGAGCCCCCTGAAGTCTGGCTGCCCCCTTCCTCCCACAGAAGCTGGAGAAGGTGCCCCATAGTGGTCACATTTCAAAGATGGTTTCAAGATCCCCAGAAAATACGCTGGGGTGTAAAGTTGGTGAAGTGCGCAGTGAGCTTTTATACTGACATTGAAACTTATATGCATTTTAGAGGGAAGGGAGGGAGGAAGTCCCTGTCTCTTCCTGACACCTGGGAAAATGGACTTTTCCCTAATTTAGGTTATTGTTTCCCTCAGCCCTCATGGGCCCTGACCACCTGGCTTCTGGCAGGTCCCCCACAGTGAGGCCCAGCATTAGCCTGCAAGAGAGGGGGTCTGGGTGGTTCTTCCTCATTAAGTCTCTGGAGAGAGGTTCCAGCCCAGTTCCCCATGCACCCCTGTACTCTGGAACCTGGGGCTGCCCTTCTGGGGGCCTCACCATCTAGTTCTTCTCATCTCAGCAACACAGATAGCCCCCAGGTTTGCTGGTCCACCTGTCAGAACCCTGGCTGCCTGCATGTTGTGCTGGGGTCTCCATATTGTTGACTATACATGGTGGGAGGGGCCCTAGCCCATGAGGCTCAGTGGATAGAGCATCAGCCTTTGGACTGAGGAGTCCTGGGTTTGATTCCCATCAAGGGCACAAACCTCACTTGCATGCTTGATCCCTGCCTGAAAGAAGCAACTAATCTATCAGCTCTCTGTCTCTCCCCCTCCCTTCCACGGTCTCTAAAAATAAGTGGAAAATATCCTTGGGTGAGGATTGACAAAACTAACTAAATAAAGGAATCTTATTTTTAAAAAAATATAAATAGAAAGGAAGAAAGAAAAAAAGAAAGAAAGAAAAAGTAAGAGGTAACCCTAGAGCCCAGCCTGTGTTGCTCATTGGTTGAGCATCAAACTATGAACCAAGAGGTCACTGTTGGATTCCTGGTCAGGTCACATACCTGGGCTATGGCCTGGATCCCAAGTAGGGGGTGAGCCCAAGGCAACCACTGGAGGATTCTCTCTTGTCATTGATGTTTCTATCTCTCCCCTCCTTTCCTTTCTGAAGTAAATAAAAAATATTTTTAAATAATAATAAAAGATGAAAAAGAAGTGAGAAGTAAGGCTTTGTGGTGTTAGATCTGCCCATGCCCCACCCTCTCTTCAGCATGATTGCACTTTCCAAGTGGTGGTGGCCACCTTCCCAGAGGGAAGAAGTGACCACAGTCCCAGATTCCTGTGTCCATCTGTCCTCATCTGCCTGAGGCAGTGGGAGGATGACACAGGTGGCCACTGCCCTCTGAGAAGGGAGGTGCTCACCTGTCACCAAGGACTACTTGGTACCTCAACTGTCTACCCAGGATTTTGCTTCCAAGAGCAAACATATTCCTTTTTTATATATTTTTAATCCTCACCCAAGGATATTTTTCCCATTGCTTTTCAGAGAGAGAGAGTGGAAGGGAGAGGGGGAAAGAGAGAACCATTGATGTGAGAGAAGCCTGCAACCCAGGTATGTGCCCTTGACCAGAATTGAACCTGAGACCCTTTTGTTCCCAGGTCAATGTTCCATCCACTGAGACAAACTAACAAGGGCCACAACTCCATTTTTTAAAAAAATATTTATTTATTTATTTTTCCTCTATAATAAAAGCGTAATATACTAAGTGTCCAATCATCCAGTCGGCCATTCAACCAATCAAAGCATAATATGTTAATGATATCTAAGGCTGCTCAACCCTTGCTTGTGATGTGCACTGACCACCAGTGGGCAGGCAATTTACCAGTCGAACAATCACTATGATGTGTAGTGACCAACAGGGGGCAGACTCGTCAACCAGTGGCTATGATGTGCACTGACCACCAGGGGGCAGATGCTCCCACCAGTAAGTTAGCTTGCTGCTGGGGTCCAGCCAATGAGGACTGAGTGAGATGGGCAGGACATGCCCTGGAGCCCTCCTGTGGTCCCTCCCTGGCTGGCCCACCTCCTGCGTCTCTCCCTGGCCCTGATCGTGCACCAGTGGGATCTCTCAGCCTTGCCTGTGCACTCTAGCAATCCAGGACCCCTCGGGGGATGTCAGGGAGCCAATTTCGGCCTGATCCACCAGGCAAGGCCAAGGACACCACTGGTGTACAAATTCATGCACCAGGCCTCTAGTTTTTAATAACTTTTTATTGTTGACAGTATTACATATGCCCGCTCCCCACCCCCTGACTGATCCTCTCTGTGGCACCCCCACCAACTTCAAAGGCTCCATTTTTAAATGATGGAAATTCTCCCACTTTGAGAGGCTCGGAAACAGGACCTTTACACACAAACAGACGGGAAACTGAGTGAAATGTTTCGCTTGGGGAAGGCAGCTGTGGGCTTCTGACAGTGACCTTAGTTTTGAAACGAAAGCTGCGGCCAGCCCAGCCTCTCCTGCCTCATCATGTGTATACATTCGAGTTTTATGTAAGATCAGATTGGGGATAACATCAAAGAGAATCTTTCACCCTTAAAATAAAAATATCATTGCAATGCAAATTCTTATTCCCAAACTCCATAAAGGCAACATGGCCCATAGGAGGTGAAGGAGAGCAAGAGGAAGCCCCATCCACCTGCCTCAGGGGCAGTTCCCCTAAGTCAGTGGTCGACAAACTCATTAGTCAACAGAGCCAAATATCAACAGTACAACGATTGAAATTTCTTTTGAGAGCCAAAATTTTTAAACTTAAACTATATAGGTAGGTACATTGTTATTAACTTAATTAAGGTATTCCTAAGGCTTAGGAAGAGCCACACTCAAGAGGTCAAAGAGTGGCATGTGGCTCGGGAGCCGCAGTTTGTCGACCACTGCCCTAAGTCCTCATCAAATCCCAAGGATGGAGAATCTCAATCTTGGAAGCTGACCCCAAAGGAATGGGGTCAGTGTGAGCACTCTCAGAAAGGAGGAAGGAGAGTCAGTAAGGACGGGACCCCTTGTGGCCAGCATCCTTGAAACCTTTCCCATCCGGGGTCACCCCTAGGATGACAAGGTCAGGCATGCAGCCCAGGGTCACAGCTGTACCCTTATATCCAGACCCCATGCAAATGGGGCTCTCCTCCTGCTCATAAAAGAGGGCCCTGCCCCACATGCTGGGGAGACACCCAGAACCCAAGTGCCTGAGACAAGACCCCAGCGGCTCCACCATGGACCTGGGGCCAAGCTGTGTTTTCCTCCTGATCATTTTTCAAGGTCATTCTCAGGAAAGGGGAGCACTGAGACCTGTTCCTGTGCCTGTTTTTGCTTCCATGTGATTCTAAGTCCACCTTGTGTCTCTGTGTTTGCAGGTGTCCAGTGTGAGGTGCAGCTGGTAGAGTCTGGGGGAGGCTTGGTGCCACCTGGGGGGTCTCAGAGACTCTCCTGTGCAGCCTCTGGATTCACCCACAGTGACCACTGGATGAGCTGGGTCTGCCAGGCTCCAGGGAAGAAGCTGGAGTGGGTCTAAGACATTAATGGTGATAGTAGTACCTCATACTATGCCACCTCTGTGAAGGGCCGATTCACCATCTCCAGAGACAATGCCAAGAACACTCTCTTTCTGCAAATGAACAGCCTGAGAGCTGAGGACACAGCTCTGTATTACTGTGTAAGAGAGACACACCGTGAGGGGAAGTCAGTGTGAGCCCAGACACAAACCTCCCTGAGGGAAGCAGCAGGGCTGAGCTGCAGGGGCCGCTCAGGACACCAGGGTGCACTCAGGACCAGCAAACTCAGGTCCCAGCTCAGAAGCTGTCCCTGGAGGGGTTGTGAGGGCTTGCTATTGGGGTCAACGATTTTCCCTCCTAGTGTTCCTGGGGTAGTTCCTGCTTCCTTCTTTGTGTCTTTAATTAGATTCTCTGCAGGCAAAAAGTCGGAGGTAACTGTGCTTTCTGATCTGGTCGACTTTTCATCTATGCCCTTTCTGTCACCATGTCCCTGACGGTCACTCTCTGGGTTGACAAGGAAAACATTGTAGGGATTCCTGTCCCCCTCACTGAGAGAGACTACCCCCACCTTCCATGCAGTGCTGAGCAGGGAACAAGGAGCCCAGGTCCCAAACCTCAACTAAAGGTGATCAGCCCCTCCCTCTGCCCTGGGAGGAGTCCTTATGGGCAGTTAGCCATTTGCTTCTACTGACATGGCTGCACCTGGAGGTTTAGGGTCTGACCCTGCAGGCACTGACCCTGTGTGAGGCTTGGAGGGAGACCCAGCTCCCATGGTAACCTGGGATGTAGATAGGAAGGAGGCCCAATGATGGAGCCTGTCACAGTCCTGCTGGGCCCGGTTCCTCATGTGTCTCAGAACCCGGTCCCGGGAGACATGTCCCAATACCTGTCCCACTTCCCCTGGAGAATCCACCTGGATCCTGAGAACCTGCTGAAGAGACATGGTCCTCACCCACCTCTGCTGTGCCTCTAGGCTCTGCAGACACCACCCAATCCTCACCCTCTGTTCTCTGCCGCCCACATTCTCCCCCCTCAGGCCTGCCCAGGATGTCCCGTGTGGCGGCGCTCTGCCCTCTCCTTCACCCCTGGCAGGTTTTGCCTTAAATGCACCTGCACACCATCCCCTAATGCCCAACTCCTGTGCCAGTCCTTCCCTGAGATGGCAGGGCCAGTGCCATTCAGGCGGCCTGAAGCTGGCCTCAGCTGCCCTGCTGAGCCCATGTGCAGAGCCCATGTGTGATGTTAGGCTGTGGGAGCCTCCCTTGTGTCAGGTAGAGACACAGCTGACCACTGACCTAGGAGCACCTCCAACAGCTCACAGCTGTGCTGAGGGAACCTCCAGGGGGCCACTGAGCTGCAGAGCATCGTGGTGGACAAGCCCATGGTCACTGGGGTCAGAGGGCTGACAGAGAAAGGCTGGTGCCTGGTCACCTATAATGTTGCCAATATCCCCGCTGACTAGGGAGCTCTGTGAATCCTAAAAGTTCAGGAATATCCTGGACAGTGAGGCTCAGGTGTTGAGCATCAATCTATGAACCAGGAGGTCACTGTTCCATTCCCAGACAGGTCACATACCTGGAATGCAGGAAACATCTCCAGTGAGAGGTATGCAGGAGGCAGCCAATCATGATTCTCTGTCATCATTGATGTTTCTATCTCTATCTTCCTCTCTCTTCCTCTCTAAAATTAATAAGAAAAATACTTCAATAAATAAAAAAATGTTTCAAGTTTGATTCCTTGTAGAATCATATATGCGAGGCAACTAACTGATCAATATTTTTCTCTCACATCAATGTTTCTCTCTGTCACGTTTACTTTCCCTCTAAAAACCAATGAAAATATTGTCAAAGGATATTTTAAAAAGGAATATTTATATCTATATATGTATTCCTATCTATATCTACTAGTATATCCATATCCACATCCATATCCATACCCATTCCCATACCTATATCTATATCTATATCCATATCTATATCTATATCTATACCTATAATCTATATCTATCAATATCCTTGGAAGAAGAGGCACATTGATTTTATCCCTAAGGAGTCAATAGTATTGTTCCCACATCCTATTTCCTGACCACCTCCTACAGCACATCTCCTGCTGTGGAAGAAGAGGTCCCTGGGCATGGGGAACAGTACCCCAAGTAGGGTCTGGTTCTCTGAAGGCACAGTCAGCCCCTCGTTCCTGGTGAAGCCCCAGAGACCAGAACTTCCCCTCACCTCTTGACCTTTGTATGTGCAGACACCTCCCATATGCAAATGCCCACATGGCAACCACAGACACACAGTTGGCTTCCACTTAAATTCAGGGCCTCCTCACCCTTGATAATGCTTTCTGGGTAAATGCATGTTCTCGCTTCCTCCCACAACCACATGAAGTGTACAACTAAAATAGAGAACAACCATTGTTCTGGACTAGGGAGGTAAAGAAGAAAGCACATGGAGACTGGTAGGAAGGGCAGAGGTGGAGAATGAGCTAGTCTGAGATCCAAATGTGGTATGTGCTGTATCAGGAGGGATATCTCAGCTGTGGAGGCCTCCTCTGAGAAGAAAAGGGCCCCAGCCCCCCACAAGTCTCCAACCCAGGGTTCCAGAGCTGGAAAAGAAGTCCTCATAACTTTAAGTTGTAAAAACCAGAAGCAATTGTCTTTGAATGATGTGGAAGCAGCTGGAGACCGAGGCTGTTCCTGTTAAAGGGCCAGCACCATAGTTTACAGGGTCCTGCTTTCTCTGAGCTCCAGCAGTAGGTGGTGGAATTGGGGGAATCCTGGGACATATAGGGAAGAACTGAATTGTTTGGCATTTAGGGCAAGGATTTGGGGTGGCTTTCTTCCAGACAGAGCTGCTCACAGGAATCATTGTTTCTGTGCTGGGACCTCCGCCATCACATAGCTGCCTCAAAGCCATGTCTGAGGTTCCATCAGTGTGGCTCACAGTTTTCTCTGCCCCGGTGATTCCCTCAGAACTCATCCCATCCAAATTGCAGCCCCACCCAAGATGTTTGCAGCAGCTTTTCCATATGAATGGCTTGTCCTGTCTCAGGCTTCAGAGTCTCCTAAAATATCTCAAACTAGCAGCAGATGGCATCAGCATGCCCCAAACCTATAAATATGTGACCCAAGACCCTGCACTAACCCCACCCTACCTTGCTTCACAAGTTGTCCTCGCCTGGACACTTCCAACCACAATACAAGTAGCAACCATCTACAGATCCCCCTGTAGCTCCTGCTTGGTGGCCCCAGGCAGTGGCTGACTTTTCACCTTTCAGGAGGCTCTAGAGCCAGTTCACCCAGTGCAGTGGTCGACAAACTGCGGCTCGTGAGCCACATGCAACTCTTTGGCCCCTTGATTGTGGCCATGAAGTTTCAATCGCACTGTATGTGCACACCTGCATGTGGTATTTTGTGGAAGAACCATACTCAAGGCGCCACAGTTTTCCAACCACTGACCTAGTGGACACCTTCAGACCATACAATATTACACTCCACACATCTTGGAGGAGATGAAGGAGGAGAAGGAGAAGGAGAAGGAGGAAGAAGAGGAGGAGGAGAAGGAGGATGAGGAGGAAAAGGAAGAAGAAGAGGAAGAGGAAGAGGAAGAGAAAGAAGGAGGAGGAGGAGAATAAGAAGATAGAGAGTTGGCCTGCTGACTGAAGGGTTCCACGTTCAATTCCAGTCGGGGGCACTTGCCAGGGTTGTGGGTTCAGCCCCTTGTGGGGGGCATGCAGAGGGATGCTGACCAGTGATTCTCTGTCATCGTTGATGTTTCTATCTCACCTTTCAGGAGGCTCTAGAGCCAGTTCACCCAGTGCAGTGGTCGACAAACTGCGGCTCGTGAGCCACAAGAGATTAATAAAAATATAAACAGATAAAAATAAAATATGAACAAAATAATGGCAATAAGTACATATCTATCAACAACTGAATCTAAGAACCAAAATAAACTAACATGGCATCTAATGAACAAATTAAACTGATGAATAAAAT
>NW_006291018.1:179292-180245 GCF_000327345.1 Myotis davidii
GGTAATATGAGGGGGGGGGAAAGTGAGACATCAGTAATACTCTCAATAGTAACCATTTTTTTAAAATTAGATAAGGAAAATCAATTAATATCAAGAAGAAGGAAGGAAAATTAATGAAATCAAAACAGCCCTCACCATGGATTGGAGCTGGAGAACCCTCCTCCTGGTGGCCATAGCTACAGGTAAGGGGCTCCTCAGTATCTGGGTTAAGGAGGGGACCAGGCAGAGTCAAGGAGCATTTCCACCCACTCCTGTCTCCTCCCCACAGGTGTACATTCCCAGGTGCAGTTGGTGCAGTCTGGGGCTGAGGTGAGGAAGGCTGGGGCCTCCGTGAAGGTCTCCTGCAAGGTTTCTGGATACATCTTCACCAGCTACTACGTGAGCTGGGTGAGACAGGCCCCGGGAAAGGACCTGCAGTATATGGGCTGGATCAACACAGAAACTGGGAAACCCAAGTATGCCCAGGGCATCTCAGAAAGAGGTGTCTTCTCCATGGACACCTCTATCAGCATAGCCTATCTGCAGATCAATGGCCTCAAGTCTGAGGACACAGCTGTGTATTACTGTGCAAGACACAGTGAGGGGAAGTCAGTGTGAGGCCAGACACAAACCTTCCTGGAGGAGAGGCTGTGACCACCAGGGGGCGCGAAGGGTCCCTGAACACAAGGACCATCCCAGCAACAGGTGCAGTGAGAGATTTGGGCTGGTTTCCTGTGTGGTTTCCTTGTCATGTCAGTTTCCCTCAGGGAAATTCTGGATTACTGATTCTGTACTTACCTCTGAAGTCCCTGAGTTAGAAAAGTCTGCTTCAAACAGGAACAACATTCTCACATGACAATAGGCAGAGAGTCTCTTTCAGACACTCCTGTGCACAAATGACAGTTAATCATCAAATCTTCTGACACACGTCTCCTAAATCTAACAAAAGTCTCTGCTTACTTAACAGTGCATAT
>NW_006291018.1:189359-194435 GCF_000327345.1 Myotis davidii
CACTCTCCCTCACCCTTCCTCTCAGAGATTAATAAAAATATAAACAGATAAAAATAAAATATGAACAAAATAATGGCAATAAGTACATATCTATCAACAACTGAATCTAAGAACCAAAATAAACTAACATGGCATCTAATGAACAAATTAAACTGATGAATAAAATAGAACCTGAGCATGGAAAGATGGAATAGATTTACAAATCTCAGAGGCAAAGGGGGAGAGAATGTTGGAAAGTGATTAACCAAAGACCTAGAGAGGAGGGTGGTGAAGGTCTCGGGTGGGATAGGAATGGGGTGGAGGGGTAATATGAGGGGGGGGGAAAGTGAGACATCAGTAATACTCTCAATAGTAACCATTTTTTTAAAATTAGATAAGGAAAATCAATTAATATCAAGAAGAAGGAAGGAAAATTAATGAAATCAAAACAGCCCTCACCATGGATTGGAGCTGGAGAACCATAAACCTCACTTCAGTAGGTACTGCGACCACCAGGGGGCGCCCAGGGTCCCTGAACAGAAGGACCATCCCAGCAGCAGGTGCAGTTGGAGGATTGGGCTTGTTTCCTGTGTGGTTTCCTCTTCATGTCACAGTTTCACTCAGGGAACCTCTGGATTCCTGATCTTCACTTACCTCTGATGTCTCTGAGTTAGAAAGTCTGTTATCAACAGAGACAGCTTTCTCAGGTGGACAGAAGGCAGAGCGTCTCTTTCAGCCACCTTTGTGCCCGAATGGAATTCATCTAATTTTCTGCCCTACGTTTCCTGAATCTGAAAAGAGGCTCTGCTGACTTAACAGTGCAGCTCACCTGAATACTTAATTGTAGTCAACACAGATATATGAACCCAAAGCTGAGAAGGAATCGGGGTGCTGACGGTCGTTGACTTGTCATCATGCTCATAGCACCAAGAGTAGGTGACACCAGGCAGAGGCAGAGGTACCCACACAGCTTGGTGCAGATGACCAGGCTGACAACAAAAAACACACACCATGGGGCATGGAATGTTTATTATGCACATGGTTGAAATCTCTGGGAAGCACAGGAAAGGCACTCCAGGAAGTCAGAGCTGTAAACCCACATGTATAGTAACAATTTGTTCATGAAAGTCAGGCATATTTCTGACTTATGATTCAAAATAAATCTTGCATCCTCTCCTTCCCCAGTTCCAAGTCAACATTACACTAGGACATTTAATAGCATATTGAACAAATCATGGTCAAGTGGAATATCATCCATATTCAAGGATGGTTCAATGTATGTAAACCACAGAATTTAGAACAAAAATACTTCATTACATAAATAGATAAAAAAGAAAAAAACATTAAAAATTCAAAATCCTTTTACGAATACATTTTTAATAAATTACTTATACAAAGCATCTACCTCAACATAACAAAGGTCACATTTAAGAAACCAACAAATGACATAATACAAAACAGAGTAAATAGAAAGTTAATCTTCTAAGATCATGATTATGGCAAGGGTGCCCACTGTGACACAGAGGAAATAGAAAGTTATTCTTCAAGATATAGAAAAGGGTGCCCAAAGTTACTGCTTCTATTCTACAAAACTAGAAATACTTGTAAAAAAAAACCTAAGCAAGGAAAAAATAAGTACTATTTACATCAGAAATATCAAGTTAAAACGTCTCTTCCTATCTGTATGAAGATTATTTAATCTTATATATAGAAAATCCAAAAACTGAAACTGTAAAATGATAGAACTAGAAAATTAATTCAGGAAAGATTATGATATGAAATCTACACACCAACGGCTTGTGCCCTTGCACACTCTCAACAAAGTGTCTTCATGACTCTAGGGAATATGTGGGCTGTTTCAGAGGAAAGTGGGGAAAGAAAACTTGAACTGGCTAAACAACAAGGAGATGACAACCTAATGAAACAAGAACCCTGGACGTGTGTGTCCTTGGTCTTGGTTAATCCCCAATCATATTCCCAGGGAGCTTTCCCCCGAGTGAGAAAAGCTCTGAGTCAGGTGCAGGTTCCATTTGACCCCCATCATGTGGGGACATGGTGACAGTGATCCCAGGGGTTACATCCAGAAATCAGTGTTAGGGTTTGGCTGGTGACATGTGCTGTGCAAGAATTCACAACTAAAATGAGAGATACAGAGAGAAAGTGTGTTTTACTTTCCAGAAAGGAAAGGGCCGGTGTATCACTAGTCAATACAGGGCACTTACAAAATGGACCTTCTACTTTAAAGAGTAACGTCTGCTGTTGCTAGGTGAAAGGGAAGTGGGGAAGATTTAGAGCTGGAGTTGAGCTGATACCAGGGGGATTGTCTTGAACAGTCACAGTTTGTTTGCTTTCAAGGAAACAATCTGGCAGATGTCCTGGGAAGGTGCCTTATCAGTATTTCCCCCAAGCCTGTGACATGCTTGGAACAAAAGTTATGAGGATTCAAAAAGAGGCTTTTTGAATTGGAGAGTTGTTCTGCCTCTGGATTCGCCTCTAGTAGTTACTACGTGAACTGGGTCCGCCAGTCTCCAGGGAAGGGGCTAGAATGTATTTGTGCTATTACTGCTAATGGTGAGAGCACATACTATGCAGACTCTGTGAAGGACCAATTCACCATCTCCAAAGACAACATCAAGAACAGGCTGTATCTCAAATGAACAGCCTGAGATCTGAGGACAAGGCCATGTATTGCTGTGCAACAGACACTGTGAGGGGAAGTCAGTGTGAGCCCAGACACTAACCTCCCTGCAGCAGAAGCTGTGACTACCAGAGGGCGCTCAGGGTCCCTGAACACAAGGACCACCCCAGCAGCAGGTGCAGTTGGAGGTTTGGGCTGTTTTCCTGTGTGGTTTCCTCTTCACGTCACAGTTTCCTTCAGGGAACCTCTGGATTCCCAATTGTGCACTTACCTCTAAAGTCTCTGAGTTAGAAAGCCTATTATAAAAAGAGACAACTTTCTCACATGGACAAATTGTAGAGTGTCTTTCAGACAATCTTGTGCCCAAATGACTATTAATTATCAAATCTTCTGACCCAGGCCCCCTAAATTTAACTAAAGCCTTTACTAACTCAATAGTGAAGCTCTACACAGGCCAGGGTCCCAGCCTGCCAGCAGCAGGACACGTGGATGCTGGACAGTGGCCACCACCGGCACATGAACGCAAAGCTAGAGAAGAAAGACCCAGGTAATTTGACATGTCATCACTCTCATTGCACCAATCGCAGGTAACACCGTGAGGAGGAGGTAGGGACCCACCTTGCCTTAGAGTAGAATGGCCAGGCTGATAATGTCCCACAGGCAAGGGCACCTTGAAAAGGTTTATCTCTTCATGGAGGTGTCTGTTGGTAGCAAGGCAGGCTTTTCAGAAAGTCAGACGTGGTTTCCTGGCTGACATGGCTCAGTAGTTGGGCATTGACCTATTGACCAGGAGGTTAGGGTTTGGTTATTGGTCAGGGCACATGTTTGGTTTGGGTTGTGAAGGGAGCACAGATCAATGATTCTCTCTTTTCATTGATGTTTCTCTCTCTCTCTCCCTCTCCTTTCCTCTCTGAAATCAATTAAAATATATGAAAATAAAAGAAATAAAATGTTTGGATCCCCCAGGTAAGGACACTGGTTAAGGGTTTTATTGTGAATTGGTGCTAGAGGTGGGAAGGGTCCTGCTCACAGGAGGGGCTTGTGTGGGTTCAATGTCCCAGCTGCAGGACACAAGGGTGTAGCCTTACTTTCTTAGTTTTCCACGTGCCAATCAAGAGAGAGGTATGAACCTTAACATGTCATTGTCAAACATCACAAATAGAGCCTGGGAAAGAACCAAGATGGTGGGTAGGTAAATGCCTGTACTCCTCATTGCCTCCCACAACCACTTGAAAATTACAACTAAAACACAGAACAATCATGATTCAGAACAGCCTGAACACTGGCTGAATGGAAGTGCTACAACTAGAAAATAAAGAAGAACTCACATTGAGACTGGTAGGAGGGGCAGAGGCTGGGAATGGGCTGGTCTGCCACCCAACTCTGCCATTTTTTTTTTAATTAGGAGGGAGATCCTCTTTGTAGAGGACACCTATGATGAACATGGGGTTCCAGCCCCATATCAGACTCCCATGCCAGGGCTGCAGGGATGGGAGAAAAAGACCTTGTCACTTTGGGTTGTAAATACTAGCACGGATTATGGTTGAGTGACAGGGAGGCTGCTGGAATCAGAGATATTCCTCTTAAAGGGCTGGCACAGAAATTCACGGAGTCCCATGTCATCTGAGCCCCAGGGCCAGGAAACCCAGACTCATATGGGGAGGAATTGGATTGTCTGGCATGGGGTCAGGGACTCCAGGTCAGCTTTCTCCCAGACTGAGGTGCTGGCAGGGCTCATTGTTCCTATGCTGGGACCTCCCATGTCCCTGGTCTGACTGGCAGCCATATCTGAGTTTCCATCAGCATAGAGCACACAGTTTGCTCTGTCCTGGTGATTCCTTGAAACCCCACCCCATCCAATTTGCAGCCCCATCCAAGCTGTTACCAGCAGATTTTGCATATGAATGGGTTGTCCTGGCTCAGGGTTCAGACTTTGTTAAAATCTCTCAAACAAGTTACAGCTGGGGACAGCATACCCCAAACCCACCCATAAAAGGCCCAAGACCTGGCACAAGCACCAGCCTGCCTTGCTTCAGAGCTAGGCCTCACATGGGCACCTCCAGGCCCAATACAAATAGCAAATAGCAGCCTTCTGTAGATCCGTCTATAGATCCTGCTGGGTGGCCTCAGGAAGTGGCTGACTTTGTACCTCCCTGGAGGCCCCAGAGCCAATGAAGCCAGCAGACAGTTTTAGACCATAGCAGATTACAACTCTACACAGCCACAAGCAACACAATCAAGAAGCTGACTTAGTGAGCACCAGAGTCCCACTGAAGCTGTTGTGCCCAGATTTCAAGATTCCCAAGGGCCCACCAGGGAGCCAGCGAGTCCGATGCAAAAGCAAAGAGTCATTTCTTTCAAACCTAGGTTTGGCTCCCATGCTGTCCTTACTGGCACAGCAGCAGGTGGCAGAGAGAGAGAAGCCTGAATGGACGAGGGGTTTTATAGGGGGGTGGAGT
>NW_006291018.1:195666-196501 GCF_000327345.1 Myotis davidii
TACAGATTCTAAGGCCCATTGTTTTCATTTAACCAGCAAGCCAAGTGACACTGGCCTGTATTATTTAATTCAGCCACAGGGAGGGGAAGGGCCCATGAAATCTCTGCCCTGAGGAACCGTGAGCCCCACCCTTAAATGTCCCAATCAGACTAGAAAAGCCACAAATACCTTTTAAATCTACCCCAGAATTCCAAAATCCCAACCTAGCACAGAATATACTTCCACACTTACATGAACAAATAATTGTACCCAAGTAGATATCAAACATCAAATAAACATTTATAACAAACTTAACCCCAATCACTCAATGACCAAGCGTAAGGTGACACCAGGTTATATCTTTGAAACTAAACACAGCGTGGCCTGGGGGTGAGCATTCTGAGGTTGATAGGCGCTTGGGCGCCAATCCTGTCCACCACTGAGACAAGCCAGTTTGTGTTGTGTCGAGATACAGAACAAATCCCTGAACAGAGGCAGTAGAAAACTGCCTAGGAATGCTTCTTTTCTACCTTTCTAAAAGATAGGCCAGATTCGAACCCTTAGCCAGTCTGAGTTTCGACTTCCCTGCAGAAGTCCCAGAGATGGTGAATACCATCTAGAAGCCATTCCTCCAGATACAGGACAAGTCCCTTAGAGATTCTTGATAATCTACATCAGTAATTCATTCACACAATCCCCCAAAAGTTAAAGAGGAAGGAAAGAACCATTCAATGTAAACACATTGGAAAACCAAGGCCAGAAGTACCCTCTGGCATTTTAGGGGTACCAAGGAAGGAGAAGTTAGGCCACGTCCAGCCCTTCTCACAATCCACCATTAGTGACCAGTCCCAGCTCA
>NW_006291018.1:197518-198083 GCF_000327345.1 Myotis davidii
CATGTGAAATCCCGGCAATTCTCTAGCTACAAGCCCTTTAAGAAATACAAGCTCTATTGTTGGCCCTTATAAAGCCAACTGCTCAAAACATTGGTCTATCATATCACTAAAATTATATTAAGACCGTGATTGCTAATTGAGCATTAAATAAATCTGAGAGGCAGGCACACTTTCTGCCCCATCTGCATTTCCTTAGTAAAATTCCGCCTTAAAACTCCACCCCTGAAATCCTATCCTGCCTCAGTGAGCAGACATTCCTTTTGTGATTGACTAAGTCAGAAGGCGGGACCTTTACTATTCCAAGATGGCGGCCCCCAGGGGGCACGGCATGCCATGCGGCCAACATGGCGGCTGCCAACATGGCGGCAGCTCAACATTGTGGCTGTCTAAACTGTTCTCTGACAGAAAACATGATTTCCTCATTCTCACAATAAACAAGGGAAGAGCAAACCAAAACCCCTAAAAGATAAATGGCCAACATTATATTGCAGACAAGCAGAAATCTCATTAGCTGTTTATACCTTTTATAATTATCTTAAAGCATATCAATTAAATTTAAACTGGT
>NW_006291018.1:198456-209572 GCF_000327345.1 Myotis davidii
GCGGGGCTGACTGGCAGCCTTATCTGAGTCTCCAGCAGCCTGGAGCACACTGTTTGCTCTGCCCTAGGGGGTTCCCTGAGACCCTGCCCCATCCAATTTGCAGCCCCACCCAACCTGTTTACAGCAGCTTTTCCATATGTATGGCCTGTCCTGGTTCAGGCTTCAGACTTTGCTAAAATCTCTAAACAAGCTGCAACTGGTGACAACATGCTCCAAACATATCAATAAAAGGCCTAAGACCCAGCACTAGCACCAGCCTGCATTGCTTCACAGCTGGGCCTCACTTGGGCACCTCTAATCCCAATACAAATAGCAAATAACAGCCATCTGCAGATCCCTCTGTAGCTCCTGCTGGGTGGCCCCAGGGAGTGGCTGACTTTGCACCTCTCTGGAGGCCTTAGAGTCAGTGAACCCAGTGGACAGTTTCAGACGATAGCAAATTACAACCCTACACATCCACAAGTGACACACTCAAGGGGCAGACTCAGTGAGCACCAAGGTCCCACAAGCAAAGTTCCTGTTCCACAGGAGTGTCTCCTGCACAGCAGCTCTCCCACTGTAGTCACAGCTGGTCCCCACAGCAAGTTGGCCTGGAGGTCAATTCCTCCAAGTGACACCATCAGCAATCAAAGCTCAAATGCAAGACTATGCACACAGCCCACACAGCTCAGGTGACTGGAGAGGCTGAACCACTGGGCCCTACAGGACACGTACTACACATGGCCAGTCTACCAACTCCAGGAGACATCGCAGCTCTACTAAATATATAGAAACAAACATAGGGAAACAGCCAAATGCAGAGACAAAGAAACATGTCACAAATAAAAAAAACAAGAAAAAATGGAAGCAGGCAAGCTACTGGATACAGAGTTAAAACCCTGGTTATAACGTTACTCAATAATCTTCATGAGACTTTTAAGAATCTTAGTAAGAATGACAAAGACCTCAAAAGGAAGAGTCAGAAATTATGCATACACTAACTGAAATAAAGAATAATTTACATGGATTCAACAGTAGAGTAGAGGATTCCAGGAATCAAATCAGAGGTAAAGACAAATAGAGACTCTTAAAAGCACGAGACAAAATCGGTCTGTCAGGTGATTTCTCAACAGGAACTCTGCAGGCTAGAAGTGAGTGGCAAGACATATTCAAACTGATGAATGATAATGACCTACAACCTAGATTACTCTACTCAGCACAGCTCTCATTTAGATTTGAGGACCAGATAAAGAGCTTCACAAAAAAGGAGAAGAAAAACTAAAGGAGTTCATCACCAGCAAACCAGTATTATATGAGATGTTCACCAATATTCTTTAAGAAGAAGGAAGAGAAGGAGGACGAGGAGGAGGCGGAAGAGGGGGAGAATGAGAAAGAGTAATAGGAGGAAGAAGAAAAAAGTCAAAGAAGATGAAGGAGAGATAAAAATATGGTCTATAAAATAGAAACACATACATATCTATCAACAATTAAATCATAAAATCAAAATAAATGAGAATCTAATGAACAAAATAAAATGCTGAATAAAATAGAATCAGAGGTATGGAGCATGGAACAGACTGAAGAATCTCAGAGGGATAGGGGGAGAGAGGGTGGAACAAAATGAACCAAAGATCTTACCTATGGACATAAATACTAGCGCAGCAAAGGCCTGGGGTGGGGCATGAACTGGGTAGAAAAGGGGAATGGAGGAAAAAGTGGGGACATCTGTAATATTTTCAGCAATAAAGATTTTTTAATAATAGAAACTGACTACTTATTTCACTAACACATATAAAATGTGAGTGCAAATAAGGATCTAGAAACCATTGTGGGTAGAAAACAGTTCTAAGTCTTCAAAGGTAAGAATAATGAGCACCTGTGAGCTCTGATAAGAAACAATAACAGGATTACCCAGAGGCCTTAGGTCAAGTGTAAGGGTGGACACTGCTCACTCTGCAAGGTCATCAGCTTGTTCCGAAGGACTTGGATCAGCTTTCTGCTTTCACAGACCAGGAGCTCCCCATTGGATGACAAGGATCCTCAGGTGGGGGAGCCCTATTAGAGCAGCATCCCAACAGGGTGGGGTTGTGATTGGATACTTTAGTTGCTGCTACAGAGGATGCATGTGTCCCTCAAATACTCACACATTAAAATATAATACCCAAGGAGATGATGTTAGGAGGTGGGGCTAGGGGACCTACTCAGGTCTTGAGGGTGGAGTTCTCATGAGTGGGGTTAGTGCCCTTAAAAAAGAGGGCTGGGGCAGCTCCCTTGGTCCATTCACCTCTGAGATTCCAGCGAGAATTCACCCCCTAGGATGCAGGTGCTCACCAGAAACTCAACCTGCCAGGATCAAGGCTTGGATTTCCCAGCCTCTTCACCTGTGAACCCCCCCACTCTGTGGACTGTGTCACAGCCCCGGGAATGTGTGGTGAGTGTGGTGTCACATGACCACAAGGATGGACCCCAGAGTTTCACTGCTGCATTGGTTGTTCAAAGTACACCATGCATTTTCCTCCAGTGATGAGCAAGGACAGCATTTCTCTGATGTTTTCTTCAAAAGACAGAGTCTTCGGGTGGAAGGTCATGGAAGGCTATGACACAGCTGTGGTGGAAAGGTAGCGTGAGAGCTGGGGGAAGGTATGAGTCCTTTCAGTATCTCCCACATCAGCACGCAGGTAGGTGGAGGATCCCTGGAGGAGAAATCTGTAAATGCTTGCTTCTCCCAGTCACTGAGTCACAGGGAGATGGCTGATGTCCTCCTGACACCCTGGTTATCAAGGCCACGTGGGAGGACCTTTGGCCCAAGGGCTTTAATGGTGCATTTAGGTTTGACCATTTTAACTTAAGGATGTCATTCTCTCAAAATTTCCAGAGATTGCATGTAATAATGACAGTGGGGTACTTGAATCCTAGTAGCTCCCTACAGACCATTTATTGAATAATGATTCCTGTGATGTGAGCCCTTGGATGAGTCACTTGCTGTATAAGTTGGTCAGCCACTGCGGGGGAGGGGTGAAGAAACTGAGCCGAGTGTCTATTGCAGAAAAAAGTCTCTAACTGTGCATGGACCTGAATCCTGAATCACAGAAGGGTATAGGCAGTGGTTATGTCTGGAAAGCACAGAAGAGCAGCCTTGCAGGCTCCAGCACTGGGAGCTGGAGGTGGGGAGGAAGCTCTCTCTGGGTATCAACATCTGGACAAGGACACACGAAGAATTAGTGTGAGCTGGAATATTCTGGCCCTGTGGGTGGGGACATCATTGTAAA
The DNA here is from genome assembly GCF_000327345.1 of Myotis davidii. Taxonomy (NCBI): domain Eukaryota; kingdom Metazoa; phylum Chordata; class Mammalia; order Chiroptera; family Vespertilionidae; genus Myotis; species Myotis davidii. The sequence continues at coordinate 201,705 of NW_006291018.1, forward strand.
TTACCTAGGGTGTAACTGATGATGATAGTATTAACAATAGCCACACAGCAATACACAGACGAGCCACCCCTCATGAACATCTCCACACTCAGGAGGTACCTGTCCCTCTGAGGACAAGGGGGACTGTTCTCTTTTTCTAAGAGGAGGAGCCCATGCAAATGGGGAGTTCCTTCTGCTGAAAAGCCCAGCCAAGCCTCTGTCCCTGCACCTCTGAGAGAGTAGCCCCACCCCCGGGACCTGCAGTCTCCATTCTTTCCAGGTGTCAACCCAGAGGTAGCACCATGAAGTGTGGGCTGAGCTGGGCTCTCGCTTTGATGCTTTTACATGGTAAAATTATGGAGAAGCTGGGCCTTGTGAGTGTGAGGGTGTGTGCCTGCTCCTAATGACAACTGTTTTGTCTGCAGGTGCCCTGTGTGAGGTGCAGCTGGTGGAGTCTGGGGGAGGATTGGTGCAGCCTGGGGGCTCTCTGAGACTCTCCTGCAAAGGCTCAGGGTTTACATTCACTGACTATTATATAAACTGGATCCCGCAGACCCCAGGAAAGGGATTGGGATGGGTAGGTTTGATAATAAACAAAGCAAACAGTCACACCACGGAATATGCTGCATCGGTAAAGGGCAGAGCCACTATCTCCAGAGATGATTCCAAAAGCAATGCCGACCTGCAAATGAGCATCCTGAGAGCCTAGGACATGGCCATGTACAACTATGCAAGAGACACAGTGAGGGAAGTCAGTGTGAGATAAGACCCAAACTTCCCTGCAGGAAACGCTACGACCAACAGGGGGTGCTCAGGGTCCCTGAACACTAGGACCTTCCCAGCACCAGGTGCAGTTGGAGGTTTAGGCTGGTTTCCTGTGTGGTTTCTTCTTCATGTCACAGTTTACCTCAGGGAACCTCTGGATTCCTAACTCCATTCTTACCTCTGAAATCTCTGAGATAGAAACGTCTGTTGTAAAGAGACGTTTTGTCCACGTTTGTCATGCGGACAAAAGGCAGAGAGCCTCTTTCAGATACCCTTGTGCCAAGTACCAGTTAATGATCACATGTTCTGACCCAAGTGACCTAAATACAACCAGAGAAGCTGATGATTCAGCAGTCCAGCTCAATCCCACACAGCTCAGGGTCCCACGCAGCCTGGGCCCAGACAGGATCATGTTGGATAGTGGGCATCAGAGGAGTGTGTCCCCAAAGTTATAGAAGAAAGACCACAGGTGGTGAAGGTCGTTGACTTGTCATCATGCTCATAGGTAGATTACACCAGGCAGAGGGAGAGGGACCCCCACCAGCTTGGTACAGATGACCAGGCTGATGATACACACCCACACCAAGGAGAATAGAATAGAATGCTTGCTCAGTATATAGTTGAAATCTCTGGGAGGCCCGCAAAGTCAGACGTGCTTTCATGGAGACAGAAAAGGAGACTGGCTTGAGGCTTTTATGTTGTTGAGGTGGTGGGGGAGGGGGGGGGATTCTTTTTCCAGGGGCTTGTCTGGCTTCAATCTCCCAATGGTATCTGAATTCAAAACCATTTTTCTTATCTGATTTCTTCTGTTAGGCAGATGGAGAAGAGGAAAGAATAAACCATTAGTTGTCAGCAGTCAAACAAATACTAAAATAGAGTATGGCTACCTATTTTACTGAACAACTACATAAGATGTGCAAAAATTGAGATAAAGTGTCATTCTGTGTGTTCAAAAACCAGGTCTACAACTAATGGAAAAAAGAATTATAAGTAAGCAAATGAGGATGATGATGGTGGCAATTATGATGATGATGGTGGTGGTGATGAAGGTGGTGATGAGATGGAGGTGGTGATGGTGATAGTAGAATTGGACAGAAGCTGTGGTATTTGTGGGGATCTGTACTTTATCCAAAGTCACCAGTTTGTAGAAGGCCTTATGTCAACTTATAGTTGGGCCTTTGGGTTTCATTTATCAATGACATCTATAGAGAAGATACCTGCTTTCTTTTCCTATAAAAAGTCATTGTGTGTGGACAACCACCTCGTCTATAGAAAATGAGAGGGATTATAAGTACACAAATGGTGATGATGGTGATGAAGATGATGATGATTAAGACAATGCACAATGGGGGGAAGGAGAGATGTATGTAACACTTAAAATACAGAGTGTTTTGTTTTGTTTTAAATCACACACACATTTAAAAAAGACAATGACTACACATTGAGGCAAGGATTTGGTCTAATGAAATATTGTCTCCTAATACAGACACACCATCTCCATGGTTCCTCCAGTGAGGGGTGTCCACCCTTCCAGGTAAGAGTTGACAGATTTCATATATAGGACTCCAATGAATTATGCAGCTTAGATTAGTGACGGTGAGAATATTATCAGTGATGATCCCAAAGGTGTCCATGTGCAGATCCCCTGGAACTAGGAAGGTGTTACCTTCTAGAACAGAGACACTGTGAGAATGTGCATGTTGGAAACAGGGATCCCCTTCCCACCAGTTTGCAATGACACGTTCCTTATTTCTCTTGATCCCTGCCTGCATGATATTTAATGTTTATATTTCTCACAAGCACCTGTTCCTAATTATCAGGTGTTTTCTAAAATGATACAATCTGTCTCATGTCCTGCATTTTCTTGTGGGCCTTCATGGAGGAGACTTTAAAATCATATTTCCAGTAACTCTCTTTCCATGAAAATCAGACATTTCTTTGTCATGTGACTCAAACTAGTCCAGCTTTCTCCCCTCAACCAGTTCCACAGTCATGTCCAGATTTATGGGTAGTTTCCCAGCAACACTCCCCTCTGGTACTAGAACCTGCTCCAGTCCCTGTGGCTGCTGTAGCCAATCAGCATGGACAGTGGAGGCTCAGCATTTTCTCAAAGTTCTTTGTAAAATCACCAAAAACAGGTCTTACTAAAGAAAATACTGATGAATTGAACTTTAATAAAAGTAAAAAATAATTTCTGCCACCAAATATTTCATCAAGGAGATTAAATGATCCGCTTAGCAAGAGACTATCTCTCCACATCTAGTGCCTGATGGGAGAATGGGTGCATTACACATTAAGGATGTTGTATATTATGCGGGAGAGCCCAGCACTCTCTGACCACAGTGAGCATCCCCGGGAACAGGGCAAAGGGAGGCAGGGAGTGAGGGATACCTTATGGGGTTAAAGTTCCCTTTACCGTGAGAAAAACTATGCTAGGAATTCTCCAATTCCCCTCACTCTGAGCCCCAACATCACTGATAACAGTAGACTGAGAAATCAGGTCACTTAACAGGCTGCCATATCATTTTAAGATCTCTCACTGTTTTTATTTCTGACCTTTTCTCCAGGTTAAAACATGATTATATCCAATGTGATTAGTCCGGGTTCTTTGCAATTATAAGGGAAGAGTTTGATCAGTGTGTCATAACACATAAGAAGTTTTCAAAATCAATAATCAAGGGTCTCCCTTTTTCCTGTGCTTGGGAAGTAGTTCCTCATATCAAAATAACCTCATAAATGAATACAATGTGACAGAAAAAAAGGCTGTGCTTTTTAACAATTTTTACACCAAGTGGAACATAATTACCATGTAAACTGACAATGACAAACATTTGGTAATTGTAGATATATGTAAATGTTGGATGTCAGAAGCTAAACAAATGCTGACCCTATTAAATTTGTTTGAAAGATGAATGAGAATTTAGAAAAGTAACTTACTCATCTAGTACAAAATTTTTCCTATGTTCAGGTGAGGTTGTCTTTCACCGAATTCCAATGAATCTCATGACATAGGTGGGTGCTGTCCCTACTTAACTGGTGAGTGAGTTCAAGGAAAGAGATGCTGCCATAAGCGCCCCCAAATGAGCAGGGAATACCAAGCTTGGTCCCCCTACTTGTAAGGAAAGTCCTGCCCCACATGCAAATTTCTCATCAAGCTCCAGGGTACATCCTCTCCTGGGCTGTACAGGCTTACAGCTCTCTCCTCACACTGGGCTGAGGTCTCTGGGAAGGCAGAGCTGTGCTCTAGAAGACAATGAGACTGCTGGGTCTTCTCCTGTGCCTGGTGACAACCCCCCAAGGTGAGGGTCTCAGGGGTCAGGCAGGGGTCATGGGATGGCGGTGAGTGCACATGACTGACAGGACTGATGCTCCTTGTCCCCAGGTATCTTGTCCCAGGTGCAGCTGCAGGAGTCAGGCCCAGGACTGGTGAAGCCCTCACAGACCCTCTCCCTCACCTGCACTGTCTCTGGATTTTCTTTAACGAGCTACCATGTGCACTGGATCCGCCAGGCTCCAGGAAAGGGGCTAGAGTGGGTGGGGGTTATATGGAATGGTGGAGGTACAAACTATAACCCAACACTGAAATCCAGACTCAGCATCACCAGAGACACCTCCAAAAGCCAAGTTTACTTAACACTGAACAGCCTGAGAACTGAGGACACGGCCATGTATTACTGTGCAAGAGAGACACAGTGAGGGGAAGTCAGTGTGAGCCCAGACACAAACCTTCCTGAGGAGTCAGCAGGGCTGGGCTGCAGGGCTGCTCAGGACCCACAGCACAGAGAGCAGCCCCAGAAGCAGGGGCAGAAGGAGGTGGGGAGAGAGGGGCCTTCCTGTTGGGCATAGGGATTTCCTCTCAAGCTCTCAGATGACACCAGGGATGATTCTTCCTTCTCATATTCTCACTGCTGACAACAATGAAGAGGGGACATTGTCTGTTTGCAGGTGACATGTCAACAGTGATGGGTGCCTCTCCTTCATGAAGTCTCCTTCACAAATTTTAATGGTATTTTTTCACTGTCTTTTCAACTTTTCGATGATGAGTGTGAAGGCCGCAGGTGAGTTTCTGGGAATGGGTTGTGTGCATATCTCTGCATCCATCCCTCGGGGATCACAGCTAGCCTCAGTGTCTGACTCCCCGTGTGCGCTCTCCCCTCCTGGTTCCAGATAGATCACAGGGACCTCTAATCTGCTGAAAGGCATGAGCACACTCAGGGCTCAGGGACCTCACCCATCCTCTCTGGGTCCACATTGATCCCTGGAAGATCTGGCAGCTCAGTGCACCAAACACATCCGTCCACATGAGGGGTCCATGTTCTCCTGAAGGAAGCAGTGAAACACCGCAGTGGGGACAGGTGACCCTGGGGGCTGGGATGTGCATCATCAAACTCTTCCCTCCATCTTTCCTCCTGGAGACAAGGTTTTCTAGCTTCACTGTAGATGAGATGTGCATTGGGAACATATTGGAAGCTGAGGAACATCCATGGGACCCCCTGTGTCCATACTGTCCTCTTACTACTTGCCCAGGAAACACAGTGTCACATAGACACATAGTCACACACACACATAGTCACAAACAGTCACACACAAACACACATAGTTACAAACACAGCCTCCCACAGACAGCCCCTCAATACAGCCCCCCTGACACATACAGTCACACTCATTTCTGAAAAGATATGCATTCATACATAACCAGTGATACAAAACTGTTCATGTCATTACACACTGTGCTTTATGAATGCTATATATGAAAACATGATTATGTGTCATTCTCTGTATGCCATCTATTATATACTAGAGGCCTGGAACACAAAATTTTGTGCACTGTGGGTGGGGGGAGTCCCTCAGCCCGCCTGTGCCCTCTCGCAGTCTGGGAACCCTTGGGGGATGTCCGCCTGCTAGCTTAGACCCGCTCCCCAGGAGACCTGGCCTAAGCTGGTAATCAGAAATCCCTCTGGCAGCACTGGAGCCCTTGGGGGTTGTCCACTTGCCAGCCGGGAGCAGGCCTAAGCAGCAGTCGGACATCCTTAGTGCTGCTGAGGAGGTGGGAGAGTCTCCCAAACCACCGCTGTGCTGGCAGCTGGCAGCCTGGCTTGTGACTGAGCAGAGCTCCCCTTGTGGGAGCTCACTGATCACCAGGGGGCAACTCCTGCATTGAGCATCTTCCCACTGTGGTCAGTGTGTGTTATATTGAGCAGTTATTCCCAGTTGTTCTGCTGTTAGGGTAAATTTGCATATTACCCTTTTATTATATAGGACAGAGGCCTGGTGCATGGGTGGGGGCCGGCTGGGTTGGCCGCTGTTTGCAGGCTGGCCATGGCCCCCAGCCACCCAAGCTCTCAGTGGAGGCCATGGCTGGAAAGAAGCAGGTATCTGGGACTTATCTTCTATAATTGAAACTTTGTAGCCTTGAGTGGAGCCCACTGCCAGCCAGGGCAGGCAGGAAGCTTGGCTTCCTCCATCTCCAGGGGCAACCCAAACCTCCTGCTTGCTCCAGCTCCATGGCTGCCGCCATCTTTGTGATAGAGCAAGGGAGTGACAGTTAATTTGCATCTTACTCTTTTATTAGATAGGATAACTATACTAATAAACGCCTAGGTGGCCGTCATGCCCTGTCGCATGAAACCCTCATGCCATCACAAGATGGTAGAGCACACAGCAGAGGCAGGGCCCTGCAGAGTATATGGGTCGTGGCAGGGGAGGGCAATGGCAACGAACATACAGGCAGGGGAGGACAGTTGTGGGTGATCAGGCTGGCAGGAGAGGGCAGTTGTGGGTGATCAGGCCATCAGGGGAGCAGTTTTATGGTTAGGGGGCTATTAGGCTGGCAGGCAGAAGTGATTGGAGCGATCAGGCAGGCAAGCAGGCAGGCATGCTAGCGGTTAGGAGCCAGCAGTCCTGGATTGTGAGAGGAATCTCAATCTGCTGGTTTACTGGCAGTTAGACATCCTCCGAGGGGTCCCAGACTGGAGAGGCTGCAAGCAGAGCAGAGGGACACACCTTCCCATGAAAATTTTCATACTCTGGACTTCTAGTTAGCATATAGAATGACAATTATTAACATTTGTTAATTGTAGATATCTGTAAGTGTTGGATTTCAGAAGCTAAACAAACGGTAATCCCTAAGAAATTTGTTTGAAAGATGAATGGGAAATTACCAATGTAATCTACTCATCTAGTCCAACATTTCTTCTTCTGCTCAGGAGAGGTTGTCCTTGACCTAATCCCAAAGAGTCTCATGACCCAGGTGGGCCCCATCCATGACTTACCTGGTGAGTGAGGTCAAGGAAAGGGATGCCCCAACATGGGGCCACGCCATGCTTTCTTATATAGAATTCATTACACAGTGTGTAATGAGATGAACAGTTTTGTAGCACTTCTCATGTGTGAACGCATATCTTTTTCATAAAGGAGTATGTGACTTTGTGCATGTGTGACTGTGTGTGTGTCTGTGTGTGTGTGACTGTGTGTGTGTGTGTGACTGTGTGTGACTCTGTGTGACTCTGTGACTCTGTGTTTCCACGCATGGTGTGGCCACATGAAATAAATATGTGGTCTGTAAGCAACTGTTATTTCAACCCTGACCACACCCAATGAAGATCAACATTTGTATATCTCAGTCCACTTGGTAGGTACCAAAATTAGGAATTTGAACCCAACATTTCCAGATTGTTATGAATTTTTAAAAAAGAATTAAAGTAATAGTGAAAACATTCCAACAGATAGTAACCAAGGGCCAAATGGACTCAATGGTGAATTCTACCAGAATTTCAAGAAGAATTGATAACGTTTTAATCAACTCTTCTTGAACTCTTCCAAGAATTAAAAGAAGAGGCAATACTTCCAAATAGATTTATTGAGATGACCATTACACTGATACCAAAGCCACATAAGGACACATAAAAATGACAGATAAATATTCCTGATAAAAATAAATTCAACTGCACAGCAAAAGAAACCATCAACAAAACAATGAGAAAACCCACTGTGTGGGAAAACATATTTGCCAATGTCATATCTGATAAGGGCCTAATCCCCAAAATTTATAGGGAACTCATACAACTTAACAAAAGGAAGATAAACAATCCAATCAAAAAATGGGCAAAGGACCTAAATAGACA
>NW_006291018.1:209783-216244 GCF_000327345.1 Myotis davidii
ATGTGTTTTACTGACAGAGAGAGAAGACGGGAAGGAAGGAGGGAGGGAGGGAGGGGAAACATTGATGTGAGAAAAACATCAATCGATTGCCTCCTGTATGTGCCCAACTGGAAATCAAACTCATAACCTTTTGGTGTATGGGACAATGCTCCAACCAACTGAGCAACCCAGCCAATGGCCATGACTCTTTTTTACTAGAAGCCCTAAAGCACATATATTCCTAGTTAAAGCAAAAAATGGACAAAGACACCGGGGGGATGAGGGCATGAGTGCTGGGTGGGGAAGCAAGGGGGGAAAAGGACACATATGTAATACCCTTTGTAATACTTTAAGCAATAATAAATAAATAAATAAATAAATAAATAAATAAATAAATAAATAAAAATAAATTCAAAAACCCTCAACAATATACTAAGAAACTTAACAGCACATTGAAAGCACAATTTACCACCCTCAAGTGAGATACCATACCAGCGTGTAAGCATAGTTCAACATATGTAAGTAAAAAAATATATAATACATCTTATCCACAGAATGAAGGATAGAGTATACATCATATAAACAGATACAGAATAAAGCCTTTAAAATTGAAAATCCCTTCAGAGTTACAATTCTTAACAGATTAGGTGTAGAACTGATGGAACTCAATATAATAAAAGACACATTTTAGAAGCCAACAAGTGACACCAAGTTACACAGAGAAAATTTCAATGCTGTTATTCTTAAACAAGGACCAAGACAAGCGCTTCCCAGTGACTACTCTATTCTTCAAAACCAAAAGTCCTTGTCAGAATAATTAAACAATAAAATGAAGTTTAAAATTTCTAAATCAGAAAGAAACAAGATAAAATGTTTTTGCCTTATCTGTATGCAGATGACATGATTTTGTACATAGAAAACCCTACAATCTGTATGAAAAGCTAATAGAGGTAGAATTCAGGACAGATGTAAGATACAAAACCAATACACAAATGGCTTGTGCCCCTGCACACTGTTAAGAGAGTGTCTTCATGACTATAGGAAACATGTGAGGCTGTTCCAGAGGAAAGTGATGGAAGAAAACTTGAATTGGCTAAACAACAAGATGACAACCTAATGAACAAGACCCCTGGACATGTGTGTCCTTGGTCTTGGTTCATTCCCCCCATTCATGTTACCAGGGAGCTTTATCCACCAATATTGCAGTGTCAAGTGCATGTTCCAGTTGACCCCCAACATCTAGGGACATGGTGGCAGTGTTCCCAAGGGTCACATGCAGACATCATCAGTGTTGGGGTTTGGCTGGTAACATGGCTGTGCAGGAATTCACAACTAAATGGAGATATACAGAGAGGAAGAGCGATTTACTTTCCAGAAAGGAAAAGCACTGGTGTATCAGTAGTCAATATAGGGCAGGAACAAAGTGAAGCTTTCACTGTAAAGAGTAATGTATGCTATTGCTAGGTAACAGGGAAGGGACAAGGATTTAGGGTTTAAGTTGTACAGATACCAGGGGGATTATCTTGAAAAGTGACAGTTCATTTGTTTTCAAGAAAACAGTTTGCAAATGTCCTCAGAAGGTTTCTTATCAGTATTTCCCCTAACCCTGTAACATGCTTAGATAAAGAGTCATGAGAATTCACAAAGAGGCCTGTTTGAAGAGGAGGGGTGAAGGGAAATTTCCATTAACTAGATACTCATTGTTGTGAATGTCCCCTGAGTTCTGAAAACAGCAGGGAGGAGGGGGACGCAAGAATGCAGGCTTGAGAGTAGCTTATCTTGTCCCTCAGTTGGAACAGAGTGGTTGTTTGAATCAGAGAAGCTAACCATGTTGGGGTTCAATTATCAGATACTTCTCATAAACTGTGGTGACCACAGCAAAGAAAAAGAAAGAGCCTTTTTCTGTCCTTACAATCAGGTTTCCAATCACAACATTTTCATAACTTAAAGTGAATTACTCCAAAATCATTACTGACCTCTTCACCTAAACACACCTGGTGATGACTAAGAGTTTTCTATATCCTAATGTATGAAACTGCTTTTCCAAAAGAGTCTAGAGAGAAAAAACACACACAGCAAAGGAGGCCGGGCAGTTGGCACACCTTTAGCACCAAACTCTCCTGAAGGAATATGACCCAGGAACTCTGTCTGTGTCTCTATAGTTCATACTTCTGATTCCCAGGGACCCACATAGATCCTCCTCTCTCCCCCAGCACTTGGTCCACTGGCTCTAGGCTCACACTATGGTCTTAGTTTATCCTCTGATCACTTTGTAGGGGAAATAGTGTCAGATGGAACTTTTCAGTTCCTGAACATGAACCTCCTGCACTTTTAATTCTTTCTCAAGTTGTAAAGTTTGATTTCTTTTGGTTGTTGTTATTTTGACTGTCAAAGACATCTCTTAGTTTAAACCTTCTATTTTTAGTTGTACAGCAATTTTCTGTCCTGGGTTCTGTACAGGTCTCCTGCAGGAGGTGGGTGCAGTGGGGAGGGCACAGGCCCATATATGGGGAGTAACTTTTCACAGACAGCACCCTCAGACATGTCACACACTGGGACAATGTCCTTAATGTCAGAATCCATTCCCAAAACTACCTATGTAATAAGAGGACATGCAAATAGGGGCCCCTCTCCTCATATAAACCAGCCCAACCCAAACCCTGCAACTCTGGGACAGGATCCCTGGGCATTCCCATTCCATGATCGGGACTAACACAGACCACTCACCATGGAGTTTTAGGTTGGCTGGGTTTTCTTTGTGTCTATTTTAAGAGGTAATTTATGGAGAACAAGAGACTCTGAGTATATGAGTGGAGATGAGTGAAAGAAACAGTGGACATGTGAGAGTTTCCTGACTAGAACGTCTTTGTGTTTGCAAGTGTCCAATGTGAGGTGCAGTTGGTGGAGTCTGGGGGGAGGCTTGGTGCATCCTAGGGGGTGTCAGCTGGCATAAGAGGAGTGCGGCCCCAAAGCCAGAGAAGAAAGACCTTGGTGGTGAAGGTCATTGATTTGGCATCATGCTCATAGCACCGAGAATATGTAACACTCAGCAGAGGCAGTGGAGGCTCAGCATTATAACAGTTCTTTGTAAAATCACCCATAATAAGACTCATTAAAGAAAATATTATTAAATTTGATTTGGTTAAAACTAAAGACTTTTGTCCCACCAAAATAGTCTATTGAGAAAATGAAAACACAAAGATAAATGTAAGGAATATATTTCTAAGTCTCATGTATGATATGAGAACTATAAATTACACATAAAAGATGTTATATGTTTGTGGGAGAGCCCAGCACCCTGTGACCACATTAACCCCCAGAGAAAGAGATGATGGGGGCTGAGAGTGAGGAATGCCTCTCAGGGTTGAAGTTCCTTTCCTATGAGAAATTTTATGGAAGGAATTATCTTCATTCACCTGCTTTTTTGCCTCCTTACCCCAAATCACTGGTAACAGTAGATTGAGAAAACAGGTTGATCTCCTTCCATGGTCATTACAGCATATGAATGATTCTGAACTGTACACATACGTGATCACTGCTCTTATTTCTTGTATGTTATCCACTTGAAGCCATTAATATTTCTGATGTAAGTAGTTTGGGGTCTCTGCGATAGGCCATGGGCTTGCATATCAAATAGTTTGCACAGGAAGCTGTAGACACAATCACAAAATTGCCAACCTCTAAAATCATAAATGACCCACCTGCTGTGGTTAGGAGGTAGTTTCTCAAATAAGAATAATATTGTAAATTAAGATATAAGATACTGAAAATGTCTGTCCATTATCTTTATTTTTCACAATGGTCAGAATTATTTCTATAAAATAGATTCAAAAATTTTCGAAATGTAGATACAATAAGATTTTGAGATTCAGAAATGGTTTGAACAAATGCTAATTACATTTACACCTGTTTGAAAGATGCTTGAAAAATTAAAAGTGTAACCTACTTATCTAGCCCACCATTTCTTCTTATGCTCAGAATGTTTATGCCATTCTTTGACCTGATCACACTGTGCTTCATGATCCAGGTGGTCTTCTTTCCCTGACAAACATGGCGAGTGAGGTCAAGGAAAGAGATTCCCTCACAAAGATGTTGGAATGACTAGGCAAGTCTGACTCAGGCCTACACTTATAGGAAAGGCTGCCCCACTTACAAATTTATCTTCAAGCTCCAGGGTAAATCTTCTCTTGGGCTGTGCAGGCTCACAGCTCTCTCCTCACACACGTCTGAGGTCTCTGGAAAAGCAGAGCTATGGTCTAGATAAAGATGAGACTGCTGGGTCTTCTCCTGTACCTAGTGACAGGCCCCTCAAGGGTATTTTCTCTCTCTCTTTCTCTTCAGAGACCATCCTCAGTGTTCTCATTGTCCTGGTTTTGGGAAACATTCCCACAAGGTGAGTCTCCAACACAGCCCAGGCACCTGTATGGTGAGCTCATGGTCTGACTCCACATGCACACCTGTCCCCATAGGAGCCCTTCCATATGACAGGCCCACAGTAAATAAAACATATGCACATCCCATGGTCAGTAGAACCTGGATGGAACCCATCAGAATTGTGCAAAAGGGCCCTTGTTGGCTGTTCCTGGTCACTTCTCACCTTTATAGATGCCAGGATTTGCTGTTTCTGGTACCATAGAAGCAGAAAATGACCTCAACACTCTGTAAAGGTGTCACACAAGCACTGCTGTGATATGATACCAGAGTGTCTATTCCAGATAGTGTAGTCTAATAGAGACATTTAACACAGCTTCATTGAAAATCATCTCATTTCAACACACAGCAATCTTGAGAAATCAAGCATCTTAGTAAAGGAGACAACTATACAGCTTTCCCATTCTTGTTTACTTATAATAGTGTGCTAAATTTTGATATTTCGTAATGATGACCTTGAATCCTCTGTAGATTATTCCTTTGAGGGTTCAGATGGGTCATAACCCAGTGTGAGGCTCCTTGTTGGACATAAATATCTATCATAGCATTTTCCTAGCCTCCATATTATAGGTGTTGTAGTCTCCCACCATCACCTTTCATCTCCAGGGTGGAGGAGAGTTCCCACATTTCCTCATAGGACTTCTTTGATGGGGTTCCTGAAGCTATGAGAACCCAATGTGTCTGCAAAGATTCCCCAAGTCATGCACTGCTCCCCTGACCTCTCTGTGTCTTCCGTGGTCTCCTCCTGACAGCTCTGGTAACTACAGAACCTGTCACCACTAAGGAATGGGACTTGGTAAAACCATGAGCCAGTTCTTTGAAAAGAGAAAAGATTAATGAATCATTATCCAGACTCATCAGAAAACAAAATGAGGACCCAGATATAAATAAAATCATAAATGAAAGCAAAGAAGGAACAAATGACACCCCAGAAATAAAAAGATTGTAATAAAATACTAAGAACAACTATATGCCAACAAGCTGGACAATGTAGATGAAATGGACAAATTCCTAGAAAAACACAATTATCTGAAAACTGAAGCAGGGAGAATCAGAAAACCTGAATAGGCCAATAGCAACTGAGGAAATAGAAGCAGGAATCAGAAAAATCTCACAGCACACAAAATCACTGTTCTCAATGGCTTCACAGGGAAGTTTTACCAAACATTCAAAGATGAACTAACACCTATATTCCCCAAACTATTCCAAAAAATCCAAGAGGAAGGAACACTTCCAAACCCTTTTTATGAGTCCATTATTATCCTAATTCCAAAACCAGGTCGTACTACTAAGAAGGATAATCACAGGCCAATATCCCTGATGAACATAGATGCTAAAATCCTCAAAAAATATTAGAAAATCAGATCCAGCAATATTTTAAAAAGATTACTAGCATACCCCATGACCAAGTGGGATTCATTCTAGCAATGCAAGACTGGTACAATATTCACAACTCAATAAATGTGATACATTATTAAAAAAAAACTGAAAGGCAAAAATCACATGACCATATCAATAGATTCAGAAAAAAATATTCAACAAAATCCAACATCCACTTTTGATAAATACTTTCAGCAAAGTGGGAAAAATGGTCTCATATCTCAATACTAGGGGCCCGGTGCACGAAATTCGTGCACTGGGTGTGTGTGGGGGGTGTACCTCAGCCCAGCCTGCCTCCTCTCACATACTGGGAGCCCTCAGGCGTTGACCCCCATCACCCTCCAATCGCAGGATCGGCTACTTGCCCAGGCCTGACGCCTCTGCCAGAGGTGTCAGGCCTGGGCAGGGGACCCTCATTTCCCCCCATCACTGGTTCTGCCCCCAACCCAGGCCTGATGCCTCTGGCCCAGGCGTCAGGCTTGGGCAGGGGACCCCCAGACCCCTCCGATTGCTGGCTTTGCCCCTTGCCCGGCCTGATACCTCAGCCAGAGGTGTAGACCCCCATCACCCTCCGATCGCCTGATCGGCCCCTTGCCCAGGCCTGACGCCTCCCCAGAGGTGTCAGGCTTGGACAGGGGACCCCCATCTCCCCCCAATCACTGGCTGTGACC
>NW_006291018.1:216639-219528 GCF_000327345.1 Myotis davidii
CTTTCCCTTTCGCCTCCCTGCATTGTGCCTACATATGCAAATTAACCACCATCTTTGTTGGCAGTTAACCGCCATCTTTGTTGGCAGTTAACTGCCATCTGAGTTGGCAGTTCATTTGCATATAGCCCTGATTAGCCAATGAAAAGGGTAGCGTCGTATGCCAATTACCATTTTTCTCTTTTATTAGTGTAAATAATAAAAGAAAGTATGACAAACCAAGAGTCACCATCATACTCAATGAGCAAAAACTAAAAGCACTTCCCCTAAGAAAAGGAACAAAACAGACATGTCTGCTTTCACCACTCTTATTCAACACTAGAGGCCTCGTGCATGGGTTTGTGCATCAGTGGGGTACCTCAGCCTGGCCTGTGCCTCTCAGAATTCGGGACCCCTGGGGGATATAGTAGTTCACAAAGTGGCAGGCCACCAGGGAGGAGCCTGAGCCTGGGCCAGGTGCCACTCGCACTCATCTTGGCCCTGCTGTGCCTGCTGCCACTGCTCAGTAGCACTCCCGCAGAGGCAGAGAAGGCTTGCACAATTACAGCTATGCTTGCCAGCCATCAGCCTAGTGTCTGGCACCCACTGGTCAGCTGAGCAGTGCTCCCTCAGTGGGAGTGCCCTGACCAGCAGGGCATAGCTCCTGCATTGTCTGCCCCCTGCTGGTCAGTGAGCATCATAGCGACTGTTGACTTGTCCTTTGGTCATTCGGTCAGCTTAGGCTTTTATATATGTAGACAGGTGCAAAATTTGTGCACCAGTGCGGTCCCTAGGCTTTGCCGGTGATCAGCACCTATCAGGGCCTTCTCGTCCATTACCAATCAGGGCTGGGTTGGCCCACGCCTGTCAGCTGCAGCTGGAGGGACTGGGGGAGGGACCATGAGAGGTTTGCTGGCCGGGGGGAGAGATGGGTGGAAGGAATGTGGGAGGATTGCCAGCCAGGAGGAAGGACCAAGGGAGGTTGGCTGGCCATGGGAGGTTGGCTGTGGGAGCACACTGACCACCAGGGGGCAGCTCCTGCATTGAGAGTCTGCCCCTGGTGGTCAGTGTGCATCATAGTGACTGACCGGCTGGTTGTTCTGGTCGCTCCAATCATTCAATCGCAATGGTTGCTTAGGTTTTTATATATATATACTAGAGGCCCAATGCACGAAATTCATGCATGGGGGTGGGGAGGGCAGGCTGGTCCCTCAGCCTGACCTGCACCCTCTCCAATTTGGGAGCCCTCAGGGAATGTGCTACTGATGGCTTGGGCCAACTCCCTGTGGTTCTCTGCTCTCAGTAGGGCCTGCCTGCTCCACACCACAGGAATGGGCAAGCAGGCCCTGCTGGGTGCTGCCTGTGGGCCCTGCTTACCTGCCTGTGGGTCACCACTGCCACCACCCAGCAGACCCTGCTGAGTGCTGCCTGCAGGTCCTGATTGCCTGTTCCTCAGTTGCCACTGCCTCTGCCAAGCAGGCCCTGCTGGGTGGTGCCTGTGGCCCCGCTTGCCTGTTGGGCTCACGTTGCCGGGGTGATGACGCCAGCATCCTGCCCAGCTGCTATGTGTGCCGCCATCTTTGTTGTAGAGTGATGGTTAATTTGCATATTACTCTTTTATTAGATAGGATAGTACTAGAAGTCCTAGCCACAGTGATCAGACAAGAAGAAATAAAAGGCATCAAAATTGGAAAGAAGGAAGTAAATCTCTTATTATTCATGGTTGACATGATATTGTACTTAGAAATGCTTAACTATGCCATAAAAAATATGAGATTTAATAAACGAATTCAGCAATGTAGCAGGATACAAATTTAACCCCCAGAAATTGATGGCATTTTTATACACTGTTAATGAATTTTCAGAAAAGGAAACCAAAACATCACATTTACCATTGCAACCAAAAATTAAGATACTTAGGAATAAACTTAACAAAGGAGGTAAAAAAAACAAAAACAAAACAAAACAAACAAACAAAAAAAAACAACTTTGACTCAAAAAATGCAGGATGTTGAATAAAGAGATAGAGGAAGATATAAACAAGTGAAAAATATATGGTGTTAATGAATTGGTAAAATTAACATCATTAAAATGTCCATACTACCCAAGGAGGCAGATTCAATGAAATCCCTTTATAAATAGCAACAGCATATTTCACAGATCTAAAATAAATACTCCAAAAATTTATATGGAACCAAAAAAGACCCCAGTTAGCTAAAGGAATCTTGAGAAAAAAGAACAAATTTGGGAGGATCACAATACAAGATATTAAGTTATACTCCAAAGCCACAGTAATAAAAACAGCCTGGTACTGGCACAAAAACAGGCATATAAACCAATGAAACAGAACTGAGAACCCAGAAATTGACTCAAGCCATAATGCTCAATTAATATTTGACAAAGGAGGCAAGAACATACTATGGAGTCAAGACAGTATCTTCAATAAATATTGTTGGGAAAATTGGACATAAACAGGCAAAAAATGAAACAAGACCACCAACTTACAACAGACGAAGTGTAAACTCAGAATGGATAAAAGACTTAAATGTAAACATGGTAACCATAAAAATTCTAGAAGAAAACATAGACAGCAAAATCTCAGACATCTCTAGTAGCAATATATTTACAGATGCATCTCCTAGGACCAAGGAAACTAAGGAGAAAAAATAAACAAATGGGACTACATCAAAATAAAAAAAGCTTCTGCACAGCAAAAGCAATCATTAACAAAATGAAAACAGATTCCACAGTATGGGAGAACGTATTTGGCAAGGGTACATCTGATAAAGGGCTAATATAAAAAATATAGTATATAAGGAACCCATACAACTTAAACAAAGGAAAACAAGCCCTAACCGGTTTGGCTCAGTGGATAGAGTGTCAGCCTGTGGACTCCAGCGTCCCAGGTATGTG
>NW_006291018.1:219801-235087 GCF_000327345.1 Myotis davidii
AGTGATCCCACTTCTAGGAATATATCCCAAGACTCCCAAAACCCCATCAGAAAGAATATATGCACTCCTATGTTCATAGCAGCACAATTTATGTATAATGACCAAGACCTGGAAACAGCCCAAGTGCCTATCAGTATATGAGTGGACAAAAAGCTGGGGTACATTTACTCCATGGAATATTTTGTGACAGTAAAAAGAAGGATATCTTATCCTTGAGACAGCATGGAGGGACCTGGAGAGTATCATGCTAAGTGAAATAAGTCAGAGAAAGTCAAGTATCATATAATCTCATTCATATGTGGAATCTAATGAAAAAAATAAACTGATGAAAAAAATGGATTCAGAGACCTAGATGCATGGACCAGACTGTGGAATCTCAGAGGGAAATTGGGGTAGGGTGGTTGGGTGGGAAGAGATCAACCAAAGACCATTTATGCATATACGCATAATCCATGGATGCAGACAATATGATGGTGAAGTCTTGGGGAAGGCTAGAAAGGGTCAATGGGGAATTAAATGGGACATTCTATATAATAAAAGCCTAATATACGAAGTGTCAGGTTGACCGACGGCTGTTCAACCAATCAAAGTTTAATATGCTAATGATATGCTAAGGCCACTCTATTGTTGGATATGATATGCACTGACCACCAGGGGGCAGACAGTTAACCAGTTGACCAGTCCCTATGACGTGCACTGACCACCAAGGGGCAGACGCTCAGACTGGTAGGTAGGTTAGCTTGCTGCTGGAGTCTGGCCAATTGGGACTGGGCAAGACAGGCTAGACTCACCCTGGAGCCCTCTGTGGTCCCTCCCTGGCTGGCCAACCTCCAGCATCTCTCCCCAGCCCCAACTGTGCACGGGTGGGGTCCCTCAGCCTGGCCTGCACCCTCTCGCAATCCAGGACCCCTCAGGGAATGTTGGAGAGCCAGTTAAGGCCCAATTCCACAGGTCAGGCCCAGGAACCCCACTGATGCATGCATTCATGCACTGGGACTCTAGTACGTAATAATTTCAACTGTGGATGAAAGGGGCCACATGCTGACCTGACAAGCTCAGGGGAGGCCTGCATGGCATTCTTGCAAACTCTGAGACCTAAAGTAACCACAAAGGATTGTCTGAAATTAAACTTGAACTAAAAGCAGTTATGGTGGGCAGTTACGTCCTAGGCCAGTATCTTCACTGACAAGGTCAACCTTTACCTTAACTGAGCCTTGAAATTCTCCAGAGCATTATCTCAATTTGTTGAGGTTCTGCTTCCTGGCATATGTCAACAGTTTGGCTCAAATAAACTCACAAAAATCTTTACAGGTTTCAATGGGTTTTTTTTATGTTAACACAACAATAAAGATATAATTTCTAAAAAAAGAATTAGGGCTTGGACCCTCAGACTCCCAATGAACATGATTCTTGTGTCCTCAATCTTCTCTCAGGTGTGGTCAAGACCTCAGCTATGAAATACTCTGCCTCATGAATATGCAAAAGAGAGGAGGTAGACTAGCTCAAATATGGATAAGTCTGTGCCCTGAGGGCATCACCCATAGCCACACCCTCCCCTGCAGAACTGATCACAGCACAGCCCCTCACCATGGACTGGAGCTCCAGAACCCTCCTCCTGGTGCCTGTGGCTACAGGTAAGGGACACAAGTGGAGAATGGGACCAGGGAGAGTCAAGGGAGATTTCCACCCACTCCTGTCTCCTCACCACAGGTGTCCAATCCCAGATGCAGCTGGTGCAGTCTGGGGCTGAGGTGAGGAAGCCTGGGGCCTCTCTGAAGGTCTCCTACAAGGTTTCTGGGTACACATTCACCAGCTACTGGATGCACTGGGTGTGACAGACCCCAGGACAAGGGCTTGAGTGGATGGGGGAAGTTAACCCTAGCAGTGGAAACACAAATTATGCACAGAAGTTCCAAGGCAGTCTCCATCACCAGAGACACATCCATCAACACAGCCTACATGGAGCTCAGCAGCCTGAGAGCCAAGGACAGGGCCAGGTATTACTGTGCTAGACACACAGTGAGGGGAAGTCAGTGTGAGCCCAGACTCTAACCTCCCTGCAGGAGAGGCTGTGGCCACTAGGTGGTCACTCAGGGTCCTTGAACACAAGAAACTTTTCAGGAGCACATGCAGTTGAAGTCTGGCCTGGTTTTCTGTGTGGTTTCCTCTTCATGTCACAGTTTCCCTTAGGGAACCTCTCTGGATCCCTGATTCTGCACTTACCTCTGAAGTCTCTGATTTAGAAAGTCTGTTGTAAACAGAGACAACTTTTGAACATGGACAATCTGCAGAGAGTGTCTTTCAGACACACTTGTGCTAAAATGACTATTAATCACCAAATCTTCTGACCCACATCCCCTGAATCTAACAAGACACTCTGCTGACTCAAAAGTGCAGCTCCTCTGAATTCTGGCCAGTAGGCACCAAGAGTATGCGAACCCAAAGCTAGAGAAGAAGGACCCCAGTTGGTGACACTCATTGTCTTATCATCATGCTCATAACACAAAGAGGGGGTGACACCAGGCAGAGACAAAGAGACCCACAGCAGCTCAGTGAAAGTATGCCAGCTGATGACCAACACACACACAAAGGGCACATGGAATGTTAATTATGCTGATAGTTCAAATCCCTGAGAAGCTCAGGAAAGGCCCTTGAAGAAGTTAGATCTGCTTTCATAGAGTCAGAAAAGGAGATTGGGCCAGGGCTTTTATTTTGGTGAGGTGATGGGAAAGGTGAGGAATTCTGCTTCCAGGAGGTGGTTTCAATCTCACAATGACATCTAAAGACATCCTCAGCTGGGGATGTGCTTGCAACCAAGGTACATGCCCTTGACCGGAATCGAACCTGAGACCCTCAAGTCTGCAGGCCAACACTCTATCCACTGAGCCAAACCAGTTAGGGCAAAAATTATTTGATTTTCCATGTCAGGGGCAGATGGAGAAGAGGCAACAATGAGCCATCAGTTGTTAAAGGTCTAATGAAAAAGATTATAGACTTTGACTACCCATTTTCTTACAACTATGAAAAATGAACAAACATTGAGATAAAGTGTCCTTGTGTTCATACAAATACTAGGTCTACAGAAAATAAGAAGAATAATTATAGGGAAGCAAATGATGGTGATGATGATGACATTGATGATGGTGTTGGCATTGGTGGTAATGGTGATGGTGAAGGTGATTTTAGAATTGGAAAGATTCTTGGTCCAATGTCTTGGTGGAATGTGTACTTTATCAAAGGTCATTGATTTTCGCTAAGGCCTGGTGTCAACATATATTTGGGCCTGGAGGGATTCAATCTCCAATGGTATCTGAAGAGTAGATGCCTGTTTTCTTTTCTGATAAAAGAAAACACTATGTCTGTAGAAAATGAGCAGCATGATTATAACTAAGCAAATCGTGATGATGATGACAATGATGATGATGATGATGATGATGATGATGATGATGATTACAATGAGGGTGATGGACTGAGAGAGGAGCCCTGGTCTAATGGAATGATGGCTCCTCATACACACACCATCACCATGACTTCTCCAGTGAGGGGTGTCCACCCTTACCTCAGTGTTTACAGATTTGATAAAAGGGACCCCAATGAATTATGCAGCTTGGATGATCCATGGTGAGAACAGATCAGTAATGACCCCAAAGGTGCCCATGTGCAGATCCCCCGGAACTGGAAAGGTGTTACCTTCTAGAAGAGAGATACTAGGAATGTGCATATAGGAAACAGGGATCCCCTTCCCATCACTTTGCAGTGACACGTTCCTTATTTCTCTTGATCCTTACCTTCAGAATGTTTAATGTTTCTACTTCTCACAAACTCCTGTTCCTAATTATTTAGGTATTTTCTACAATGATATAAGTTGTCTCTATCATGCCCTGTACTTCCTTGTGGGCCTTCACTGGAGGAGGCTTTAAACCCACATGTCCAGTAACTCTCTGTCCATGAATATCAGTCATATCTCTGTAATGTGACTCAAAACAAGCTTCCTCCCCTCACCCAGTTCCACAGTCACGTCCAGATTTATGGGTAGTTTCCCAGCAGCGCTCCCTTCTGGTACCAGAACCTGCTCCAGTCCCAGTGGCTGCTGTAACCAATCTACATGGACAGTGGAGGCTCCACATTTTCTGGTGAGTTCTTTGTAAAATGACCCCAAACAGGTCCCATTAAAGAAAATACTGATGAATTGAACTTTAATTAAAGTAAAATCATTTGTCCCACCAAATATTCCATCAAAGAAATTAAATGACAGGCTTAGCAAGAGACTATATCTCCAAATCAAGTGCCTGATGGGAGAATGTGTGCATTACACATTAAGGATATTGTATGTTATGGGGGAGAGCCCAGCACCCTCTCACCTCAGTGAGCATCCCCGGGCACAGGGCAGAGGGAGGCTGGGAGTGAGTAATTTCTTATGGGGTTGAAGTTCCTTTTCCTGTGAGAAAAACTGTGGTAGGAATTCTCAAATTCCCCTCACTTTGAACCCCAACATTACTGATAACACTAGACTGAGAAATCAGGTCACTTAACAGGCTGCCATATCATTTCAAGATATGAAAGATTCTCAATTGTACACATGCATAATCACTGTTTTTATTTCGGATCTCTTCTTCAGGTGAAACCATTATTATTTTGGATGTTATTAGTTTGGTGTCTTTGCAATAAGCCATGGGCTTGCATAAGGGAAATTTTGCACAATGTGTTATAAAACAAAAAAATTTCAACATCAATGATCAAGGGAATCCCTTTGTCCTGTAGTTGGGAAGCAGTTACTCATATCAAAGTAACGTCATAAATGAAGACATTATGATAGAAAAAAAATGACTGTGCTTTTCAAATGGTTTACAACAAGATGAACATAATTAGCATATAAAATGACAATGATAAACATTTGTAATTGTAGATGTCTGTAAGTGTTGGATTTCAGAAGCTAAACAAACGGTAATCCCTAAGAAATTTGTTTGGAAGATGAATGGGAATTTACCAATGTAACCTACTCATCTAGTCCAACATTTCTTCTTCTGCTCAAGAGAGGTTGTCCTTGACCTAATCCCAACGAGTCTCATGACCCAGGTGGGCCCCATCCATGACTTACCTGGTGAGTGAGGTCAAGGAAAGGGATGCCCCAACATGGGGCCCAAAATGACCAGAGAATGCCGAACTCAGTCCCTCTACTTATAAGGGAAATGCTGAGCCACATGCAAATTTCTCTTCAAGCTCCAGGGTACATCCTCTCCTGGACTGTGCAGGCTCACAGCTCTCCCCTCACACAGGGCTGCGGTCTCTGGGAAGGCAGTGTTGTGGTCTAGAAGAAGATGAGACTTCTGGGTCTTCTCCTGTGCCTGGTGACAACCCCCCAAGGTAAGGGTCTCAGGGGTCAGGCAGGGGTCAGGGGATGGGGGTGACTGCAAGTGACTGACAGGACTGATGCTCCTTGTCCCCAGGTGTCGTGTCCCAGGTGCAGCTGCTGGAGTCAGGTCCAGGACTGGTGAAGCCGTCACAGACCCTCTCCCTCACCTGCACGGTCTCTGGATTCTCCATCACAACCAGTAGTTATGACTGGACCTGGATACGCCAAACCCCAGGGAAGAGGCTGGAGTGGATGGGGTGCATAAATAATAATGGAGACACTTACTACAGCCCCTCCCTCAAGAGCCGAACCTCCATCTCCAGAGACACATCCAAGAACCAGTTCTCCCTGCAGCTGAGCTCTGTGACCACCGAAGACACTGCTGTGTATTACTGTTCAAGAGGCACAGTGAGGGGAAGTCAGTGTGAGCCCAGACACAAACCTCCCTGAGGGAGACAGCAGGGCTGGGCTGCAGGGGCCGCTCAAGACACCAGGGGGCGCTCAGGACCCACAGCACAGAGAACAGCCTTAGGAGCTGGGGCAGAGGTAGCAGGGAGGGAAGGGCCTTCCTGTTGGGCACAGGGATTTCCTCTAAAGCTCTCAGCTGCCTCCAGGGAAGATTCAGCCTTCTCATATTCTCACTGCAGACAACAACGAAGGAGGGACATTGTCTGTTTGCAGGTGATATGTCCGCAGTGATGAGGACTCTCCTTCACCAAGTCTTTGTATTTTCTATTTCTCTTTCTCTGCAAGGAGACCCTCCTCATTGTTCTCCTTTTCCTGGGTTTGGAAAACTTTCCCAACAAGATACCCCAGTGCAGCCCAGGCCCCTGTGTGCTGAGTTCAGGCCCCCAGTCCCCATGTTTCCCTCTAACAGGCCAACCTGGGCCAAGGCGAGGAAGATCCTCCCTCAGGACCTCCCACCACAGCTCTCCATTCTCCCTACCTCATGCTTCCCTCCTGGTCGTCATTCACTCAGGTGGATGTGCAAACCCTTCCCAATGTCTGGTTTCAACGATTAAAAAACCTTTTAGTCTGATTTGCTGTGTTTCCCTCTGAAGGGGACCCTTGTGGTTACAGGAATGTCCCAGCAGGTGGCCAGGGTAACCCTCATGTCATCACCCTTGTGTTTTAACCTTGTCCTGAGTCTCCCACAGCTCACAGAACAAGGGCCTTCCCACATATAAAGAGAACAAGGCTCCAGGGAAAGCCCAGCCCAATAGCCTCAGGGCTTTTATCTTGGTGAGATGGTAGGAGAGAAGAGGAATTCTGCTTCCAGGGGCTTGTGTGGTTTCAATCTCCCAATGACATCTAAAGACAAAAACCATGGCTTCTTATCAGATTCCTGGTGTGTGGCATGTCGAGAGGCAAAAATAAGACATCAGTTGTCAGCAGTCAAACAAAAAATATGAATAAATACAGAATAAAGACTTTACGTTGAAAATTGCTTCAGAATTACAATTATTAAGAGATTAGCTGTAGAAGAGATGGGCCTCAATATACTAAAGGCCACATTTGAGAATCCAACAAGTGACATCATGCTACACAGGGAAAATTTCAAAGCTTCTCTTCTTACTTCAGGACCAAGACAAGGGCTCCCCTCTTACTACTTCTATTTATCAAAACTAGTAGTCCCTGTCAGAATAATTTGACAAGAAAAAGAAATTTAAAATGTCTACATCAGAGAGAAACAAGTTAAAATGTTTCTCCTTATCTGTATGCAGATAACATGATCTTGTACATAGAAAACCCTAAAAACTGTATGAGAAGCTAATAGAATTGGAATTTAGGAACGATGTAAGATACAAAAGCAACACACAAATGGCTTGTGCTCCTGCACCTTCTCATCAGAGTGTCTTCATGACTTTATGGGGCTGTTTCAGAGGAAAGTGAGGAAAGAAAACTGGAACTGGCTGAACATCAACAAGATGACAACCTAATGAAACAAGAGCCCTGGCCATGTGTGTCCTCAGTCTTGCTTAACCCCCATCATGTTCCCAGGTAGCTTTCCCCCGACAATGTGGCACTGAATCAGGTGCAGGTTCCAGTTGACCCCCATCATGTGGGGACACATTGACAGTAGTCCCAAGGGTCACATGTGTAAGGGTTTGGCTGGTGACTCAGGCTGTGCAAGAATTCACAACTAAATTGAGAGATACAGAGATGACGTTTATTTTAGTTTCCAAAAAGAGAAAGATCTCATGTGTCAGTAGTCAATACAGGGCAGGGAACAAACCTGGCTTCCATTTTACAAGAGTAATGGCAGCTGTTGCTAGGTGACAAGGACGGAAGAAGGATTTGGGACTGAAATTGGGCAGATACCAGGGGGATTTTCTTGAAAAGTTACATTGTGTCACTTTCCAGCAGACTGTCTGGTACAGGGGTGGGCAAACTTTTTGACTTGAGGGCCACAATGGGTTCTTAAACTGGACCGGAGGGCCGGAACAAAAGCATGGATGGTGTGTTTGTGTGAACTAATATAAATACAAAGTAAACATCATTACATAAAAGGGGGGGAGCTTTTTTTTTTTTTTTTTTTTTTTTTAGTTTTATTCATTTCAAACAGGCCGGATCCGGCCCGTGGGCCGTAGTTTGCCCACGGCTGGTCTGGTAGATGTCCCAGGGAGGTGTCTCATCAGAATATTCCCCAAGCCTGTAACATGCTTAGAGCACAAAGTTTGAGGGTTTACAAGGATGGATGTTTGAAGCAGAGGGGTAAGGGGAACTTTCCAATAACCTGAGACTCCTTGGTGGGAATTAACCCTGAGTTCTGAAAACAGCGAACAGGGAAGCAAGAACGGAGCCTAGAGGCCAGCTCCTCTTGTACCTCAGTTTGAACAGAGGGGCTGTTTGAATCAGAGGAGCTAACAATTTTGGGTTTTAATGATCAGGAGATTCTCATAAATTATGGTGGCCACTGGAATTAAACAGAAAGTCCTTTTTCCTGTCATTACAATCAGTTTTCAAATCATAGCATTTTCATGACCTAAACTTAATTATTTCTAAACTAGAGGCCTGGTGCATAAAAATTCGGGCACTTGGGGGGGTCCCTCAGACCAGCCTGCACCCTCTCACAATCCAGGACCCCTCAGTTAGGGTCCCTAGGCCTGGCCTGAGACAAGGGCTTATCAGGGTTTTCCTTCCCCCTGCTTCAGGCAGCTTGCCCCACCCCCACCGCTGCCACTGCTTGCCCTCTGTGCAGTGCTGCCCGCCTCCACTGCCACCAGTGGCCTCCCTCTGCAGGCAACAGGCTGGGGTGCAATGGCTTCCCTGGGCTGGGCCTCCCTCTGCTGGGCGATCCCTGGCTGGCTGCACACCTGCCACAGAGTTACTGCTGGTGGCCTGGGCCTCCCTCTTTCTTTGCATTGTGGTTCTAGTCTCTGGTTGTTCAGTTCATTACACTTATGGTAGCTGGCCTTTTATTATATAGGATCGTTACTGATCATGAAACGCACCAGGTTATGACTGAGATTCTTCTATATCCCAAAGTATGAAACTGAATCTACAACAAAGTCTGGAGAATAAACACCACGAAGGAAGCTGTGCAGCCACTACACATCCAGCACTAAACTCCCCTGAAGGAACAGGACCCGGGAGCTCTGTTTGTGTCTCTATAGTTCATGCTTCTGGTTCCCAGGGACCCACACAGATGCTCCTCTCTCTCCAACACTTGGTCCACTGCTCTAGGCTCACACTCTGGTCTGTTTATCCTCTGATCACATTGTAGGGGAAATAGTGTCAGATGGTACTTTCTGTCTCTTGAACATGAACCTCCTGCACTTTTCTTTCTCGGGTTGTTAGGGTTGGATCACCTTGGTGTGTTTATTTTTTGTGACTGTCAAAGACATCTCAGTTATATTTTGATCTCTATTTTATTGTATTAATTGTTCAAATTTTTATTTTGATTCACAGTATGAGAGATGGACTTTTAAAACAACTGAATTTTATGGAAAATGAAGAGCAAATAAATTAGACCCATATTAAAGTAAAAGATCAGCTAAATGTCTACACTTAAAGATAAGAGATCCATAGATAACTTTGATTCCAAAGTCTTTTTAAGATGTTGAAGTCCTGCCCTGACTGGTTTGGCTCAGTGGATAGAGCGTTGGCCTGCAGACCAAAGGGTCCAGGGTTCGATTCCAGTCAAGGGCATGTACCTTGGTTGCGGGCATATCCCCAGTGGGGGGTGTGCAGGAGGCAGCTGATTGATGCGTCTCTCTCATCGATGTTCCTAACTCTACCCCTCTCCCTTCCTCTCTGTAATAAAGTCAATAAAATATATTTTTAAAAGAATAGGAATAGGAACACTCTTTAAATAATTTAAAAAGATAAAGTTGAAGTCCTTTGAACAACGTTGCTATGAACTGGTCTAGAGCATAACAACATATAGGAATGCTTAACAAGGGGGGTGATCAGGACATGTTTCCTTGGTCTGCTTTGATGATGTCATCCACATGCAGAATCACCTTTGCTGCATCAGCTGCATGCAGAAGAACCTGCCACTTCACTCGGACAATGTCTGATCACAGCTTGCATCAGCCAAGCACTTCCATCACCAATAGCACCTTCCTTCATATCCAATCCAGCAGTTGCATTGCCTTCACGATGTGCAGCTCAGAGCTGTGCCACTAGATCTGCACTGTCAGAGCCTGCGTTGTCAGCTTTAACATGAGGCAACATCCTCAGTTCTTGAGCCTAAGAATCCCTTGCAACAGCTTCCTTACCTAGTGTTTTATTGGCAGCTGTAACACATCATGAGCCATCAGCAGCTCAGAACAGCCTTCTCCATAAACTGTTCTAGAAGCCTTCACAGTGTGTGCAAGAACACAAAGAGCATCATGCAAAGATCTTTCTGCTTCATCTAAAATGTGCTGAGTCCTCACCAAGGGCTACACCAGAAACATGAATGAGGTGGCTTCTCCAATCATGACTTCCTCAATGAGCTTGCAACTTCCAAGCTTCACTAGTTCTGAGTGGTCAAAGGAAGATGCAATTTCACCACCTGTGACAAGAGCCAGGTGTTCTACATGTTAAATAGCCATAGCCCAGCATCACCAAAAAACAGCTCAGGGTAATTAGAAATTTATTGCCTGTTAATAAAGCAATTTATCCCATGCTTAACAATACCTTCAACTTTCTCCTTCATTTCTTTTCATTTTCCACTTGTTTTATTTTAGCAATCTTTGCTGTAGAATCAACCCTTACACAGGAACCAAATATCTTTATTTTGACTGTATTCATACCAGTATTTGCAATAAGAATTTTAGCATTTTCAATTCCTTTTGGTTGATTAATTCCATTTTTTTATCCAACAGAAAGCCTTTATCTAAATAGGAATCCACCAGACTTCCTCCTAGCTTCTTGATGACATGAATTGCCTCCAGATTACCAGAGCCCTTCAATCAGAGAACAGCTTCTACAGCTAACTTTGTAGAGTGATCTTTGTGATGAGGAAGAAGTTTTAAGGATAATGTTGTTCCTGCAATGTTCACTAAATCTTGGCAAGATTTATCTTCATCAGAACCATGATCATCTGCTGAATTGAACAGAGCCTGTCTTGCTGCCTTTGTAGCTTCTCTCCAACCCGCAATGATGGCCTGAAGATGAGTCTTTTTTGAAATTAAATATTTTTCTTCCCTTAGTCATTCTGCTGCTAATACAGTAACAAAGGTAGTGCCATCTCCAGTTTCATCATCCTGAACTCTTGACATATCAACTAACACATTAGCTGCTGGATTATCAACACTGATTTTTTTTTTTTAAGGATAGCTGCAGCATCATTGATCACCATAAGAGAGGCTTCTCATCCACTGCTTCCCAGGATTGTGTCTATGCCTTTGTGTCTCAAGGTGCTCTAGACAAAGTCTCCCATAGCAATGGACCAATAAAGGAAGACGGATGAGCTGTCTCTGCTCTCTTTTCATCAGTGCCAGCCTGGAAGGTGTTGACAGGTGCCAAGGAAAGGGAGGCCATGGTTCCAAAGAGGTGACCACTCATGCTTCTCCCTCTCACTTCACAGCCTGAATCCCAGGGGAGAGAAGATGGATATGTCACCACAGGCTCTTAGCAGGGGGCGGGGCCTTGACTGCTCACATTGGAAGGGTTGACCTCCATTTTCTCATGTGACCACGCCTGACTTTTCCCACAGGGTCTACCACTATCACTCCAATGTGATCTGTTTCCCTCCACAGTTGCTAATTTCCACAGCATCACAGCTCATTTCCCCAGTAGACTCACTCCTTCCTTCCTGGGAATGAGATCACCTGAGTTACCCACACAAACCCACATACACAGGGACACCTGGTGTATTTTCTTTTCTGTGCTCAACAGTGTGTACCAGTCTCCATTCAGGCAAACCTCCACCTCTAGCCATGTCGGACCCGTGCACATCTGTAAAAACCAAAGATCCAGGGACCCTGATGAGAACACTGTCACCTGCTCTGGATGACAGGTGCTCTCCTCTCTGCGGCCCTGGGCCAGGCCAGCCCCCATGTCCAGGTGCTAAACAAAGGCCCAGTGTGTTCTCCTTGAGCTGCTCTTGGGGGCTCTTCAAGGAGCTGCATCCAGGAGTTATAGTTTATAACTTAATCATTCAACAAGATTATTGACCACCCAGGTTTTAAGACTTTGAACTCAAGGCTTTGTATATGAAAAAATGGAGGAAATGACCTTTCAGAAGCTAAAAGCAATAGATGAAAATCACCCCCTGTATAGGTGGGCCCACTTTCTAGTCTCTCAGAGCGAGGAGGGCTGTGCTGTCTTCTCCACTGCGACTTACTCATATGATCTCGGACACAATCCTAGAATTCAAGGCACGGGGTCTCAGGAGCTGTATTTAAGGGGACCAGTTCCTGGACAGGGAACTGTCCTCTGTCCATGGTGAGTTTGGCCCTGTGCTCACCACTCCCTGCAGCTCCACTGCCAACAGTCTGGTACGGTCCCCCACAAATATCAGAAAACATGGTCCCTGAGCTAAACAGGCACTGCTGTGCCGCATGGTGGACACTCCAGGATGCTGAGGGTGCACACCAGGCACGTAACAGCACCTCCCACCTGCAAGCTGAGGGCCTGGCACTAGAGGCCTGGGCTGTGGAGAGTTATGTTCCTCAGGTTCTTCCCCGAGGCTGCCGCCTGAGGTCCAGGGCGTCCTTTTTGAGAACCACCTGCATACAAGTAGCAGGACTGGGGCTGCCACTCTTTCAGAAATGCCAGGGAAGGCTTCCCCATGGCAGACATGCCTGCCTTGTCTCAGGAAGCTGGTTCATACACTTGTCATCAGACCGTGAGGCTCAGAACAACCACTAGGGGGCACTGTCATCTCCACAACCCTGTCCCAGGATGTCTTCTGAGGGTTTTATGTGCAACCTGAACTGGAGAACCTTAAAATTCCCACTTTCTGTCCTGGTGGAGTGTGTCTTCCACTAGTCACAGGCAGGCTTCTATGTTCAGACCAGTCACGTGCCCCTGAGCCTGGCCCAGGCACCCTGGTCTAGCCGCCTTCCCTATGTGACCTCAGGGAGGGAGGAGCCCCCTGGCAGCTCAGTCAGGTCCTCAGGGAGAGACATGCAAATGTGGCCTCTCCCCAGCTCATGAAAGCCTGCCAGGTTGGGTTCCTGCAGACCCCGGAGAAGCACCCTCCTGTGTAAGTCCCTCCTCAGTGTCCACACCATGGGATCTGCGCTCATCTAGGCTGCCCTTCTCTTCGCTGTCAAAGATGCCTCCCTGTGCATCAGGCTCATGGGGACTGGGTCACACGGGACAGTTCTCAGTCTGTGTCTCTGTTTGCAGGTGGCCTGTGCCAAGTTCAGCTGGTGGAGTCTTGGGGGGAGGGGGAGTGCGTGATGCTGCCCAGGGCGTCTGTGAGCATATCCTGCAAAGCCTCTGGATTCACCTTCACTGACTGCCACATGTACTGGGTCCGCCAGGCTCCAAGGAAGGGGCTGCAGTGGGTGGCAACAGTGAGTCAACCAACTGGAAAGAACCAGTGGTATGCTCCAGCAGTTCAAGGAAGATTCACAACCTCCAGGGACAACCCTATGAGCACAGTTTCTCTTAAAATGACCAAGCTGACATCTGAGGACATGGCCATGGAATACTGTACAAGAGACACAGTGAGGGGAAGTCACTGTGAGCCCAGACACAAACCTCCCTAAAGAAGAAGCTGTGTCCTTTAGGATACACTGAGCACAGCTCACAGCCCAGGTGCAGGTTTAGGTTGTCCTTAATGGTGGTTTCCTTTCAGCTGTGGGGTGACATGTTCACTATCTGAATTACGGAGATTTACAGTAGGAGTAAAACTTTGTCACACCCACAAAAGGCAGTGGCAAATGCCTTTGCTTACTCCTGTCCCTAAATGCCAATTAATCATGAAATCTTCTGACCCAGGTCCCCTAAATCTATCAAGAGGGTCTAATGACTCAACAGTGCAGCTCACCTGAAAGCTGGACAGCGTGAAGGACCCCAGTGGTGACAGTCATTGCCTTGTCATCATATCATAGCAACAAGGATAGGCGACACCAGGCAGAGGCAGAGGGAGCCACAGCAGCGGGCAGAGGGAGCCACAGAAGCTTGTTACAGATGTGCTGGCTGATGACATACACTCACACTAAGGGGCATGAAATGCTTATTGTGCTCATAGTTGAAATCCCAGGGAAGCTCAGGAAAGGCCCTTGAGGAAGACATACTGTTTTGATGGACCCAGGGAAGGAGACTGGCCCAGGGCTTTAATTTTGGAGAGATGGTGGGGATTGGCAGTAATTCTGCTTCCAGGGGGTGGTTTCAATTTCACACTAACATCTAAGGAGAAAACTATGATTGCTTTTCCAATTTCCCATGTAAGGGGCAGATGGAGAAGAGGCAGCAATAAGCCATCAGTTGTTAGAAGTCAAACAAAACAGAAAATAGCCAAAGCTGGTTTGGCTCAGTGGATAGAGCATCAGCCTGCAGGCTGAAAGGTCCCAGGTTCGATACCGGCCAAGGGCATGTACCTGGGTTGCGGGCATATCCCCAGTAGGAGATGTGCAGGAGGCAGCTGATCAATGTTTCTCTCTCATCGATGTTTCTAACTCTCTATCTCTCTCCCTTCCTCTCTGTAAAAAATCAATAAAATATATTAAGAAAAAAGAAAATAGAGTGTGGCTATGTATTTTACTTAAGAACTATACAAAATGAGAAAAAATGAGATAAATAGCCGTTGTGTGTGTAGAAAAACCAGGTCTAAAGAAAATGACAAAAATAATTATAAGTAAGCAAATGACAATGAAGATAGTGATGCTGATGATGACAGTGATGATGGTAGTGGTGGCGGTGGTGTTGGTGATAATGACAATACATTTGGAAAGGAATCTTGGTCCAATGTCTTGGTGGGAATCTGTACTTTCCCACCAATCTATCATCAGGTTTTTCAAAGGCCTGTGTCAACTTACAGTGGGGCCACTGGGGTCTCAAGTCTCAATGACATCTGAAGAGTATATGCCTTCTTTCTTTTCTGATAAAAAGGAATTGTGTGTGTACAACCACCATATCTATGCAAAATGAGAAGAATGATTATAAGGAAGCAAATTGTGATGATGATGATGACGACGATGATGACAACGATGATAATGAAGATGATGGGTTGAGACTGTGCCAGGACTGACCAGCAGACCCTGTGTGATGGATGAATGAATTACTCTGACACACATTTCTGTTAAAGAAAAAGCTTAGGGGCTGCTTGGCAGGAGACACCAAAACAGCCCAGGTTGCCTGCCTCCTTAGGCTTTTATTGTAACAAGAGCTTGACCTAAAATTAACCCTAGATACAATCAGAAGTGTAAGTATCCTTGAGAAAGCACATGCTTCTACAAGGTCAAGTCTTTAAAGACCAAACATAGAGATTCCATTAAAACACCCTGGAGCTGAGACTTGGTTGGAAAAGTCAAGGCAGGGGCTGCC
>NW_006291019.1:0-2008 GCF_000327345.1 Myotis davidii
CTTAATAATAATAAAAAAAGGAAAGGGAAAAAATTACTAGGGACAAGAAAGGACATTGCATAATGAGAAAAGAATAAACTTACCAAGAAGACTTAGCAAACCTAGGTTCATATCATCCAAAAGTCAGAGCTAAGAAATATATAAAATAAAAACTGATGGAGCTGACAGGAGAAATAGGCAAATGTACAATTACAGCGGTAGACTTCAACGCCCCTCTCTTGACAACTGATAGAACTGATGGAAAATCAGAAAAATATGAAAGAACTTTATGCCCCAACTATAGGATCTAATCAACATTTATATTCCTCCACCCAAGAATGAAGGAGGAGACACATGCTTTTCATTTGCTCATGGAACATATACCAAGATAGACAAGATCATGGGTTATAAAACAAACCTAAAATCACTTCAAAAAACTAGAGCCAAACAGAGTGTGTGTTTTCATCACAATGAAATCAAACGAGAAATCAACAGCCTAAAAATAACAGAAAAATCTCTAAACACTTAGAAACTAAACAACACATCTCTATATAACCCATAAATCCAAAAGGAAATCTCAAGATGAATTAAAAATAAACTGAGCTGATTAAAAAGGAAAACACAACATATCAAAAGGTATGGATTCTGGTAAAGCAGAGGCTTCTATAGCACTAAAAGCTCTTTAGACTAAAGGAAAAGTATTCAGTCTATAGCCTAAACTCTCATTGAGAAATAGCCCATCATGTCTATATGAAGGAACAAAACAAATCCAAAGCAAGCAGTTTGAAATAAATAATATAATAGCAGAAATCAATAAAATTAAAAATGAAAAACAACAAAAATAAATAAAACAGAAACTAACTCTTTGAAAAGATTGATAAAATTAACAAACCTCTAGCAAGACTGGCAAAGAGAAAAGAGAAAAATTATCTGTATTACGGCTAAAACATACGGTATCACCATAGACCCTGCTGACATCACAGGATAATGAGGGAATAACATAAATAATTCTAAGTACATAAATTTGAGACCTCAGACAAAATGGGCCAATTCCTCAAAAAGCATAAACTACCACAACTCACTCAACGTAAAATAAACAATTTGAATAGTCCTAAACTATTAACAAAATTGAATTCATAATTAGAAAATAAATCTCCAGTCCTGGCCGGTGTGGCTCCAATTGGTTGGAGTCTCTCCATACACTGAAAGGTTGAGGGTCCAATTCCTGGTCAGGGCATATACCCAGGTTTTAGGTTCAATTATGGGTCGGGGAGTATGCAGGAAGCAACTGATGGATTTTTACTCTCAAATCGATGTTTTTCTCTCTCCTTTCCTCTCTCTCTCTAAAATCAATTAAAGCATGTCCTTGAGTGAGGACTGAAAATATAATAATAACAAAATTTAAAAATAAATAAGAAGAAAGAGGGAGGGAAGCAGCATATCAATAGAGACTTTGGCTATTATTCAGTGAGATGGGTGTGACAGTCTTGCAAACTCACCTACCTAAGGTAACCATGAAGGATGGTCTGAAATGAAAACTTTTTAATATGAAAGCAGTCTATGGTGGGTAGTCATGTCCTAGGCAGATATCTTCCAGGACAAAGATCAACTTTGATCTTATCTGAGCCTCTTATCTTCTTTTATCTAGATAACATACATACCTTTGGAATGTGGGGGTTACTTGTAACTTCCCTTTTTTTCAGACCCCTCAGGGCACAGCCAATGCACCAGAGTGCCAGGGCAGAGACCACAAATTCCCTCATTGTTATTGTTAACTTGCTAATTGTTGACTGTAAACTATCCTATAACCACCTATGTAAAAGAAGCATGTATCTATTATTTTACTTTTTATCCAATCCCAGCGGTTTCC
Organism: Myotis davidii; assembly: GCF_000327345.1. Taxonomy (NCBI): domain Eukaryota; kingdom Metazoa; phylum Chordata; class Mammalia; order Chiroptera; family Vespertilionidae; genus Myotis; species Myotis davidii. The sequence goes on from NW_006291019.1 coordinate 1,850, forward strand.
CTGCTTTGCTTTCTCTCTCACCTTCCTAATCCATCACCAATGGATTTCATGTAACCGCTTATGTCTCCTTTGATGGTAATTTATAAAACTAGGTGAAAAATCACCATTCTCCAGAGCATTATCTCAATACATTGAAATTCTGCATCCCGGCAATTGTTG
>NW_006291019.1:3229-7790 GCF_000327345.1 Myotis davidii
CTTTCGTCTAGGCCTTTATTATGGGGATTTTCACTGATCTGATCATTAACTGACCTGGGCGTGAATTTGCTGTTAGTGGCCACCCTCAGTGCATTAGTGGCTTCAGGTTGCTCCAGTGAATTTGTGTTTGTCTCCCCACTTAACTTTGTGCCTCTTCCCAGGCAAAGACTGTCTTTTGAGCTCTCCCAGCTACATTCCACTCTTATTCATCTTTTTAAATCAAATGCCTGCTTTAAAAAAAAAAAGGCTTGTTAAATGGTGGTGGGCTGTGGGGTGGTGTCTTTCTCTGATGTCAAGTCTCAGGCAGGCACTGTGCATTTGAGTCTTATTACAATGACTTCACAAGCCATACAGGGCCTCTCCCTGTCGCCTCCTCCTGTACCCCTTGCCCCCCACACACACTAGATGCAGTTGGTTCCCACCAGCATCACAGGCTCTGATTCCATGCCCTTCCCCTGCAGATTAGGGCTTCTTGTTACCTACAGGAGATAGGGAAGATGGATCCATCCAGAGAATTTTTATTTCAGAGACTGTTTTCATTTCTAGATGTGTCTTTTATTATGTGTATAGCTTCCATTTTATTCATTTATCATGCCTTTTTTCCTGCCAATCCTTGAGTATGTCTATCATGGGCATTTTAACATCCTTGTCTGCTAGCTAGTAATTTCATACTTTTTCTTCTCCATTTTTCTTTTTCCACTGACTTCTTTCTCTCCTCATTAAAGATCAATATTGTTCTCTTTGTGTGTACGTCTGGTGATGTTCACTAGAAGCAGAATATTGTGGATTTTATTTTAACTGTTTGCTTTGTTGTATATCTTTAAAGAATGGTAATCTATATACATAAAAAGCCAGCAATCATAACGACCACAACAACCAGTCACTATGATGCCCACTGCAGCCAGCAAACCATCTGATTGGGGGTGGAGCCAGCCAGCCAACCACCTGCAGCCCTTCCTCTGGCCAGGCCCACCCTGATGGACTCCCACCACCCCAATTGGGCCAAAACCCATCCCCCCAGCCTGCTATGCCCCTGGTCGGCACCCCCAATTTGATCAGGGGCAGAGCCAGCCAGCCAAATGCCCATGGCCACTCCCCCTGACTGGCCCCACCTCAGATCGGCCCCCCACCCTAATCGGGGACAGTCCCACCCAGCCAATCACCCTCAGCCCCACCCCACAACCAGTCTGGCCCTGATCAGGCTGGTCGGGGCAGGCCAGGGGAAACCCACCCATGCACTAATTTGTGCACTAGGCCTCTAGTCTACACTAATAAAAGAGAAAGATGCAAATTACCATCACCCCTCCAATCCGCTACACCCACCAGCCAATCAGGAGCAAGTATGCAAATTAACCCAACTAAAATGGTGGAAGACTCAGAGCTGGAGCCAGCAGGAGGCTTGGGTTGCCCCTGGTGATGGAGGAAGCCAAGCTTCCCACCTGCCCTGGTTGGCCCTGGGCTCCGCTCAAGGCTACAAAGTTTCAATTATAGAAGATAAATAAATCCCAGATACCTGCTTCCAGCCGCCCTGGCCTTCGCTCAAGGAGGCGCTAAAAAAATTAAAAAAGAAGAGACTGGGAGCTTGGGTCACCGGGAGGAATAGCCAGCCTGAAAACGGCCATCAGCCCCTCACCCAGGGTGGCCAGGCACCCCAGGGGGACACCCACCCTGATCTGGGACACCCTTCAGGGCAAACCAGCTGGCCCCCACCCGTGCACCAGCCCTCTATCCTATATAATAAAAGGGTAATATGCAGAATGACTGGGAATGACTAGTCACTATGACACACACTGACCACTAGGGGGCAGAAGCTCAATGCAGGAGCTTCCACATGGTGGCCAGTGCACTCCCACAGGAGGAGCTCTGCTCAGCCACAAGCCAGACCGATGGCTGCCAGCACAGTGGTGGTGGCAGGACCCTCTCCTGCCTCATCAGCAGCACTAAAGATGTCTGATTGCAGCTTAGACCTGCTCCTCGCTGGTAAGTGGACATCCCCGAGGGCTCCTGGGCTGCCAGAGGGAGTCTGACTGTCAGCTTAGGCCCGATCCCTCGGGAAGCAGGCCTAAGCCAGCAGGTGGACATCCCCCAAGGGGTCTCAGACTGCGAGAGGGCAAGGCCAGTCTGAGGGACCCTCCCTCCCTGCAAGTGCACAAATGTTTGTGCACCGGGCCTCTAGTTGTATTATAACAGGCAGTTAATTTACTTGAAGATCATCTTAATCCTTTGGGGTTTCTCTTTAAGCTTTATCATGGGTTAGAGTAGTACTAGTTGAGGTCTAGTCACTGCTAAAACATGGTCTTTCTGGTGACCACTGAAAGCCAGGAATTCACAGGAACTCTGCGCTTTGGCTGACAAACTCAAATTCTGTGTCCTCTGGGAATGCTTCAGACTAAGCTCCTGGATCCATCTCCTCTATCCTTGTAGTTTCACTCCTTGCAGTTCAGCTTCAGAGGGACACAAAGTAGATTCCTGGAGCTCTTTCTCCAGCCTTCCTTTCTCTCTAAAACTCTGCCCCTCAAATTCCATCCTCCTTCATCTTCCCAAACTCATATCACTCTCTCTCTTAAACTCAGCACTTCCACCCTGCTCTGTTTGTGGCCTCCTCTTGAACACCATGATTGAAAGAGGCCATTCAGGCAGAAATCCAAACCAATCACAGGGCTCCTTTAGCATCTGCTGCTTTCCCAGGAATCACAGTCCTGTAGGGCCTGCTGTTCAATATCTGACAGTAGTCACCTAGATATGTTTCCTGTGTTCTAGTTGTCCACCTTGTAGGCTGTGTCTGTTACCAATTGCTCTATCTGGCCTAAAGCAAAAGTCACAACTCAACTCTCTCTAGCACCTCTATTGGACCACATGCTCCAAAAGGGACCACAGGATAACTTCTCTGACAGTGACTTTGCATGAACTCATGTTTTAAAGTCCAGATGTGCATCTTCTTCCTGGCAGGATCTTAGCACTAGGTGACTGTGCGACTTGTTGCTGGATGTAAGGATTCAGAGTCATAGTTAGGAAACATACAACCACAACCCCTTATGCTCTTAGAGTGCTGCATTTGGAACCAGACTGGAAGAAATCCAAACTACTTAGTCAAGGACAGGAATAGTAAGTCTAAACTGCCATTTCTTCCCTTCTTCCATGGCACCATCACCTCTCCCTGAACCTACAGCTATGTCATCATAGAATTCTGAATAACTAACTAATTTAGGTTGGGGGTGGAGGGGAATTCGGGAGCAGTTCCCTAAAGGGTTGGATTACACAGTGGCATTATTTGAAAGTTGACTGCTGCTATAGCATAGCAATGGCTCTCCATGACTTGGTTACCTCTTAGAATGTAGGAGGAGGTGGCCTGAGGTAAGATACTCCCTCCTGGGCAGTGGAGAATATTAATAAGAGGACAGTTACAGCCGTGGGCACTGTAGCAAATCTCACCAACCTTCATACCTTAGTTGTCTAGGATATCACAACTGGCTACTCTTCTTGACCTCTCTTCTTGAGAAATAATTGAGGTGTGTTAATCTTCACAGGAAAGAAATGAGAGGAACCATATTGAAGTCTGGGAGCCGGGGTCCCCGATTCACCCCCTAGAGGAGAGTCCCTCCCTAAGGCTCACATTAGTGAGATATAAACTGTGTTTGAGCCAACATACATTCTGGGCCAATTTATTACCACAGTCTGGCCTGCTCTTATAATATCAAAAGAAAAAAGTGGGTGGACACATCATTTTCACTTATAAAATGGGAAGAACCCAAGAAGTATGATAACGCACTCTCACACATTGGTGGGAGATTACATTAATAAACTTTTATGGAGGGACATTTGGCACTGTCCATTAAAATGACAAATGCTCAGTCTTTGATCAGCAATTCCACCTCTAACCATTTATTTTGCTACATCTTGAACATGTGGAAAGTAATGCAAGTATAAGGCTATTTGTTGGTTTATAAGAACAAAGATGGAAAACTACCTCAAGGTCTATCACTATCAAACTGCTACAGAACTATTTGCAAAGTGAGCAGATATTTACATTCAGATATAAAAACACCTCTAAGGTACATGGTTGATTGGGGAAAGCAGAGTGTATAGCAGACTGTGGCTCACATTAATAATGGAGAGCTGTTCGCATAACAGGTGGAGACAGGTGTTGGCTGGTGTGTGTGGAGAGTCTTTATGGAAGGAGAGCCAGAGGCTCTAACAGTGATGCCTCCTGAGAGCACACCCGATAGATGTCAGTTCAGGTTGCGGGACAAAAACACTTCCTACTGTCATACTCTTTTGTGCTGAGGTTTTTGTCAGGAATGTGTGTTGGCTATCCTATCTAATAAAAGACAAAAAGGGTCATTAACCATACCTCTGCTATGCTTTCCATTGGCTAATCAGGGCAATATGCAAATTAACTGTCAACAAAGATGGCAGCCGGCAGCCACACAGCTGAAGTCAACATGAGGCTTGCTTGCTCCAGTAATGGAGGAAGCCAAGGTTCCCCACCTGCCGTGGCCCATCTCTGAGCTCTGAAAGCAACAGAGGTTCAATTATAGAAGCTAAACATTTTCTGCTGAGT
>NW_006291019.1:8014-11717 GCF_000327345.1 Myotis davidii
TCTCAGGGGCAGGTGCTGGGATGACTGCCTCTGTTGCCACCATTATAAAGCCTAAGCTGCAAGACCCACGCTGAAAATATAGCCACGTTTTCCCTCTTAACAACTCACAGTACAAATGTTTTGCAGAAGGTATTTGGTAGAAGTTGTAAGTCTAAATTCAGGAGAGTTATTTGAACATTCATATTGTATAATAACTCCTGACCTCCAGTCACGGCTTTCACTGACACAGAACAAGTGTAGCTCCCAAAACTCTATAGTCCACATGGACTTCAGGAACTATGTTCATGGAAGAAGACAGGTGTGACTGCTAAGTGCTGAGGTCCTAAGATTTAAGCAGAATCATGTAAAATACAACCTTTAACCAAACATAGAAGCTTTCTGGATCACTGGAATGAAATTCTTAAAGATACCAAAGTTATTTGGTTATTGGCTATCAGACAAGCAATATGAATAAATGGGCAGTAACAGTATGAACACTGAGTTTAAACCAGCCCGTGGGCAAACTACAGCGTGTTCTATCCGGCCCACGGAGCCGAAAGAGCGGAGGGTTCTCTTGCTCTTCCCTCCGCTCCTTCACCAGCAGCACTGTTAACATGGCAACGTCGGGAAACACAGCCGCAGCTCCTTCTTCTGTCCAGTTTAAGGTCCTCGAGTCAAAAAGTTTGCCCACCCCTGGACTAGACTCACTGAAAGGATCCTCTTTTCTTTAGAATTATCAGGCAGGATCTCATGAAAACATTTGAGCTGATGATTATGGCAAATTAGCAGCTGGGAATGTGTCTGGAATTCAGACCAGATCAATCCTCCCACCCACGCCTCACCGCCTCTCTCAGAGCCCGGTATTTTCCCCTAGCCTCCCTTCCTCTCCTGGCTAAGTGGGGCATGAAGCTGGTCTTTCATTTACATGCTCCCTCACAGCCCATATCCATCAAATGATTTAGATTTTTTTTAAAGCATCTCATAGGAAGACTGCCTTGTTGAGAGCTATGTTTGAATCTGGCCTCTCTGTCCTATACTCATACTGATATTGCCTCAAAATTATACATGCCCACATTCCTCACACTTGTGGAAAATAGTTATATTGTAGGTCAGACTAATATACTTTGTGAATCAAAACTTACTGTGAGAAGAACTATAAACTTCCTTTTATTTTGGTAAGAAAGGCTTGAAATCATTATATTGTAGAGCAGCCTAATATTCTTTGTGAATCAAGACTTATTGTGAGATGAAGTAAATATAAACTTCCTTTTCTTTTGGTAAGAAAGGCTTTCTCTAGAAGTGGACGCACAAAACGAGCAGCTCAAACACTCCGGATGTGAGCAGTGAGTAATGACCACAAAGGACATTTGCTGTCATGTGCCCCGGCTCCTGGAGGAGGAGGGGCTGCCTTGGCTGAGGAAGTGGTTACTAGACCAGGAGGAACCAAATACGGAATGTTGCTGTAAAGGGGGATCCACAGACACAGTATTTACATTAACCCAGGAAATACTTCCCCTCCAGCCCCTGAGCAGACCTGAGGCAGCCTCTCTTGTCTCCAGCAGTGTAAGCCACTTAGTCTGGTCCAGAAAACAATTCCTTAGAAGAGCAATACATATACTGATTATCAGAGCAATAACCTTCACCAGCCATGTGTCTAATCCACAGAAAAGAGCAGAAGTTGACATGAAGACAGAAAGAATTTAAACATAAATAGATACCTTGTCCTTGAACAGGACGGCCGGTGTCAATTTCCTAAACCAGACACATAAATTCTGTGTTGCTTTCATCTAACTATTGATAAGATTGTTTTATAAGTAAAATGTTTCTGCTTTCTTCAAGAATAATAAATGTACAAAAATAGTTATTAATAAAGGGGGTTGTTCTAACAGATATTTACAAATGATTATAAAACTAAACAACTAAAACAAATTTATACTGCTACCAGAACAAGGGCAACTGTGGAATAAAACTAACTTCACAGAACAGAACTAATTTATAAAAAATCAATGATATTGAGAAATTACTATATTTCTAGGAAGCAGTTAATCCCTTGAGGAAATTTGGGGATGGGAGACAGAGATAAATCTAAGAAGCTTCCTTGCTGTAGGTTATATTCTTTGCTTCTCCGTGGCAGGAGGAGGCAGAAGGGCCCACTTCAGTCTTCTGGAGTCCATCCGGCTTGGGAGTGATGGGCAATAGCTCCTGGGGACTGGAGCCCAGTGGGTGTGAGGGTCAGGAGACAAGTGTGTGAGGCTAGGAGATGTGTTGATCATCAGGCCCCTACAGGTGAGCGGAAGGAAAAGTGCTCCATGATGAGGAAGCTGTGGGGAGTGAAGAAATTCTAGTGTGAGATTTTAGGGAAGAAGATACTTTAAAAGACTTTTCAATCATTTTTCATGGTGTCAGAAATATAATTCAAAGTTGAAATTTTTCAAGAGACTGCAATAAAAGTTTAATTGTTTTTAAATATATACCAGGCAATTTACTCTTGCTTCTTTTTTTTATTATTATTGCTTAAAGTATTACAAAGGGTATTACAAATGTGTCCATTTTTTTACTCTTGCTTCTTTAAAAGAATGCCAGACTGGGACTACTTTCAAGGACAGAACAGTTATCTTGCCTTCACATTGAATAAATTAAGGATGTAGTGCATAATAAAGCCAAGTGAGGGAAATTTACTAAAAATGGCATTGTGTCAATTGATTAATTACTTGGAAAGTAAAAAAAAGTCCATATTTAAACACACACGTGGATAATACTGAGATGAATTAAAACTTAAAATGTAGCCTGGCCGGTGTGACTCAGGGGTCAAACATCTACCTATGAACTAAGAAGTTACAGTTTGATTCCCAGTCAGTCACAATCCAGGTTGTGGGCTCGAATCCCCAGTAGGGAGCATGCATGAGGCAGCCAATCAGTGATTCTCTTTCTTTATTGATGCTTCTGTCCCTCTCTTCCTCTCCGTTCCTCTCTCTGAAATCAATAAAAACATTTTTATAAGTTCAAATGTAAACAGAGGAAACTCCAAATATAGAAAAAATGTAATATTTATTTTATTAAAAGATGGTGAGATGATTTGATTGATTGATTGATTGATTTCAAAGAGGAAGGAAGAGGAAGAGAGAGATAGAAACATCCATGATGAGAGAAAATCATGGATCGACTGTCTCCTGCAAGTCCCCCATTGGGGATTGAGCTCATGACCTGGGCATGTGCCCTTGATCAGAATCAAACCTGGGACCTTTCAGTTCACAGGCTGACACTCTATCCACTGAGCCAAATTGGCTAGGGCAGTGAAATGATTTTTAAATTAGGAAATGGGAAGTAAGTATAGAGAAAAACATTGTTATACAGTATTTTTTAAAGTTTTTATTTAAAAACCATGACAAGTACAACCACAAATTATATAAAAAATTACAAATTAATATGTAAAATGACTATCAATTATTAAGCATTCCAGCAATACAAAAAGTTCTTAAGATGCAGTATATACAACTTAAATGAGCAAAAGCTACTGATCATTTTCTACCCCTGACATACAAATGAGCATGAACTTGCAGATGACAACACCCTGTGTTGTCTCCCTCTCTAGTCAGAAGTCTAGGCAGGGCTCAGCTGGCTCCCTGCTGACGGTCTCACAAGCAAGTCACAAGCTGAGGCTGTAGTGCTCCTCTGAGGCTTGGCGTCCCCTTCCAAGCTTGCTGGCTGGGAGGCTCCTTGGGTT
>NW_006291019.1:12601-14618 GCF_000327345.1 Myotis davidii
GTTTTTACCTTTTGATATTTTACAATCCAATTGGAAAAGAAATGGAAAAAATAAATTCATAAAGTAAGGGCATTAAGATACTTTTAATGTAATTAGGCAAGTTTCCTGAGTAAGATAAAACCAACTAATACTAAATAATGACTAAAGATACAGCTATTAATTGTCTGTAATGTTTACTTTTGCATATTCCAAGAATTTATCCAGCCCTAGCTGGTTTGGCTCAATGGATAGAGTGTTGGTCTACGGACTGAAGGGTTCCAGGTTTGATTCCAATCAAGAGCACATGCCCGGGTGGCAGGCTCGATCCCCAATAGGGGGCGTGCAGGAGGCAGCTGATCAATGATTCTCTCTCATCATTGATGTTTGTATCTCTCTCCCTCTCCCTTCCTCTCTGAAATCAATAAAAATATATTTTTTTAAAAAAAGAAGGTACTGTTATATTGTAAATCAGCAAGCTAAACATAATATGCCTTAACAAGCCAAATTAATTAGTAGTCTTTATTACGCCAGCAGGCTCAGAGGAATATTGCTTCTCAAATTCTGAGCAAAAGCATGGAGGAAGCTTTCCTTTTTATATCTTCTAATACCTTTTGTCTGCTAAATATGGGGGTTCTGGTCCCTTTTGCAAGTTTTCAAAGAACCCCATGTATGCAAGAAGCATGTAACCTTGAGTAGGACGCATTTCTATTCAGACAACTAAAACACCTGGCATGAGAGTATGGGAGTATCAGCCCCTTACGTTAGATGGCTAGCCTGCCAGGTCAGACAGCTAAGTTTATCTTCCCTATTTTTCAAGCAAGCTAAAAAGCAAAGTTAATTTACAGAATAAAGGACCTTCTAAAAATAACAAAGTTGACTCACAGAACAAGGGACCATCTAAAAATAGCAGAGAATTTCAAACAGCAGTTTTACAAATAGAGGTTATTATGCTTTACTACTATTATTGGTGTCATCTGCACTCTACTTATTTATATTTTATATACTTTATATATTTTATGTGCTGGAATACTTCATAAAGTTAATTTCATCTCCGATGAATTTACATTCTACACATTGAGTTGCTGCCCATCTCTTCCTCTCTTCCTCCCTTTCCTCTGCACTCCCCTTTGCCCATCTAGCTGCCTCCGCCCAGCCCTTCAGCTCCCAACTCTAAACCCAGTTCTTTGATGGCCATTCAGGTTCATTGCCTTGTGGTCACATACAGGACAACATCAGTCCTCTCAGGGCAGTGTGGTGGGCTTGTGATGGGGAAGCTATTCCCTATCCTCTCATCTCTCTTTATCTGTCATAAACAAGTGTTTGGAAACATTTCCCTCCACCTCCCTTAAAGTCAGGGCAGTTCAAACTAAGCCCTCAGCTAGAAGCAGAAAGTCCTCCTTGGCTCTCCCTCCTGCATGGAACATTCTAGTTTCTTTCCACTTATTTAAGTTGGCACTTTTAAAATATAATTGTATTAAGTATTTCTTCGACATACTTTTAGTAACACTTCAAATGTTGCTATATTTTTACTTCGACCATCAAACTCATGATATCCCACTGTATTTACAACTATTTCTATCCATTCTGTTGTTCTCTCCTTAATGATATCCAAAACCTTCTTCTGTTATCATTGCCGTTCTGTTTGGGGAACTTCCCTCAGCCATTCTTTATGGGAAGATTTACTTGGGACATTTTTCTAGTTTTCTTTTGTCTAACGTAAGAATGTCTTTACTTTCCTTCATTCCTGAAGAATATAGATAGATACAGAATTCATAGTTGACAATTTTTTCAGCACTTAAAAGCAGTTGTGCCACTTCTGTCTGGCCTCTGTGGTTTCAGGTGAGAAATCCATGTCACGTAATTTGATGTCCCCTGTAGGTGATGTATCACTTCTCTGGCTGCCTTCAAGTTATTTTTTTGTCTTGAATTTCATAAATTTAATAATCCATTATCTTGGCATAGATTTTATTTGAGTTTATCCAACTTCGCTCTTGTTTGGCTTCTTAAATCTGTAGGATTATGTCTTTAACCACAATTG
>NW_006291019.1:14732-15957 GCF_000327345.1 Myotis davidii
ACATCTAATTCATCTTGGTATCAACTGACTGTCTTTTTCTCACTCAAGTTATTCTCATCTGATTCTTGGTAAGACAGGACAATTTATTGCTCTGGACATTTTGGCTATTGTGGTGGACACTCTGGATTCAATTCAAGTCTTATTTTTTAGCAGGCAGTCACTCTTTGGGGGCTTAACAGATGTGTCCTGGCCTACTTTTGGGAGCTGCCATTCTAAAGACAGTTTTGTTTTCAGAGCCCTACTGGTGCTGTCCTGGTCTGTTTCATTTACGTTGTTACCACTGGGCTCCCATTCAGTCTTAGCTGTGCCATCCCTGGAGGTGGATGGTGGGGAATGGGGTCATTAGCCTGGGGAAAGGCTTCTTGCTTGTTCTTTGTGGTGCCACAGGATGGGAAAGATCTCCTCCCTGGGCTGCCTCCTGCTGCTGGGGGCAGAAAGGGGAAATCAAGAAATGTTGGGCCCCGATTACCCTCTGCCTCTAGGTGACCATGAGACACTGAGCCTGCTAGTGCAGCTGGGTGAGAGTGGGGAATGAGGTTCCACATGGAGACGTTGTTATTGCTAGCATAGGCCCTCCTGCAGCCCCTTTTTTGTTTCTTCCTCCTTTTCCATTTTATCTATGAGAGTTGCGTCTGTGTGCTGATGGATTTATCAAATATTGAAGTCTCAGGACCACTTTGACCAGAGTCTCTTCATTTGTCTGCTTGTGGTTATTCTCTGAGTTTCATGTTTTGGGGCTTGTACTTATTATTGTCTTATCTTTGTTGGGGCTTTTGTCTTTCTCTTGCCGCTTGTTATAAAAATACCCACAGTCAATGGTTCTGTTTCTGCTATTATGGTCACAGAAATTTCATGATCCTGGACCAGTTTTCAGGTTAATTTCTTACTTTGGTATTTCTGCAGAAGTAAAAAGTTAAGTCCTTATTGTCTCATTTTTGACAATGGGACAAATAGCTTCACCTACATTAATAAGTCAGGAAAGTGAAGCCACAAAGAAATGTCAGAACTTTGCTCATTTGTCAACAACGTGAGCAACTACATTGCCGAATCAGACAATAGTTTTCAAACATTGGAAGGATATTTTCTCCTGTTTTTCTGCTATTCACAATGTATGGCTACAAACATGATATACTTTTGTTTTTAACAAAGCTGTATTTAAATTTATTTTTATTGATTTCAGAGAGGGAGAGAGAGAGATAGAAACATCAATGATGAGAGAACCTCT
>NW_006291019.1:16381-19443 GCF_000327345.1 Myotis davidii
TTTTTCAAACATTGGAAGGATATTTTCTCCTGTTTTTCTGCTATTCACAATGTATGGCTACAAACATGATATACTTTTGTTTTTAACAAAGCTGTATTTAAATTTATTTTTATTGATTTCAGAGAGGGAGAGAGAGAGATAGAAACATCAATGATGAGAGAAAATCATTGATTGGCTGCCTCCTGCACACCCCTCCTGGGGATTTAGCCTGCAAAATGGGCATGTACCCTGACCAGGACTCAAAACCATGACTTCCTGGTTTATAGGTTGACACTCAACCACTGAGCAATACTGGCCGGCCATGATACACTTTTAACTTTTAGCTGCATCACTTTTTAAAGTCTGAACCAGGGTCTGCAAACACGGGCAGTAGGCCTTCCTCCTGTTTTGTGAGTGAGACATTACTGGGACACATTGCTGACTCACTTATGTGTTGTCTGTAGCAGCTTAACCACCTCAACAGCAGAGCTGTGTAACTGTAACAGAAAATATATGTCCTGCAAGCCACAAATATTTTCCATCTGTCCTGAAAATAAAATCGCTTGCCTACTAGGGAAAAAAACAACAGGCTCAAATTGGTTAATTTGAGCAGATTTTAATAGAATCTAAAATCTATATAATAAAAAGGTAATATGCAAATTGGTCCTAACAGCATCACAGTAAGGACCAATTTGCATATTAACAGGCCAGCAAGAGGCTGCATGCGCAGCAGTGGGGCTTTCTGTGCCCAGGCACCCGCAGCGACAGGAGACAGGCCTGGGTTGTGGGCGCCCACAGCAGCGGGAGTCAGGCCTGGGTCCATCATCAGTTAGAAGGCATCTCAGGGTGAGTACCATCACCTCAGCCAGAACTCAAGATGGCCACCTGGCCTGGCCTGACCTGACCTGGCCCCTCCTCAAAGGCAGCCCCTTTCCTCCATGTACACTGCAGAGGACAGACAGGGATGCCTAAGAGGCTGGGACCATGGTGCCCCATCCCTACCCTACTCCCCTGGCCTCCTTCACCTGTGGCCCCCACAGAAGGGTATGTGTGAGAGCCCTTCCCCTGCTACCTCTCACCACTGTCTGCAGCCATCCCTTAGCACACAGGCATATCAGCTTTCCAACTTGCCCTACTCACTTCCACCACAGAGGACAGACAGGGATGCCTAAGAGGCTGGGGCCATGGTGCCCCATCCCTACCCTACTCCCCTGGCCTCCTTCACCTGTGGCCCCCACAGAAGGGTATGTGTGAGAGCCCTTCCCCTGCTACCTCTCACCACTGTCTGCAGCCATCCCTTAGCACACAGGCATATCAGCTTTCCAACTTGCCCTACTCACTTCCTCTCACCCTCTTCCAGTGCCTCTGCTCTGGATGGGGCCTTTGGAATCGGGGCTCTGGGGTTTTACAACAGAGCTGGGGTGGAAAGGATAAACAGCACCAAAGATGGCTGATATGGCCACCCACCTCTGCCTCAGCTTGACCAATTAGTTCAGCCTTGGAACATGGCACTCAGAAGGGATCCCTACTTCCCCAGCTATGGCTCTAGGGCTTCAACCCCAGTGTCAACCTCCTCTCCACCTTGGTCCTCCCCACAGCTGGTGCTTGCTGCAGCTCCGTGTGCCTTACTTAACCACCTCTTCCTTCCCTGTTCCTACAAAGGAGGCTGCATCTTTGTATGTTATATTCATATAAACTTGGTAACATTTTGCGGGGGGGGGGGGGGTGGATGATGACCAAGAGAATGCCACAGTCAAATCCGTCAGGAGTCTGGCTCAGGAGAACAAAGAGAAGGGATATTTCTGAGTGACTGCCTGGCGTGTGACCACAGAGGAAGGAGTCCAAGTTTCTCAGCAGAACACCAAGGACTTTTTCCGTGTTCTGAACCTTTGCTTTGGTTTTCAGAATTCCCACTCCCCACCTGTTGGCTCCCTCCCTCTGAGGAGCACTGTCATGGTCACATGGGTGCAACTGGAATATTGTATGTCGAGAAGATGGCCCCAATGTACGTATCTTTTTATCCAACGATGAAAAAAAACCCCAAAGAACAAAAATGGAGAAAGACTACTGTCCTTTAGGCTTAAAAAAAAAACCAGAAGTGTCCTGCAAAGAGTTGAGACTTGGTTCTGTCCACGCACCTCAGAGAGATGAAGAGTTGAGACTTGGTTCTGTCCACACACCTCAGAGAGATTGGATGAGGAAATGGCCTGGTTTGGCCCTGACTTTACCCACTTATGTTACTATTAAAGGTGTCTTTACCACAACATGAATTAACTGCCACCTTTTGGAATAGGGGCTCATACGAAAGTCTGCATTTCCAACTTTTCTTGAAACCGATCTATGTTCTGCAGCTGTGGCAGCCGTCCTCAGATCAGGTCCTATCACTGGGAATCAGGGGGCACTGGGTGGAGAGCTCCCCACCCCCATGCTCTTTTATATTCAGGGATTGAGCTGAACTCACTTTGGGGGAGGCCTGGCAAGTGTGACAGTGTCACAGATAGAAGGATAGAGAATGGAGAGATGGACACCCTTCTTGTTCCTTGCCTGGGTGGAGGGTCAAGCAGATGAAGGCCAGCCAGCCTGCCCCACAATTGGGTGAGATAGCGTCCTCTGTGTCCACCTCTAACCCCGTGGGCTCAGCCACTGCCCTCAGCTCCAGGCAGCCCTCTGCGTTCCACGCTCTGCCCTCACATGCTGCTCGCCCTAAGTGAGAAGGAAGAGAGAGGTTGGCACACAGAAAGATAGGGCTCACTGCTGGAGAGTGTACTGGTGGTAGCTGGAGCCTCTCCTGCCTCTGTGGCAGAGCTAAGAAGCAGCAAGCTGAGTGGTAAGGAGCAGTGAGCAGGTGGGCGGTAAGGAGTGAGAGGTCCCTGACTGAGAGAGGGATTTCCAACTGTTGCTTTAGGCCCATTCCCTTGTAAGCCAGCAGGCAGACATCCCCTGAGGGGTCCCAGACTGCGAGAGGATGCAGACTGGGCTGAGGGACCGCTCTCACCCCCAGTGCACAAATTTTGTGCACCAGGCCTCTAGGTTTTTTTTTTTATTGTTTAATTGCTTAAAGGATTACAAAGAGTATTACATAT
>NW_006291020.1:0-2161 GCF_000327345.1 Myotis davidii
AAAGATAAAATACCTAGAAATAAATTCAACAAAGAAAGTGAAAGAACTATGCACTGAAAACTGTAAGACCTTGTGGAAAAAAAACTGAAGAGGACACAAAGAAATCAGAATATATTCCATGTTCATGAATTGAAACAATCAACGTGGTTAAAATGGCCAAAATTTTAACCTGAAGTAGAAATTTTCAATCTTTTTAATCTCATAGCGCACATAAACTAATTGCTAAAATTGTGTGGCACACCAAAAAATACTTTTTATCAATTTGACCAGAAAAAAGGTATAATTTTTGCTCCTTCCCACCAGACATTTATTGTTGTGTTGGCTGTTGTCATTATTTTATTTGATAATCTAAGGAAAAAGAGGCTAATGCTCCTGACTAGTCAAGCATTGCATGTTTTAAAAATTCTTGCAACACACTGATTGAAAATCGCTGACATAGAGCAATATACAAATTTAATGCAATCCCCATAAAAATCCCATTGGCATTTTTCAAAGAAACACAACAAAAAAAATAGCCAAATTTCATGAAACCACAAAAGATCCCAACTAACCGAAACAATTCCAGAAATAAGAACAAAGCTGGAGACATCACACTCCCTGACTTCAAATTATACTACAAAGCTACAATAATCAGAACAGTATGGTATTGGTGGAAAAACAACCATACAGACTAATGGAATAGAACCAGGAGCCCAGAAATAAACCCACATGTATATGGGCAAATAATTTTTGACAAAGGAGCCAAAACACATACAATGGATAAAGGGAAGCCTTTTTAATAATTGGTGTTGGAAAATTTGGAAAACTACTGTAAAAGAATAAAACTAGACTGCTATTTGACACCATAAACAAAAACTCAAACTGGATTAAAGACTTAAATATAAGATCTGAAACAATAAAATGCATAGAAGAAAACATAAGTACTAAGCTTATATACCTTGGTTTCTGACAAGCTATTGTGAACTTGACCCCAAAGACAAGAAAGTAAAAGCAAAAATGAAGTAATGGGACTACATCACACTAAAATGTTTCTGTGCATTAAAAAAACCAACAGATTCTTGTACTGACTTGTTTGGTGTGCGCAACAGGAAACATTTTGCCTTCAGAGAACAAGAAAAATAGGTTTCTTTACATTGCGCTTATTAATGTGTGCAGTTATTTAGTGTCTGGTAAGTTAATATTCAAGAGAAAATATCAATTTTTATTAAAATATTCTATTATTTTTTTAAATCAACACAACAAACTGAACGGAAGAAGATATCTGCAAACTACACGTCCGGTAAGGGGCTAATGTTCAAAATATGTAAAGAACTCATACAAGTCAACAACAATTAAAAAAACACTCCAATTTTTAAAATGGGCAGAGGACCTGAACAGACTTACCCCAAGAATACATACAAATGGCCATGAGATATATAAAAAGATGTTCAACTTCACTAGTTATAAAGGAAATGCAAATCAAAACCAAAATGCAATACCACCTCACACCTATCAGAATGGCTAGTACCAAGAAGACAAGAAAAAAGTAGTATTGTAGAGGATGCAAAGCAAGCATGTCAAACTTGTGGCCTGCAGGTTGCATTAAGCCTGCAATGAATATTTTTGCAGCCCAGTCAATATAACAGTATGTAAGAAACATTTTAATAAAAATTTCATAACTTAATTTTTACAATATCCTGTTATACATAATCCTATAAAAGACTAATATGCAAATCAACTGAACAGCAGAACAACCAGTCACTATAACCCGCACTGACCACCAGGGGGCAGACACTCAACTCAGGACTGCCCCCTGGTGGTCAGTGTGCTCCCACAAGAAGAGTGCCGCTCAGCCAAAAGCAGGGCTGACAGCTGGCGAGTGAAGCAGTGGTGGTGGGAGCCTCTCCCACCTCCGTGGCAGCACTAAGTATGTCCGACTGAAGGCTTAGGCCCACTACCCATGGAGTGGGCCTAAGCCTTCAGTCGAACATCCTTAGAGCTGCCACAGAGGTGGGAGAGGCTCCCGCCACCGCCACTGACTTGCCAGCCATAAGCCTGGCTTCTGGCTGAGTGGCACTTCCCCTGTGGGAGAGCACTGACCACCAGGGGGCAGCTCCTGCATTGAACACCTAACCCCTGGTGGTCAGTGCACGTCCTAGCTACTGGTTGTTCTGCCATCAGG
>NW_006291020.1:2583-3601 GCF_000327345.1 Myotis davidii
AGCTCTGCTCCTAGAGCTAGGGAGAAATGGAGCTGGAGCAGAGAGAGGGGTCCATGGCAGCTGTAGGCTTTGAGGAGTTCTCAGCACCTCCCGGCTCAGAGCTGGCACTGCCTCTGCTGTTCGGTGGTCACATCCTGGAGAGCAAGCTTGAGACCGAAGTGGAGTTCGTGTCTGGGGGTCTGGGCAGCTCCAGCCTCCGAGAGTGAGACGAAGAGGGGGAGGCAGCCCGAGGCCGGCGGCGGCGCCAACGGGAACTAAATTGCAGGAAGTACCAGGTGCTGGGTCGGCGCTGCAGGGAGATCGAGCAGGTGAACGAGCGGGTCCTGAACAGGATCCATCAGGTACAGAGGATAACGCGGAGACTCCGGCAGGAGCGGAGGTTCCTCAAGAGGGTGCTGGACTCCCACAGTGACGACACCTGGGCCAGCCAGTTCACCATCTTACTGGAGGATGAGGGCAGCCAGGGCACAGACGCCCCCACCCCAGGCAACACTGAGAATGAGCCTCCAGAGAAAGAGAGGCTTCCCCACCCAGGAGGATGCCAGCGCCCACAGAACCCAGCAGCCCGGCCCCTGGCGAGGGGCCCAGCAGGTGGAAGAAGCAGCAAGCACCATGGGAAGGGCGCCAGGCGGGAGTCCCGCTGACTCCGGAGCTGGCCCTCGTGCAGATAAAGGTGGAGGAAGACTTTGGCTTCAAAGCAGTCGAGGCTCTGGACTCAAGTTGGGTTTCTTGGGGGCCAGACAAGCTGCTGCCCTACCCCACCCTAGCCAGCTCCCCCTTTGACTAACTCCCCAATAAACAGACCCCATGCTCTCCCTGGCCAAAAAAAAAGCTTATAGAGGCATGCTTATAGGATCAAATAGTATAAATATAAATGTAACAGGACAATAAAAAGAGAACCTTGCTATGATGATCACCTGAACGCTGACTCTGTGTCATTTCTTCTTCGCTGACTCTGTCCACACCTTTGGGAACCCCTGGACCTGCTGGGGCTGGACCCCAACATTCCTCTTCTTAC
>NW_006291020.1:7051-10826 GCF_000327345.1 Myotis davidii
GGAGAGCCACCGTGGGCTGGGGAGGGCCAGGGCCAGCCCGCCGGGTGGGAGGAGGAGCAGGACAAGGACGAGGAGGGCACCTACCACTGCATGGAGTGCGAGGAGTCCTTCGACAGCCTTGGGGAGCTGCATGGGCACTTCATGCTGCATGCCCAGGGTGAGGTGTAGGCAGAGCCCCTACCCAGAAGCTTGGCAGGAAGGGTGAGGTGGGAGGAGGGGGGCTGAAGAGATTGGGTGGGTGAAATGGTCCTAGGGGATGGAGTACTGCCTATCTGTGTCGTCTTAGCTGTATGTGTGAGGCCAGAATAAAAGCCAAATTCTGTGGGAAAAATAAAAAAAGAGTATCATGTTAAGCAAAGTAAGTCAGATGGAAAAGGACATGATTTCCCTCCTATGGGAGCTACAAAACAGAAAGCAACAAACGTACAAAAAACTGTGTAGATGAGGATCTACACAGACAACAGTATGGTGATTACCAGAGGGCAGGGAGTCGGGGGAAGCTGAAGAGGATAAAGGGGGTCAAATATATGGTGACAGAATACTAGACTTTGAGTGGTGAGCCCACAATGCAATCTATCAATGATGTATTATAAACTTGTACAATTGAAACTTGTAAAACACTCCTACCCACTGTCACCCCAATAAATTTAATTTTTAAAAAAGAATGATTTAAAAAAAAATGTTGCTTCAAGCTGAGGCCATGATACCAAAAGCACAAATGTAAGTACATACAGATATGAGAACGTGAGAGGGAGAGCTGAGCTGAAAAAGTGACAGGGGGATGTCTGAGCCAAGTGGAGGAGGTTGAGTCCAAGTGAGTGGATGTGGAGAGTAGACACTGACAAACATGTTCATAGCTGACCAACCAGCTTCTTCAACTGAAACAAAACTGCCACCTACAGTCCATCTTTCAAATTGTCTACTTTTTTTTCCCGGTAAACTAGCCAACATCTGCAGAGCATGTACACTTATCCTTCTTGATGGGCTAAGAAAGTATTTTCTGTCCTCAATCTTTTCTGTGATGTTTCTGTGCTCCTTGCCTGTCAGGCTCATCCTTCGGCATGGCGGTCCCAGACCCAATAGAGTAGCACAGAAGTCAGTTCAGAAGTATGTCGAGCAGGACAAATAATCCCTCGTCCCAAATACATAAGAGTCGATCCTAGCTATTTAGACTATGAACTTTTGCTTGGCTACAATTTCATAAACGATTCTTAAGTAGCCCTGGCCAGGTGGCTTAGTGGGTTAGAGCATCATCCCGACACGCCAAGGTGGCAGATTTTATCTCTAGTCAGGGCACATACTACAAGAAGCAACCAATGAAAGCATAAATAAGTGGAACAACAAGTGGACGTTTCTCTCTATCTCTCTCTCTGTCTCTCTCTCTTTCTC
The DNA here is from genome assembly GCF_000327345.1 of Myotis davidii. NCBI lineage: Eukaryota > Metazoa > Chordata > Mammalia > Chiroptera > Vespertilionidae > Myotis > Myotis davidii. The sequence goes on from NW_006291020.1 coordinate 8,441, forward strand.
TCTCTCCCTCTTTCTCTCTCTCTCCTCTTTCTCTCTCTCCAGAAAAAAAATCAATAAGAGGAAGTAAACAAATATATAATATTTTCAAGTAGTGATAATAGAGGGGAATTAAGGAAGACATAGGGACAGACTGTTAAAGGCTCTATATTAAAGAAGGTGGTTAGAGAAGGCTTCTCTGATGACTATTTGAGTAAAGCCCTCAACAGGTTTACCTAAAAAAAAGTATTCCAGGTGCAGAACGTGTTCTTGGAATGTTCACAAAACAGCAATAAAACCAGGGTAGCTACAACAGTAACCGTAAGGAAGGGGGTAGGAGGTGAGATTGGAGAAGTAGCTGGGGATCAAATCATGTGGGGCTTGGAGAGGCATTATTCTAAGCATCATCAAATATGAAGTTTCACTTCTTTGTGGTGGGTCTCAGGAAGTGCTAATTAAGTTAGTATTAGCCATAAAGAGCCTTAGAGGCAAAGGTACCTGCCACACGTAGGGTAAGGCATTCTTACCCTGACTAGCATGATTATTAGATTATTTATTCTTCGGAAATTCCCTCTCACACACACTGGGGGATGGGATAGTTCTCAATTAACAGTTAAAAAGCATCTCCTGTTCTAGCCTAGTTAATCCACTAAGGCATGTTTGTTGTTGTTTGTTTGTTTAATGCTAAGGCATATCTTCCCCATTCACATGGGATTCTACTTCTCGCCACATGTGGATGGGTCCTTCCTGACTACTGTCTCCATGAAGTTGACTTCTCAAACCTCAGATTCCTAACACCACTAAGTAGGCAGCAGAGGAGTTAAGTCAATGTGGGCTGCATGGCATACCATAATTCTGGAGCGTGGGTCATGAAAGATCTGCAGGTGATTCTAGTACAAGTAATGTGCACAAATGTTGAGAGAATGCGGAGCCCTGGAATGAGAAAGTCAATAGGCGTGTCTCACATAAAGGTGAAGGTCTGTTTCTAAATCCCCTCTCAACATGGTTGTCAGAGTGACAGCGCTAGATACAAAAGAAGCAGCTTGGGCTAGAACAGGAGAGAAAGGAGCTTCAGAGCAGGAAGGAGGGCATGGACCAGAGGGAGATGTGAAAAGGCAAAAGGCTTTGGGATGAGCTGAGGGAGAAATGGGAATGAGCAGAGGACAGGCGGGAAGTCTGCAGGGCAGAGCCTGATGCCATCCTGCATCAGTGTGTCTGTCCTCACTGACTGGACCCCCAGCACCAGGTGATCTGGGGCTAGTTATCCCCAGCACAAGGTTCACAGAGCCCTCCGACAGTCAGCACCATACAGTGTGTGAAGGTACAAGAAGAGGTTTGCTCTCTTCCTCCTCTTTCACCATAGCTCCTTGACTTCTAGGAAAGCTAATTGGTGGTTTCTCTTTTCACTCCAGTTTCTTTCATTTTCCCCTTTCTGTCCTTTAAATCAAATCAGAGACAAAGTGACAGGACCAGGGGTGGCTGTTCATGGCCAAGACTGGCCCATCAAACAGCCTACGTAGAGGTGGGACCAGAAAAGAGGCAATGATCAGAGGAGAACAAAAAGAAGTGAGCTGCAAGGCTGCTGAAGCGGGAGCGTGGGATCTGCTTGTGCCTGCAAACGTTTGCTGTGGGATCCTTTTCCTGGGACCCTTTTCCTGGGCCCCTGGCATGATTCCGGGGCTGGGGCAGAATGTTAGGGGGGACCTGTCTAGGGCAGCGACAGGAAAAGGCACACAGGAGCGACAGAAGGGCGGAGGACTCAGAGACCTGTGTACGTTTGTGGAGAAGAGGGACCTAAGACCAGGCGAAGGCAGCTAGGAAGAATACTAGTAAAGAAGGGTCTGTTATGCAAGGGGTGTTATACAGAGGAAAGCCTAAGATACGGGACGAAATGAAGGTCTTCGAAAGCAAGACTCAAAGAGCGAGGTCTCGCCTGAATCAGAAATAGCAAAACAGAGCCACAGGGACGCAGCTGCCTCACACCCGCTTCTCCCCTGCAGGCAGCTGCTCCGCCAGCGATACCTGCTGGCCTCCAAGCAGTCTGGAAAGTCTGCACCGCAGACACAAACCACAACACCCATAGTGCCCCGCGCGCAGCCAAACCCAGCCTCTTCCGGTCTCCACTAGCCAATGAGCTTTTGCCAAGGTCCTCTGCCCCGGAAAGGCCCCAGGAAGGATGGGCGCTTCCGGTCCGTGATTCCTTCCCTTTGCTTCTCTGAGACTCCGAAGGTGCAGTTCTCGCTGCGAGACGGTGAGGCATTGGTCCCAGGCGTGGGGAAGGGTCTGCATGGCATAGGTTCCACCAACGGAAGGTGGACTGGCAGCGGGTGGAGAGCCCACCCACCCGTTCGGGCTTCTTCCCCGCTTTCCATGGCCGACCTGTGGCGCATGCGCACGCCCCCCCATCCCC
>NW_006291020.1:11123-11965 GCF_000327345.1 Myotis davidii
GGGCCCACTTTCTCCAGGTGGACCTCTGCCGTGGAGCACGCTCCCACCTTGAGAAAGACCAAGACCCCTGGTCACCGGGCCCTAGTTTACATTGCTGTGTTCAAGGCATTGTATTTGGGGTCATGGCCCTTTAACCAAGCAACTGTGGGAGATTGAGCAGTCACTTAAATTGCGGACGGAGCACGAGAATTCTCGCGGTTTCTGTTCTAAGGCTTGGGGCCAATCTCGAGAATTCTCGGCTTTTCATTGTCATTTAGAAACAGTGTAACGGAAAACGCATTTGCTGAAGTTAAAAATTACCAAAGGAATTAAAAGTGATTAACCCCTTGTCGTTAGTAATAAAAATAACTTTTTTATATCAATTTGATATTTTTAAAGTGCTCAGTAACCATGGATAGTGACGAAGAACATGATAAAATCCTGGATATATTTGCTGACAATTTATCAGATATTCCAAGTGAAAGTGATGAAAGCTTTGACAGTGGCAATGATACAGTTATTCCTTCAAAAAGGCAGACAATAGTAATTTCAAGTGATTCTGAACCTGAAAATTTGAACAATTCCACACATGATTTTGAGTGTAATTTGCGTCTTGGTTGCCAAGATAACGTTTGGTCAAAAGAGGACTTTCAACCTAATTTGGAAAAATTTGAAGGTAATTCTGGGGTTACAGTTCCTCCATCTGATTGTAAGAATATCATTGAAGTCACCAACTTGATTTTTGACAACGATCTGTTTGAACTCTTTTGTCATCAATCGAACATATATTATAATCAAAATTTGGGAAAGCACAAAATTTCAAAAACAAAAAAGTGGTGTCCTGTTACTCCAACAGATATGAA
>NW_006291020.1:12222-16834 GCF_000327345.1 Myotis davidii
GCAAGAGGCTTGCCAAAATGTTTGAAAGATGAAGCATCTACGCTTCAAAGAGGTAAAATAGCCTTCCGAAGAAAAGGTGACGTTTTATTATTGATTTGGAAGGGTAAAAGAGAAGTTCGAATTATTTCAACTATCCACGATGCTTCCTCTTGTGAAACAGTAAAGACAAATTGGCATACTGGAGAGGAAATAAAGAAACCAGTTTCTATTGTGCAGTATAATAACTATGTACAAGGTGTTGATCTTGCCGGCCAATATCTTTCAACATGTAGTATCCTTAGAAAACCAATAAAATGGACGAAGAAAGTAGTGCTTTACCTGATTAATTGTGGACTATTCAATTCATTCAGGATTTATCAAGTGCTCAATCCAGAAAGGCTAGTAAGATACAGAGACTTTCTTTTAACTGTAGCAACAGAGTGGATCTCATCTGAAGTAGATAAATCAGCAGATCCAGAATTTAGCAATCCTGATCCATCACATGTTAGAAGTACGAGAGCTCCTCAGAAAGATCATCCACAAAGATTATCGGGCAACATGAAGCAGCACATCCCTGTGCCAATTCCATCTTCAAATAAAAAGAAATATCCTACAAAAGTGTGCAGAGTATGCAAAAGGAACGGTAAGAGAAGAGAAACGCGTTACATTTGCCAGCTTTGTTTAGTTCCACTTCATATTACACAGTGTTTTACTAAGTATCACACTTTAAGAAGATATTAGCTTGTAGGAACATGTAATGAATAACTTCAACATGCAATGGGTACTTCATTTTAAAGCATGCCTTTAACATTTATGTAGAACGTTTTTTGTACTCTTTCAGTAGAAACTTACCTGGCCACTGGGTAAAGTTAGCAACAAAACTACTGGTCCGCAGTGTGTTAAGCATCAGGACCTGGGTCTCCTCACCTGTGAAACGGATGACAGTGAGGCACGGCCTGACTCCTGAAGCTACAAAAAGAGTGCTGCTGGTACCCACAGGGGGCAGCAGCACCTGCAGCACCAGGCCCTAGAGAACCAAGGCTGACCTGGCCATTGGTCCAGCACCTGCTCAACTGAGAGCAGGAACTAGAAACCGGGCAGCATTTCTGAGGTCAGCTGGAAAGAGAAACTTGGTTGGCTTTTCCTCTATCAGCAATTCCTGATTGTTCTCTTTCTGCATATTTATAATCTGACCACTTATCTTCATCCCTACTGCCATTCACAGACCATCACCTCTTGCTTAAGTGGTTTCCCTGTCTCCAGTTCCCACACTACCCCCGTTAGATCATTCTAAAATGCTAATTTGGTTAAGACATATGGCTTCCGTTTGCCTCCAGAATAAAGTACAAACAAGGCTTCCATCACCTGGCCTCTTCCCACTCCTCCAGCTTTCTCTCACTCTGTGTTCCAACCATCTTCAAATACTACCTGTTCCTTTACCACACCAGGCTGCCTCTTACCTCAAAGGCTTTTTACAGATAGAAACAACTTAATAAACATTCTGAACTCTGCTCACACAATCTTGACACGGTTTAATCAGTGTCTTCTACCATAATCTCAGCTCTTCCTTTTCAGCTCTGACAGATTCTATAGCTTTCTGTTCATTTAGTTATTAAAAGTCGAGACCAGCCCTACCAGTTTGGCTCAATGAATAGAGCATTGGCTGTGGACTGAAGGGTCCTGGGTTGAATTCTGGTCAAGGACATGTACGCAGGCTTGAACCCTGGCCCTAGTCAGGGCATGTGTGGGAGTCAACCAATCAGTGTGCCTCTCACATCGATGTTTCTCTCTTTGTCTCCCCCCTACCCCCGGTCCACTCTCTAGAAATCAATGGAAAAATATCCTCAAGTGAGGATTAACAACAACAAAAAAGTCTAGACCAGTGTCAACCACATCAGTTCAACACCAACAGGAATCCCAGTTTGGGGTGAGGTGAAGAAGGAAACTTTTCAGTGCAAGCAACTCAGTTGTGACACAGCGTGGCTGTGAAAATAGCATGGCTGTGCAACATCTCACTGGTGATACAACACAGCTATGAGCACAGTACTGCTGTTTGGAGGCCCTGGGTCCATGCTACTCTGACTAGCTCTACACTTCTCTATATGCCAGTCTGGTCTGGTCTTCTCTGCTCTGTAGAGATATCTTTATTGTTACGTCTTTGTCCCTTCAGCTCTCATCAGGGAAATGCAGTCTCCAGTCTGTAGTGAAAAGAGAAAGTGCACTTTTAGAGCCAGAGAGGAGCTGACATATAGACCAGGGATGGGCAAACTTAACTAATATAAATTCAAAGTAAACATCATTACATAAAAGGGTACGGTCTTTTTTTTAATAGTTTTATTCATTTCAAACGGGCCGGATACGGCCCGCAGGCCATAGTTTGCCCACGGCTGATAAAGACAGAAGTCCCTGCCCAAGTTGATCCCTGATTGGTCTATTTTCATGAAAATAAGCTCTAAGTCCTTGCAGTTTGATTGGTCCAAAGGGCATTGTTCTAATTGGTCAGAATGGAGTTGCTCTGATTGGTCAGTAAAGAAGCTGATGTTAGCTGCACTGTTCCAGTTGGATCAGGAAACCTCAGTCCTATTGGTTGAAATAGGATTCCAGGAACTTAATAAGGGCTGCCTCCGATGGCAGAAACACAGTGCAGGCAGGCACTTGTGCAGAGGCAGGTGGTTCAGTGCACGCTTCTCCCCGAACTGCAGTTTGTATGAGAGGTCTCTGTGTAGAAATGGCTGCTGAGCTCTGCTTTTTTGTTTCTGTTGTGTGGTTTGTTTGTTTGTGCTTTAATATTTTTATTGATTTCAGAGAGGAAGAGAGAGCACCTTATCATAGGACCTACCACAGAGAACAAATCACAGAGAAACATCGATTGGCTGCCTCCTGCACGCCCCCTACTTGGGGGTCGAGCCCTTGACTGGAATCGAACCGGGGACCCTTCAGTCCCCAGGCCAACCCTCTATCCACTGAGGCAAACAGGCTAGGGCTGTTTGTTTTTTAATTTGATCACATTTGTTTGTGCTTTAATATTTTCATTGATTTCAGAGAGGGAGAGAGAGCACCTTATCATAGGACCTACTACAGAGAACAAATCACAGAGAAACATCAATGAGAGAATCATCGATTGGCTGCCTCCTGCACGCCCCCTACTGGGGGGTCGAGCCCTTGACTGGAATCGAACCGGGGACCCTTCAGTCCCCAGGCCAACCCTCTATCCACTGAGGCAAACAGGCTAGGGCTGTTTGTTTTTTAATTTGATCCCAGTTAAGCCACCAGGAGCCCATCTTGGTAGATATCCTCTTTCTCAGGGTCCACACTAGTATAGTCCACTTTAAAACTCCAATTGCACATCAAGTTTTAAGGTCCTTCTTCCCCTCAGCACCAACCAGGTTTCAGCAGTGGGACTTTGGGGAACAGGTGCATTCTGTCCTGTCATAGAAAGCACTCTCTCTCCCTAATTTAAACTACTTCAGTTGGGACCTGGAGGGATGATTAAGGCAGGTGGGGAGAAATGGTCAAAAACTCTTTTTACTAACTGGTCATCTCATTGCAGTCATCTGTTGGTTGTGTGCCTCCCAGGCTAAGACAAACTGGTCATGGATACCTTCCATTTTTAAGCTGCCCAAATGTTAGCTCTGCTTTTTTGTTTCTGTTGTGTGGCCAGGCCGAGGGACCCCATCAGTGCATGATTGGGGCCAGGTAGGCATGTGGGAGGTTGGCCAGCCAGGGAGGAACTGTGGGAGGGCTTCAGGGCGTGTCTGGCCCATCTCACTCAGTCCCAATCGGCCAAACCCCAGCAGCAAGCTCACTTACTGGTTAGAGCATCTTCCCCCTGGTGGTCATTGCACATCTTAGCGAGTGGTTGAGTGGTCTTAGCATATCATTAGCATATTGCGCTTTGATTGGCTGAACGGATGACCAGATGACGGGACACTTAGCATATTAGGCTTGTATTATATAGGATAGGAAGTTCACATCCTTGCTAAGCCAAATTGTAGGAGTGTATGGGGCACGGGTACAGTGTTTTGGCCAGGTTCAAGCCTCAGACTAATGAAAGGACAGGGTCCTCTCATTGCCACTTGCAAGTCCCACATGTAGTTGAGTGAGGTTGAAACTCACGAGGATGCTGTAAACAACTTGATCACGCCCCTACTTTGCCTCGTGGCATCTGCTATAAAATAAAGACACGGCTTGTGGGTGCTGTCGTCTCCTCATCAGGGAGGCAGCGTCCCATCGAGACCCAGCTATTATTCTCTTGTCTGTCTTTCCTTAATCCTTTCACACACCCACACCTCCCCCCCCCCACTCGGGATCACCCTTGGTCGTGCTGGCGTGGCACAACTGGTGCCCAACCAGGGACTGAGTTCTGGGACCAGGGCCTGAGTTTTGGCTCTAACAAGTGACGCCAGAGCAGGCCCTTTGGCCGTAACAAGTGGCGTCAGAACAGGCCTGAGTTCGGGGGAATTTAAAAAGAGGTCAGGTGAAAGGAGGCTCCAAGGCACACGCAGAGAGTAAGCTTAAAAAACAAAAGTAAGAAAATAAGTTAAGCTTAAAAAGCAAAAGTAAGAAGGCCAAAAAAACAAAAATAAGGTAGGGAGCTGAAGTGTGGTAAAATTAGCTCTGTGTAAAACATGGG
>NW_006291020.1:17364-18765 GCF_000327345.1 Myotis davidii
CAACGATTAAAATTTCTTTTGAGAGCCACATTTTTTAAACTTAAACTATATAGGTAGGTACATTGTTATTAACTTAATTAGGGTACTCCTAAGGCTTAGGAAGAGCCACACTCAAGAGGCCAAAGAGCCGCATGTGGCTCGTGAGCCGCAGTTTGCCAACCATGAGTCTAGGACATTGCTGTGTTCTATGGGGCGCGGGTACAGTGTTTTGGCCAGGTTCAAGCCTCGGACTAATGAAAGGACAGGGTCCTCTCATTGCCACGTGCAAGTCCCAGCTGGAGGGCAGGGCCCTCCCAGCACAATTATAGCCAACAGCTATGGTTGTAAGCTTGAACCTATGGTCCAAACAGGTAGCCCCACATGCCTTGTGATAGAGGTCAGGTGCATGTAGTTGAGTGAAATTGAAACTCGCGAGAATGCTGTAAACAACGTGATCACGCCCCTACTTTGCCTTGTGGCATCTGCTATAAAATAAAGACACAGCTTGTGGGCACCGTCGTTGTTTCTTCATCAGGGAGGCAGCGTCCCACCAAGACCCAGCTATTATTCTCTTGTCTGTCTTTCCTTAATCCTTTCATCACCCCCACTCGGGATCACACTTGGTCGTGCTGGCGTGGCACAGAGTGACAGCTCTTTCCTTGTCAACCCTCCCTCCTTGCTCCAGTGATCACAGAGAACAAAATCAGCAGGCTTGTCCAAGCAGGAACCGAGATGTCAATCTCTCCTTTATGAGTAGTCCTCTTGGAGACCCCTCACTTGGAAGAGAGGACAAAATGCATAGCACTTGATCCCTTGACTGGTGACAGACACATGACCTCATCAACCCCCCTTCTGTGTTTACCTCCACACCATCTTCTATTTATTTTCTATGGAGGTAGAAGATGAATATGGTTTGGGACAGCAGAACTGGCTTGCCAACTGCTGATGGTACCTTTCAGATAGGTGCCTTAACTGACAATTCCAGGGCACCAAATGAGTCACTAACATCCTGCAAAACAAATGTTCTCTCCTTTGCCCAGAACACTTGGTCACACACCTTGACACCTCTTCTTGTTCCTTTTTCTGTGACTAGCTCCTCCTTAGGTATCAATGTAGATATCATTGCTACCAGAAAGAAATCCTAACACTGCCACACCTAAGGCAGGAGACTTATCTATCAGCTCTCAAGCTCCTGGTGCCTTCCTTATCATAGCACCTACCATATTATCTTCTAAGTGATTCTTGATAGTCTGTCTTCCCGGGTGAGACTAAGTCCCACAAGGGCTTGAACAGTGTCAGCTTGGCTCATCTCTGTACTCATAGTGCCTCGCACACAGAAAACACTCAATATTTGTTGGATAAATAACAAATGATTCCTATGGTTTTGGGTAAGAGTCTGCGTGATTTGCAAAAGCCTAGGGT
>NW_006291020.1:18813-23290 GCF_000327345.1 Myotis davidii
CTGCTTCCTCCAACACCCTGAGAACTACTGAGCTTCACATATCAGATTAGTTGGTAGAACATCTTTGAGAGATAGACGAGATCGGGCGCGTTCAGGGTGGTATGGCCGTAGACGATCTTTGAAATATCTAAATGGCTGTGTTGGAATCTGTGCTTTTATAAATTCATTTTATTTGATCAGCCTACCCTATAAGCATTTGCAAAGTTTGCAAGAGAGGAAATTGTGAGATAACCAAGGATAGGGTATTACCCTAAACTCCTTGCTCCAGGCCTCACAAGTCCAGATCCCTTTCCCAGGTGATTAAAAGTTTGACTCTGCCCAGTAGGAGTTCCCTTTCCATTATTTGACTTAAATTCAAGGGAAATTATGGCTTCTGCTACTACTACGGTAGAGCCTCTGAATGTGACATTCATTCATTAGTTCAACAAACTGCTGTTATCTGACCTACAAGGGCTTTGGGAGCTTTAACCCTTTGCGGTCCAATTTTATTTTTGGAATTCAAACAGTCTGGTCCGAATTAGAAGTCCTTCCTCTTTTGGTTGCAGTAGTTCCCTGTCGGAAGTTGCCAATTAGCTCAGTCACCAACTCAGCTCGACATTGGACCTGCTACTAGCGCCTGGTCTGTCGAGTCAGCCTTGATGTTGGACTGCAAAAGGTTAATGTGTATCCGGCGGGAGCCCTTCAGGTTCGTGGAGACAGGATGGAGGATGAGCAGCTTCCCTAAAGTAAGGATATTCCTATGCTCACACCCTAGGCAGATTCCCTAGGAGCCAGAGCCATTCCCTCCTCCCTTCCCCTCCCACTCCGCACTCCACAATGAAGCAGAAAGGAAAGGTTATGCCATAGGCTTAAGGAGAAATGCCCCTTGGGTTTCAGAGCCCTGGGATGAAAGAGGGGTATTGTTTCCAGGAAGCAGTTCCAGACATAAGATCCTCCTGTATCCCCTGTCCTGAATTGTCTCTTCTCTCTTTTAAAATGAAGTGGCATTTTTTAAAATATATTTTTATTGATTTCGGAGAGGAAGGGAGAGAGAGAAAAACACCAATGATGAGAGAGAATCATTGATCAGCTGCCTCTTGCACACCCCACACTGGGGATGGAGCCCACAACCCAGGCATGTGCCCTGACCAGGAACCAAACCTTGACCTCCTGGTTCATAGGTCAGCACTCAACCACTGAGCCGCACCTGCCGGACTAAAATGGATAGCGTGTTTGTCTGAAGAACCAAGTTCCTGGATTAACTAAAACATGAATTTACAAATGTATATATTGGGTGATATTTATATGCAAGTGAGAAGGAAAATAGGTGGGCAACTTTGGGGGCTTACAGCCTAGTTCAGTATCTAGGTAAACAGTACTCTTACTAGTACTTCCCCATTCTAACTGACTTGGGCGGAGCTGCAAAGCCCACCCCAAGGGGCCCGCCACAAGAAGATGCATATATCAAAACCTCCCCACATTGGCAGTTCAGGCTTTGGATCAAAGTCCCCTGGACTAGCAGCGCTGCGTAAAAAAGGTTTTACTTTCCCTTTTCCTCTGGGTGCCGGCTGTCATTCTCCTGGGTCATTTGCCACAACTCAAGTTTCTTAGTATAAAACAGTAGAGACCCAGTTCCTGCTTTCAAGTTATAATCTAGTAAGAGGGGGCGGGGGGAAGCATTAAATACTGTGATAGAAATATCCATTTATGGCCTGGATGCTGTGGAGGCCAGGGTCCTAAAGAAAATAAAACTGGTTTAGACTGAAAGTAGACGTTGACCAAGCAGAAAAGGAGGAGGAAGAGATGTAGAATTGCTGGCAGAGTGAACACCAGGTACAGAGACCAGGAGGTAACAGAAGCAAACCTTTGCTGAGCTCCAAGTTTGTGCTGGACACTAAGAACTTCACAAATATTACCTCCTTTGATTCTCACAACAACCCTTTGAAATATGAACTATGATAAACCCCATTTTATAGATGAAGAAACTGAGACATGGAGACGTTAAGTAAATATATTGAACAAAATCACAGTTTACTTACTAACTGATTAAGCCAAGACTCAAACCAGGAAGGTTCTTCTCTCTGTCGTCTCTCTCCCCACCCCTCTCTCCCTCCCTCTCTCCCTCTCCCTCTCCTTTCTTTCCTCCCACCCCTTCTACTCTCTACAATCAATGGGAAAAAATAAGTGAGAACTAACAAAAAAAAGGGAACAGAGATTAAAATTAGGGATTTTTAGTGAAGTGGTCTGATTTATGTATATTACTCTTAACATTGAGTAAGACAGATTATAAGGAAATAAGACTGTTAAATGTCTAAAGACCAATTGGTAACTGTTGCAGGGATCCAGACAAGAATTGATAAAGACCAAGAAATTAAAGTTTTAACTTTAAAGGTAGAAGCAATGGGGGTAGGAAGAGTGGATGGACGTGGGAGGTGTTTCAGAAGTGGAACTGATAGTATATTGAAACCGAGCCAGTGCAGGGAGTTGGAAGTGAAGAGCAATCTAAAATGGCTCCCAGGTTTCTTATTGTGGAGAAAGGAGAGAGAGAAGTTGACTTGAATTGGAAGATAACTAGGTCGGGTATGATTGTGAGGGTTTGAGATGCTTGTGTAATAGATGAGTCAACTGGAACAATGAGAAGTTAGGTTTATGAGTCTGGAGTAAAAAATGAGATCTGAGTCAAGTTACAGATTGGAGAGTCATGTGGCATATAGATTGTTATTCAAACCACGAGAATGGATGAGATAACAGAGTAGATTTCAGAACAGAAAAAGCCTGAATGTGGGCCCTGGAAAACATCAGAGATACAACAGGGCAATTGGATGCAAGGGGGCCAGGAGGAGCCAAAGTAGGTGGAAATTGTGGGCGTGCTGCCACCAAAGCTAAGGGGAGAAAAGGGTTTCAAGAAAGAAAAACGGGTCAATTCTGACATCTCAAGATAAAATTTGGAAAGTGTTCCTATATTTGAGATGGAGAAGTTGTGGCTGGCCCTGGGGGAAACTAAATGAGCGGTGGGGATGGAAGCCAGATCAGAGTGTAGGTTTAGGAGCGTGTGGGAGGAAGGAGATGGAGATGGCACTTCTCAAGAAGCTTGGTTTTCGTGGAAGGGAACGAATACAGGATCAAAGGCTTTGTTTTGTGTTGTTTTCTTTTTAATATATTTTTATTGATTTCAGAGAGAAAGGGAGAGAGAGAAACATCAATGATGAGAGAGAACCATTGATTGGCTGCCTCCTGCACACCCCTCACTGGGGATAGAGCCTGCAACCCAGGCATGTGCCCTTGACCAGAATCGAACCTGGGACCCTTCAGTCTGCAGAAGCTCTTTTTTAAAATAGATTTTTATTGATTTCAGAGAGGAAGGGAGAGAGAGAAACATCAATGATGAGAGATAACCATTGATTGGCTGCCTCCTGCACACCCCCACTGGGGATAGAGCCTGCAACCCAGGCATGTGCCCTTGACCAGAATCGAACCTGGGACCCTTCAGTCTGCAGGCCGATGCTCCATCCACTGAGCCAAACCAGCCAGGGCTGTGTTGTTTTTTATTATTTTTCTCCATCACCATTTGTCAACATTTATCATGTTCCACCTCCATGTACCATCCCCTCCTACACACATGCACACACACACACACATGCACACACACACAATCATCACACTATTGTCTGTGTCTGTGAGTTCTTTCTCTTTTGCTTAATCCCTTCGTCTCCCTCTGTCCCACCCAACACCCAGCCTCCTATCACCAGAGCTGTCTGTCTGCCCTCTATGAATCTTTCTCTACTTTGCTTGTTATTTCAGTTTTTTCATTAGATTCCACATATGAGTGAAATCATGGATATTAGTGAAATCATATGGTACTTGTCTTCCCTGCCTGGCTTATTTCACTTAGTATAATGTGGTGTGTGTGCTGTTGTTTTTTGTTTGTTTTTTAAAATATATTTTTATGGATTTCAGAGAGGAAGAAAGAAACATCAATGATGAGAAGGAAACATCACATGCCTTTGATGGGAATCGAACCTGGGATTAAACTCCATTATTAATTGCACATTGATGTGCAATTGAAGTTTTAATAGCTGGTTTGGCTCAGTGGATAAAGTGTTGGCCTGCGGACTGAAGGGTACCAGGTTCGGTTCTGGTCAAGGGCACATGCCTGGGTTGGAGGCTGGGTCCCCAGTGTGGGGATGTGTAGGAGGCGGCCAGTCAATGATTCTCATCATTGATGTTTCTATCTCTCCCTCTCCTTTCCTCTCTGAAATCAATGAAAATATATATTTTTTTTTTTAAAGAAAAAGAACAGAAAAGGGGGGTGTTGTAAGTGGAAGGAACTCTTCAGTGGTAGGAAAAGGAAAGATAGCAGGGCCAAGTGTTATTTGAAAGTCAAGTTAACCCCCCTCGTGTAAACACTGGCTGGAGTAATTGAGCAGGTAATCAGTAAAGGGAATTACAAACCCCTAAGAGTAGCTTGCATTGATAAAAAAAAAATTCATAATTACTT
>NW_006291020.1:23562-24810 GCF_000327345.1 Myotis davidii
ACCTTATATTCCGTCTCTTTGAGGCTTAGTTGCCTGAGAGGATTAAGCCAGCTGATGCAGGTGTAGCTCTTAGCCCAGTAGCTGGTGTAAAGAAAGAAATAATGCAGTAAATTATTGCTATTACTACCTCAAGTTATTTTTTTAGAGAGAGAGAAACACTGATTTGTTCCACTTATTTATGCATTCATTGGTTGCTTCGTATATGTGCTCTGACCCAGGATCAAACCCACATAACCTTGGTGTATCATGACAAAACTCTAACCAACTGAGCTACTAACCAGGATTTGAATTATTGTTTTAAATAAAATAACATGTCAAAGCACAAAGGATGGTGTCTTAACGAAGGCTCATTAAATTTTAATTTCCTCTTTTTCATATTAGAAATTTAAACTAAATGTTCTCCATAAAGAAGGCAGGAGAGATACTGAGAGCTGGGGGGCTCTTGAGACCCTGCTATAGTATCTAGGTGAGAACATGCATGTCGTAGTCAAGGTTCTGCAGAGAAACAGATCCAATAGTACACATACGTGTGTGTGTGTGTGTGTGTTTTACAAGAATTGGCTCATGCAATTACAGAGGCTCAGAAGTCTCATGACCTGCAGTCTTCAAGCTGGAGATTCAGGAAAGCCAGTGGTATAATTCAGCCTGAGTCTGAAGGCCTGAGAACCATGAGCACTCATGTCCAAGGGCAGGAGAAGATGGACGTCCCAACTCAGACAGAGAACAGATTCATCCTTCTCCCACCTTTCTGTACCATTAAGACCCTCAACAGATTGGGGGATGCCCACTCACAGTGGTGAGGGTTATCTTTTTTTATTCAGTCTACTGACTCAAATGCTGATCTTTTTTTCAAAATATCCTCATAGACGCACTCAGAAATAATGTTTACCAGCTTCTGGGCACCCCTTAGTCCAGTCAAGTTGACACATAAAGGCAGCCATCATAACTCGGGACTCCCAGCATTTATGGAGGACTCGTGTGTTTGGGATTTAAGTGATCAGTGCACAACACCTCCTGTTTTCCCACCTGAGTACATAATAGCTCTCTTTTCCTCATTTGAGTTCTGAACAGTGGTTATGAGAAATGAGGCAAACGGCAAAACTCACCTTTATAACTGATAACGACCATATTGGACTCTAGGGCTCAGGTTTGCAGCCACAATGGGCTTCCTAACAGGGAAATTCAGAATTAGACTGACTCACCTTCCCACCCTAATTATCTGCTGGGAGCCAATTCCAGCATGTTCAG
>NW_006291020.1:24888-29530 GCF_000327345.1 Myotis davidii
CAATTCCCAGACAGAGAAGGGCACTTTAATCTACATGTTATTGCCTCCTACTGGCCAAACACCTGAACAGCCGTAGGCTAATTCCCCTATTCTGACAATGGACTTGTGTATACCCTTTGACGTGTATATCTCTGCCTCGCCTCAGGACAAACTGTGTTAATAAAAAGCGTGGAGTCCTAGGACGAGGAGAACTGAAGACCTTAGAACGGAGAACTCAGTTTCTTTAGCTAGGCTCCTCTGACCCCCAATGCCTTTCAAAATTATGCTTCATCTCTGGACTCTTTATTAAGTTATGCACAGCCCTTCTCCAGATTGCTGAACCCTTCTAGATGCTGGAACAAGAGCCCTGGCAATTATCAATGGAAAACCATAGGCCTCTCACTCGTGGGGATGTGCCCTGTAAGACTTAGAGAAAGCAGATCCAAGTAGATGCTTTCTGTAGGGGGGGGTGGGGGGGGCGGGAGAAGCACGGCGTGAAGGGCGTGAAAGCCAGAGTGGAGAAAGGCCAGGAGTGTTAGTATGGTTTCTGCCCCCCAAAAGAAAGCATCAGAAATTTGGAGAAAGTCTCCCTCCAATACCATGTCCTATTGCTGTTTTTCTCCTTAGGCTTTCAGACACCCCCATCTGTATGGGGACATACAGCGATGCTGGCCCTAGCCAGTGGTAAACTTTACCTCAACAGTGTGGTGATTGAGCTCTAGCTGGTTTGGCTCAGTACAGAGAGTGCCAGCCTGCGGACTGCAGGGTCCCAGATTCTATCCTGGTCAAGGACGCTTACTTCAGTCGCAGGTTCCATCCCTGGCCCTGGACGGGGCATAGTGTGGAAGGCAACCAATTGATGTATGTCTCTTTCACATCGATGTTTCTCTCTTTCTCCCCGCCCCCCCTTTCACTCTCTCTAAAAATCAATGGAAAAAATATCCTCGGCCAGGGAAGATCAGAATAGGGAGTCAGGGGAGAGTACAGAAGATAAGGTGTTCAGAAGTCCAGTCTCACTGGGGAGACGAGATCGATATGCCTGATACAAGGAGCCGTGAGAGATACAGACAGGAATGCTAATGGGTACAAAGTTTCTTTTGAGGGGAGGTGAAATATCCTCAAATTAGATTCTGATGATGTTTGAACAACCCTGTTAATATACAAAACAAAAAAACAAAAAACAGAAGCTGTACCCTCTAAATGAAGGAATTTGTGGTATCCTGGCACCCAGGGCATTTGGTTGTGCCCCAAGGGGTCCAGAAAAAAAGGGAAGTTACATGTTACCCTGGCATTTCAACAATATGTTATCATGGAGCAAAAAGACAATAGCCTCAGTTAAGGTAAAGATTGACCTTGTCAGGGAAGGTGCCGGCCTAGGACGTGACTCCTCACCAGAACTGCTTTTAGTCAAAGTTTAATTTCAGACCATCCTTTGTGGTTACTTTAGGTCTCTGAGTTTGCAAGACCTCCATGCAGGCCTCCCCTGAGCTGGTCAGGTCAGCATGTGGCCCCTTTCATCCACACTATAGATCTAAAATTTCGATTTTGGAATACAGGCTGAATTTCCTTGTGCAGATAGATACAGCCTAGCATAGAGAATGAGGAAACAATAAAAATCTAGCCCTGGCCAAACAAAAAAAAATAAAATTATCTCAAAATGAAAAATAAAAAACATAGAAGAGTATTGTAGGGGCATTTTCACAGGGTAGCAGTTTCTGAACTAGAACCTTCCATTCAGACCCTAGCCTCACCCTCAAGTGACATCATAAAGCCCCAGAAGCCCCACCCACCACCCCGCGCTTTGGCCAATCGAACTGTTGTCTCAGGACTCTGATTGCACTGGAAGCAGTTGTTCAACCTCGCTGAAGGGATGTCTCTGCCTGCTGTGTGAGCAACGGGACCCATCGATGTGTGGCCGCAGCTCCACGGCCATTCCTGGGACATAACAAAGCAAGTCCAGTTCTCTTGGCATTTCCTTAGTCGTTGGGGCAGTCTGCTTACACCACACATCTCGGATCTTTTTGAGAAACCTATGTCTTTCCCACAATTTCCAGCCATCTTGTGGGGCAAGAGTACACTCGCCACGTCCACATCGGATCCTGTTTACATAGTGAAAGTCCTCTTCTTCATTACACTTCTGATGACCCTGGTCACCCTACTCATCCTGGCCTATCGAGTATTCAGAAGCAAAAGCTTTTGAACAAGAACCTAGAGCCAGACGCAAGAAAGGAGCCAACACTGCTGGCATGAAAGTCTTCAGTTCTTGGTGGAGACAGGACTGAGGTGAAGATTGGGAGACCCAAGAGGCTGGGCCACCTGGGAACCGTGTTAGAGCTGGAGCCTGGGAAGGAAGAACAGCTTAGCCACCCAGTTCCCCCAATGGCAGAGGCTTTCCCAGCCTCGTTTCCTTCTCTACCACGTCCTCCAGTATAGTTCATACTCATGCTGCTGTTCTTTGATTTGTCCAGGCTCCTTGAGTTTGAATGTCTTTTCTCTGTGGATCTTTTAGAATGAAATTAGGAATGGCTCTATTTCTGCATTAACAGAGGAACAAACATGGAGAATTAAAAATTGATTACAATGCTCGAACACTGTTTTTAATTGGGCATGTGTTGACTCTGGGAAATGGAAATTATTGGAAGTTCGCGACATCTCAGATGTTAACAAGACTGTACTAAAAGCTCAGTTTCAGAGATTCTTGGAATGGAACAGCTCACCTTCTCTGAATTCTGGGTTATAAACAAATCTCTCTCCTGTTCGTCTAATTCGGGAAATAGAGAGTACTACCTCTCCAAAAATTATTTAAAGCACCAACTTTGTGGGTTAGCAAATTTTAAAAATATATTCTAAAATGGTAATTTTGTTTTGTCTTTTCTGAGTTTATAACAAGTTAACTCTCTTTAGAAATGAAATCCAAACCAAAGAGACAAAGGTTTGAAAATCCATACTCATCCAATTTAGCCTGGGGTACCCTAAGGAGCATTAGACTATTTGTTAACTCTTCCTTCTAGAAACATCTATCAAGTATCCCTTTGTCTCCCTCTCACATGCACTTGACTCTGGAGTCTCAAGCCAAGAGCCCCTTCCTCAAAACTTTCCCCATTGTTTAGAATCATGGGGCTGTGTTCAGCCTCTCTACAAGTAATCTTCCCTCCACCCGGCCACAGTATGGGGCTCTGTACTCTGCATTTCAACACACGAGTCTTTCATTCACAGTGGTATATTGACACAAATGAGTGTGGTTTCAAAGCATCTTTGTTGAATTCCACAAAAGACCTATGTATGCCTCAGAGTTGGCTGAAAGAGCCTCAGAACTTCTAAGTTCCACAAAAGGCCTATGTATGCCTCAGAGTTGGCTGAAAGATCCTCAGAACTTCTAACATCTCCAGGTCTTTTCTCTCCTATCCTGTAAGCACCTCTGTTCATCCAACATGTTTACGGAGCTCTTGCTATGTAACAGGCTCTGTCCTTGGTGCTGGAGATACTAGAGAAAGGGGCCCATCATTCTCCCAGAGCTTATAGAGCAGTGGTTCTCAACCTTCCTCATGCCGCAACTTAATACAGCTCCTCATGGTGTGGTGACCCAACCATAAAATTATTTTCGTTGAACATAATGAAAGCGTCGTGATTAATCACAAAAACAATATGTGATTATAGATGTGTTTTCCGCTGGTCTTCCCTCATACACCCCAAATCTATGTTTTATCCTTATTTGGAACTGACAAATCAGCCGGACTGCACTGTAAGCTTATGGCCACCTGGTGGTAGCAAAGGGTCAGCAAACTTAGTCCCTGTAGTGACTGACTGCAAGGCAAAGGAATGCTCCCTCCCGTACACTCTTGAGAGCTGGGTAGTTCATCCATAAAGGGCTATGACCATGTTATCCAGAATAATGAGGAACTCTTTACCAGAAGATGATCTGGGGTGGAAATGTCATACATTTTAGAGCATATGCTATATATTGAGCATCAATTATATGCTGGGTGTTCACATACAGTACCTCTGTTCTGCCCAAGTTCCCGATAAAAAGAACATTCTTCCTCCTACAGATGGGAAGTTGAGGCTCAAAGGCTCAAACAGAGAGCTGGTTGTCTGCGCAAAGGCTCACAGCAGAGTCAGAGTCAGCTTATCTTTCCCCTTCCAGGCTACCGCTGGCCTTTGTTGTGGAATAAGACATCCCCTGCTTGGAGGCAGGTCCTCCTTCCCTCTCAGAAGTCTCTTCGCTCTAAATGCCACTAGTATGAGTTTGTGTTCTCTTGTTACTGGGGTGCCTGATTCTTCCTTTGTTGCCTCCTCCTCTGGCTTCTCTCAGCATCTTTAGTGAGGCCTGTCTGCGGCCCCAAGTGCTGCACCTGTGGGGATCAAACAACAGGTACCAACCACCATATCCATCCCGTGGTAACAGCAACCAGAAGGAGAAGGCAGTGAAAAAGAACGATACTCCTCCTGTTGTGGCAGAATGCACGGGAGAGCGATCAGCCAGCTCTGAGGGAGGAAAGTTTACCTTTATTTCGCAGCTCTGCTAGTCCAGGGGAATTCCGGATCCAAAGCCTGAACTGAACTCAGGGGGAGGCTCTGACCTATATCTCCTCCTGTGGCGGCCCCTGAGGGTCCCCACAGCTCCACCAGTCAGTCATGGCGGGGCTTTTGGGGGGTGGTCCTC
>NW_006291020.1:30720-32098 GCF_000327345.1 Myotis davidii
ATGAGAATGGAACATGAAGCTGGAGACATAGGTGGGTCTGGATCTCACAAGATCCTGGTGGACAGTACTAATTGGAGGTGGTGATGGAGGTGGTGGGGGCGGTCTCCAAGGTGCCTCCCCGCTAGGACAATCCTTTATTTAACAGCTATGTGCATGTCTTATAAGACTCCTGGCCCGGGAGTTCCATGCTTTCCAGGGATTCTGAGTCACCCTCCTCCTATTGTCCTGTATCCTCCAGAATCTCCCCACTCCCCAGGCTCCTCATACACCCCAAATCTATGTTTTATCCTTATTTGGAACTGACAAATCAGCCGGACTGCACTGTAAGCTTATGGCCACCTGGTGGTAGCAAAGGGTCAGCAAACTTAGTCCCTGTAGTGACTGACTACAAGGCAAAGGAATTCTCCCTCCCGTACACTCTTGAGAGCTGGGTAGTTCATCCATAAAGGGCTAAGACCATGTTATCCAGAATAATGAGAAACTCTTTACCAGAAGATGATCTGGAGTGGAAATGTCATAACTTTTAGAGCATATGCTATCTAGTGAGCATCAATTATATGCTGGGTGTTCACATACAGTACCTCTGTTCTGCCCAAGTTCCCGATAAAAAGAACATTCTTCCTCCTACAGATGGGAAGTTGAGGCTCAAAGGCTCAAACAGAGAGCTGGTTGTCTGCGCAAAGGCTCACAGCAGAGTCAGAGTCAGCTTATCTTTCCCCTTCCAGGCTACTGCTGGCCTTTGTTGTGGAATAAGACATCCCCTGCTTGGAGGCAGGTCTTCCTTCCCTCTCAGAAGTCTCTTCGCTCTAAATGCCACTAGTATGAGTTTGTGTTGTCGTTACTGGGGTGCCTGATTCTTCCTTTGTTGCCTCCTCCTCTGGCTTCTCTCGGCATCTTTAGCGAGGCCTGTCTGCGGCCCCAAGTCCTGCACTGTGGGGATCAAACAACAGGTACCAACTACCATAATCCATCCCGTGGTAACAGCAACCAGAGGAGAAGGCAGTGAAAAAGAACGATACTCCTCCAGCATCTTTAGTGAGGCCTGTCTGCGGCCCCAAGTGCTGCACCTGTGGGGATCAAACAACAGGTACCAACCACCATATCCATCCCGTGGTAACAGCAACCAGAAGGAGAAGGCAGTGAAAAAGAACGATACTCCTCCTGTTGTGGCAGAATGCACGGGAGAGCGATCAGCCAGCTCTGAGGGAGGAAAGTTTACCTTTATTTCGCAGCTCTGCTAGTCCAGGGGAATTCCGGATCCAAAGCCTGAACTGAACTCAGGGGGAGGCTCTGACCTATATCTCCTCCTGTGGCGGCCCCTGAGGGTCCCCACAGCTCCACCAGTCAGTCATGGCGGGGCTTTTGGGGGGTGGTCCTC
>NW_006291020.1:33006-34551 GCF_000327345.1 Myotis davidii
CCCACGGGGGCCGCCCCGCCCCGGGGGGCCGTAGTTTGCCCACGGCTGGGTTAGGCTCTGCAGCTCTGCCCAAGTCAGTCAGAGTGGGGAAGTAAGACTACAGTTTTAACCAGATACTGAACTAGGTTACAAGGCCTCCCCCTTCCCCCCCTTTCTTTTTCACTCCCTCCTTCAGGGAGCTTCTGGTTCAGATGAGGCTGAGGGTTCCTCTTGGGCCAGTAGCAATGCCAGGTAGTTTCTGAAAAAGGCCAAGGATGAAGTGCATTTTGAAGCACAAGGGTCCCCTCTGGGCTGCACTAATCAGCGAGGGCTTCCTGAAGCTGGTGGAATGTTCAGAAACAGACCGCCTAGATTTAGGACTGGGAGGGAGCACCTGTCAGGGATGACAAGGGACAGAGCCAGCCACACGATGCATGTAGGGGAACACTGGGAAATCAGGTTATGAGCAGAGTACCAGCCTTGAATGCCAGACCGTGGTGTTCCGTTTCAACCAAGAAGAACCCAGGGAAGGTTTTTGACAAGGGGGGCCACATGTGAAATAAATATTCACAATTAATATGGCACAGTCAGTGCGTAGGATGAATGTGCATCGGGAGAGACTAGTCAAGAAGGCCAGCTAAGTGCTAGTTGAATAACAAAACTT
Organism: Myotis davidii; assembly: GCF_000327345.1. Taxonomy (NCBI): domain Eukaryota; kingdom Metazoa; phylum Chordata; class Mammalia; order Chiroptera; family Vespertilionidae; genus Myotis; species Myotis davidii. Next base: position 33,650 of record NW_006291020.1, read on the forward strand.
TCCGAAGTTCCTGGTACCTTTCTGTTTCAGTGACTTTGCCTGTTCCGTCTTCCACCTGAAATGCCCTTTTGTAAACATTTCTCTGCCCAGTAGTTTTTTCACGCATGTATGTGTGGAGGAAAGGAAAGTGGAATTTAGAGGCTTCTAGCCTCAGGATTTTGTCTAAAAGCAGAAACAGGGACCTTGGCCCATTCCCATTCCCCTGGCCTAAGGGCAGAGTGGCTGTGTCAGGAGCTGAAACGGGTATGCCACAAGTTGGGGGTGGGGTGGGACACTTCTTTTCCTCTCTTTTTAAAATTTATTTATTGATTTGAGAGCGAGAAAGAGATCCATTTGAGGATCTAAAGAGAGATACAAAGGACATTTGTGAAGTCTCTGGTGTCCTTTAAGAATTTAATGCCTTAGGCAGGAAAAGCCAAAGTAGGTTAATCCTTATATACATACTAGAGACCCAGTGCACGAATTCGTGCACAGGTGGGGTCCCTCAGCCTGGCTGGCAATCGGCCAATCGGGGCCCTCTGGCCCAGTCACGGGGGAGGGACCGCGGGAGGTTGGCTGGCCACAAGTGGTTGGCTGTGGGAGCAAACTGACCACAAGGGGGCAGGTCCTGCATTGAGCGTCTGTCCCCTGGAGATCAGTGCGTGTCATGGCTACTGGCCGGTCATCCGGCCATAACAGTTGCTTAGGCTTTTATATATAGAGATCTTCATTCATCTCATTAGTATGCAGAAAAATATATGTGCCTGGCTTGGGTCAGAAAGGAGCAGTGATTGAAGATCAAGTTCCTTGGAGTTGGTGGGTCTCTGAGTTTAATTAAAGCCCAGTCCAAAGGAGATGGCTCTAGAGGAGAACCATAAATCTGTGACCTCGGGAAAGGGTGCTTTCTGGTAACAATGCCTGGC
>NW_006291020.1:35497-46227 GCF_000327345.1 Myotis davidii
CGTCAGAAATGGCCACAAAATTTGTTTTTCTTTCCATCTCCTCATCCATGATCTTGTGGAGGCCAAAATGGAGCTCCCCACTCCTACCCAGGAGGAGCTCGGGCTGAACAGTGAAAGCACATGTGTCAGGGCCCGGAGGAGAGGAGGATGGGTGACCACAGGGAGGGGCCCGGAGGAGAGGGGGTGGGTGACCACAGGGAAGGGCCCGGAGGAGAGGGGAGTGGGTGACCACAGGGAAGGGCCAGAAGGAGAGGACGGTGGGTGACCACAGGGAAGAGCCGGGAGGAGAGGAGGATGGGTGACCACAGAGAAGGCAGCAGCAGTCCTGGGCTCGCCCAGCAGAGCTCTCCTTCCCGGAGCTGAGCCCACTGGGGATGGAGGGCAAGACTGTGCGTGGGTATCTCTGCGCATGTGTGTAACTTATTTTCTTGCCTGCGGGGAGGTGGGAGGGAAGTGACTGGGGTTTCACAAGTTGTACCTGACAGATAATTACATAAAGATAAATTGGGCAACCTCCAGATCCTGTGTAAGGAGAGGGAGGGAGGGTGGAAGGCTGCAGGGTGCGGAACATCTGGAGGGGGAAGCACTGGGCAAGGCTGACCCATTAGTCATCCACACGCTGGGTGGACAGTGGAGCCGGGAAGAGCTGGGGCGGACTCAGGCGGAGGCTACTCCTCTGGCCTGGGCACTGGCTCTCTCAGACGATGACAGAGGCAGAGAGAGTCGGTGCCCTCCGAATGCCTGGCCCATGCCCAGCTGCTCTGTGGAAGGTCAGAGACCAGACCTCCAGGGACTGCGCTGACCAGACACAGAACTCTCTGCTGGGCCCCTGGAGGAGGAGCCGCCCAGAGCCCCCAACGGCCCCAACTGGAGCCCCTGGTTCTGCTCTGGGAGCTGATGGGAATCCCAGTTTCTCAAGGGGGTTCCCCCTCGTCTCCGAGATTCCTGACCCCACTTCCTCCACTCTCACTATCTTCTCCCTTTTCCTTCCGCTCTGATCAAAAGATTTTCTGTTGCGTAACAGGGTGTGTTTAATGTTCCCAGGAGGAAACGTAGAAGACATAAAGCCTGCACATTGTTTTTGCAATTAAAATGGTAGCGATTTTCACTGTTATCTTGAATTTATAATTATTTTACGTTGACCCGCATGGAGGCTAATAAAAACAAATCAAACCTATAGACATATTAAGCTTTGTTGTGTTGTTAGGAGAAACACAGACTGCTTAAGCCCAGGGATTCTGAGACTTTAGTATTAAATCCTCCCAAAGCTGAGGGCCCCCGTCCTCATCAATAAAATGGAAAAACGTCATCTTCCACAGAGAGTTATTGCTTGGTGCAGGGCACGCTGCTTCATCCAGTTACTTATTCCGGAGCATTCACTGAGAACCAGCGGATGTCTGGCACTGGACGTGACATAGTTCGGTCTGTACCGTAAACGAAAAGAGCCGAGCCTGTGAGGATCTGGGGAGCCGCCCGCTGAGGCAGCAGTGATGGGCGCCCCCCTCTGGGGGTCAGGAGGCTGCAGTGAGGAGCCTTGGCGATCAGCAGTGCTCTCTGGGGCCATGTTCTTTTTCATTAATATAGATTTTTATTGACCAGAGAGGGAGAGAGATAGAAACATCAATAATGAGAGAGAATCATTGATCGGCTGCCTCCTGCGCACCCCCTACTGGGGATTGAGCCTGCAACCCGGGCATGTGCCCTGACCAGGAATCGAACCGTGACCTCCTTGTATACATGGGTCGACAACCAAACACTGAGCCACACCGGCCGGACCAGGCCATGTTCTCTAGCACAGAGCTTGACTCCTAGGTCCCTCAAAACAGATTGCTCCCTGCCGCCCTGTCTCTCACTGTATCTGTATACTGCACCTCAGTCTGTCCTCTGAACACCCATGTGAGATTAATCACTCCCCCTTCCTCTTGGTTCCCAGAGCCCCAGGCACTGGCTTTTATCTCATAGTGAAATGACCTGTCCTTGTATCTGCTTCTCCCTCCACAAGGTTTTTCCGAATATGGGGACATTCCCTCCCCAGCACAGGCCCCACAGAGCAGGCGCGCACCGTTACTGAGTCGATCCCTCCCGGATCAATCTCCATCCGGCTGTCATGCGCCTGCTTTCGCTCCCTCCTCTGTTCTCCTCCTGCATTTGGCTGCCGCTCACCCTCCTCTCGTGCATCTGCAGGGACTCCTCCCTTCCCCTTTGTTCTCTCTCGTAGGAACTGTAACTGAGGAAGGGTTTCTCCTCCTTGTCAGGCCCATTCATTCTCCTCTCGCCTGTGAGAAAGCCTGGGCGGCCCCGTGTCACTCATCTCCCCGCGGTTCTCTGCCTTCCCGTGGCTCCTCCTCTCCCCTCTCAGCTTCGGCTGAGCTCTGGCAGGTGCTACCAGAACACACAGCTTAAGCAGCAACTCTGTTTCTGCACCGACCCCCGCCGTCTTTTCCCATCCAGGTAGACCCCCGTCCACCCCCACACCCCCACTCCCTACTCCCTACACAGACTTTACTGTGCACACACATGTGCCCACACAAACACACTCATACACCAGGGGTTTCCCAGTCTTTCTATGAGGAGCCACGTGGCTTTCCCTGAGAAGGAGTAAGGGATGCCTTGAGCTTTAACCTCCCTGCACTATTGGAAAAATCCAGCGAACCTCGGGGGACAGGTCCTTCGTTGATAGCACGCTGGGAGAAGTTAGCACAACACAGCGCCTCTTCACAGTCCAAGCCACGGGTCCTTATGGCTCCTGGACCACGGTCCCTGGTCAAGTCCTGAACTGGGCCCTCTTCCTCCCATCCTGCTTGGCCCTCCTGTTTCCTTCCTCCCTGGTAACCTTTCAACCTCCTGCACACTGAAGACATCGCCTCTGAGGTGCCCTGAGCTCTGGACTTCAACCCCCACCCCACCCCTTTGCTCTCTGACCATCCAGTTTCCACATGCTCTTCTTGTGGTTACACTCCCAACCCAGCCCAACCCTCCCCCCTGCTTCTTTTGGACCCTCCCTTGCCCCCTGTTTCCTTCCTCCCTGGGAGCCTTTCAACCTCCTGCACACTGAAGACATCGCCTCTGAGGTGCCCTGAGCTCTGGACTTCAACCCCCACCCCACCTCTTTGCTCTCTGACCATCCAGTTTCCACATGCTCTTCTTGTGGTTACACTCCCAACCCAGCCCAACCCTCCCCCCTGCTTCTTTTGGACCCTCCCTTGCCCTGCATCACTCCCTGCGCCCGCCTGCTTCCCCACTCTCTGCACTCCCTCAAATGATTCCTGGGCTCCCCCTGTACAGGGAAACTGCCTGACTCAATGAGCATGACCCTGCCGGGGAAATTCAGGCTTAGTCTCTGCCCCTAACACAGAGACATGGGTTAACATAGTTTATAGAGCCTCAGAGTTGATCCAGTGCAACCTCCTTATTTTATGTGAGAGAACTGAGCCCGGAGAGAAGAGGTAAGTCATCAAGAGCGCACAGCATAACATTTATCTGAATAGGAGTGTAACTGAAATGCAGGTTCAGCTGCCCGCCTCAACGAAAGCCAAACTCGTGAGACAGGTGCTGGTGCAAAAGAAAGGAGGTTCGATCAGGCGCTGTGGCCTGGGAGGAGGGTGGACTCGAGACAGGTGCTGGTGCAAAAGAAAGGGGGTTTGATCAGGCGCTGTGGCCTGGGAGGAGGGTGGACTCTGTCTCAGAGACCACCCTCCCCTTCCTGTGGTTCTTACAGGGAAGGGGAGGGAGGAATATTTTTTCTATCCAATTGTTTTGCTAGCTGTGCGTGTGCTCACGCCTATCCAATTCCTCTCTCTAGTTGTTGGCATGCTCCGTGTAAGAACCTCCCCCTGTGCCATCTTGGGCCGGGGGGCGGGGGGAGCTCCCCAGGGCTCCCTGACTGTCTAGTATCAGTGTCTGTGGGGCAGGGGTGGCTGCAGGACCTGCTGTCAGGAAGCCTGGAGATGCTGCAACCCTCAGCCCACCTCCAGACACTGGCTATGGTGCCCAGGCATCCAGAGAAGCCAATTGGAGTCTGCAGGGCACTCCTGGATCCTGGCATGCCCACATTCGCTGCACATCCCCCTCACACCCATCCCTTCAGAGTGGCCAGCCCATACTCGCCGTGCCCCCAGCTGCCCCTGCTCTAACTGATTGTCTATGGTAACATGAATAGCATGCCCCACATGGGTGGTTCTAGTCAAGAATGAGACTGAGGCCGTTGCCAGGTAGTTTGATTAACTTGGGGCAAGTAAAGGAGAGACGGGATTCACATCAAACTGAGCTCTGCTCACAGAGCCATTTCCCTGTCAGAGGTTTAGCCATTGCTTATACACATTATTTGGTCAATTACACCGTGACTTCCTCTTTGCTGTTGGCTACGCTTACCTGCTTGAGTTCCTGCCAAGTTCATCCTGTTCAGAGCTGCATCTGAACAATACTTGGGCTACATTTTAGCATTTAGCAAGAGTAGCATTTCGTGAGAGCTGCCCAGACCTTGAGACCCTTGTCCTAACACCTTGGCAGGGTCAGCTGCCTCTCTGCCTGGAATGCCTTTCTTCCCTGTGAAAAGTAGGCCTTACTCACCCTTCCAGTTCCTGCTCACAAGTTACACTCTCCTCACTGTGAACCCCCAATAGTTGCAAGTATTGGCTTTCTCTTCCTGCCCTGGCAGCAGCAGTGTGTTCAGATTCCTAGTATTTAGCGGTTTATTTGCATGCAGGTCTGTTTCTGCACATTCCTACAGGACAGAAAGCATAATTCACTTATTTCCATGCCCGGGAGGCTTTGCACTGTGTCCAGTACTGACTCACTGAATAAATGAGTTTAAGAGATGAAACTAGAAGTCAGGATCACCGATCCATCTCAGGTTCTTTACCTCTGCTCACTACTGGTCTTCTGCACTCCTGTTTTCCGCTGCCTGAGATGCTGCATAGGGGGAAGAGGCTATAATAGGTTTTCAACTGTAAGTATGAGAAACATAGTTTATTCTTTTTTTAAATGTATTTTTATTTATTTCAGAGAAGAGAGAGAGATATAGAAACATCAATGATACGAGAATCATTGGCTGCCTCTTGCATGTCCCCACTGGGGATCAAGCCTGCAACCTGGGCATGTGCCCTTGACTGGAAACGAACCCGGGACCCTTCAGACCACCGGCCAAAGCTCTATCCACTGAGCCAAACCAGCTAGGGCCATAGTTAATTCTTATATTGTTTATAAATGATTGGCTTATTTTCCATAGAAACTGTAAACCTACTTTACCCTGTATATTGGATGAAAACGCCTCAGGAGAGATTAGCCAGAATTGCGTAGGGAGAGGACATGGAGGGTGGGAAGAGGTCTACCCAGCCCGTTCTCTGCCTGCAGGGAGCTGCCTTCTCATGAGAAAACCATGACAATAAACAATGACAACCCATATACCAGTTCACAGAAAGAGAGAAGAAGCCACAGCTTTTTCTATGATAAAGCAGTCACAGATTTGTGACTCTAAGTGCAGGTTGGGGACACGTAGGAGAACCCCTAATCCAGGCAGGGGCAGGAGGTACGAAAATCTCCAGGGAGGAGGCAAAGTCCTGTACAGGTTGCGTAGGATGAACAGGAGCTAGAAAACGATAAAGGGAGAAGGACAAGTGTTTGAAGGGGAGAACAACCCATTCCAAAAAGAAGAAATGACACAGGAATCCTCAAATCGGGGTGTGATGAAGGAAGAAATGTTATTCAGGGCAAAACAGCTCACTTGTGAGACAGCATGACTGTGAGGCAGCCCCGAGGCCAGACAGCCCCAGGGCCAGGTCCCTCTCCAGCGAGACAGCTCTGCATGCAATTCCCTGCCCTGCTCTGCCCTGCTCCGTCCTGTGCCAGTCTTCTCTAGCCGGCCCCACTCTCCTCCTGCTAGACATCTTCACTGTTTCAGCTCAGCCAGGGAAACGCAGTCTTCAGTCTTTGGTGGAAAGGGAGAGTGCACTCGGAGAACCAGAGAGCTGGCTTATATAGACATGAGTGGCCCCCGTGGTCCCTGATTGCTTCATCTTCATGCAAATGAGGACTCCACATCTGTGCAGTTTTGTTATCGGAAAGGGGACCTGGCCCTGGACCGGTCTGCCTAGGGCCAGCCAGTAGGTGTGAGGGTTCTTGCCTTCATGCAGGAAATTTTTCCAAAGATGAGTCCAGGTGACTTTTAGAGGACGTTTATTAAAGCTGGGGACAGTGAAACAGGAAGGGCTGGGGAAATGAGCCCAGGCTGGGCTGCTGTGGGTGACTAAGACTTCAGAGAAAAAGAGCCTTGGGGACAGGGTCAGGGGGTTTGTCTAGGCCAGTGGTAGGGAAACTCATTAGGCAACAGAGCCAAAAATCAACAGTACAACGATTGAAATTTCTTTTGAGAGCCGAATTTTTTAAACTTAAACTATAAAGGGAGGTACATTGTTATTAACTTCATTAGGGTACTCCTAAGGTTTAGGAAGAGCCACACTCAAAGGGCCAAAGAGCCGCATGTGGCTCGCGACCACGGCCTAGCTGATTGGGCACAGTGGTCGATTGAGATAGAGGGTTGGCCTGCTGACCAAAGGGTCCTGGGTTCGATCTGGTCAAGGTCATGTGCCTTGGTTGCAGGCTCATCCCCAGTGGGGGGTGTGCAGGAGGCAGCTGATAAAAAATATTTTAAAAAACTTTAAAACTAAAAGCAGTTCACGGATATTAGCCATGTCCTAAGGCAGTAATTTTCCCTGGGGTGGGGGGTGGGAGGGGGTCAATCTTCACTGTACTTAAGACTACCTGTTGTCTTGTTGCATCTAGGATAACATACCTGATAAACATGCCTTCGCAAAAACAAATGCGTTTCCCTTTTGTCAGACCCCTCCCAGCACAGGCACCACACCAGAGTGGAGACCACGAATCCACTCATTGTCACGGTTATGTTCATTGATGACTGTTAACTGTCCTGTACCCACCTGTGTAAAGAAGGAATGTGTCTATCATTTTGCTTTTTATCCAACCCCAGAGGTTTCCCCACTTTGCTTTTTCCCGCCTCTCTAGTCTATCACCAATGGATTTCATGTAGCCCACTAACAACTTCTCTTTTGATTGTAATGTATAAGGCAGAGTGCAGAACTGCCATTTTCCAGAGCATTTTCTCAGTTCTTTGAGGTTTTGCTTTCCAGCACTTGTCATCAGCTTGGCCCACAGAAACTCATAAAGATTCTCTACAGGTTCGAGCATCTAACTTGCCCATGGAGGTGATACCTGCCTTGGTCTATCAGCTCTTTTACTATCCTGTAAATTGTGAAAAACTGATCGTAAAAAGGATTCTTGTCCATAGAAATGCAAATTAGTTGTTTGTGGTAGCCTGCAATTGACGGGTGTCTTGGGGAGAGATCAGCTTTACATTTACTGGCAAATTCACTTCAGAATTCCTGGTTGGCCCATATCAGTGTGGTATTCTGAATTTTTCTTTGAACAAGTTAAAACATTGTACTGGATCTCTCATTAATTAAATGATTAAACACCAATTTTGACGCATGTTCACTTTATATTTGCATGAAAGTTGTGATTTGACTTTTGTTCGAAAAATGATTCAGTAACAGAAGAAAGTCATTAGAAGGTGCCCATTGGGTTTGGCAACTGGAGCAAGACCTGTTTGGAGGTTTGGCAGGAGCAGAAGACCGAGTGCAGTGCGCTCGGGTGGGGCAGCAGAGGTGCAAGAGGCAGAGGACGTGGGTCTGAAGATGCTTTGCTGCAAATGGATTAGGTATTAGCTGGTGACCATACTGTGGGGAGAAGGAAGGGTTTCCTTTACAGCTGGCACCTTGATTCCTGTTTAAACTCTCAGTATCTTGGTAAGCTGCCCTGGGCACATGGAGAGAGAGAGAGGCTGAGAAGGGGCCCTATGAGATGACAAGGGATGATGGGCGGAGGACTTCCCTGAGGAGATAACTGCTAATTGACTGTTAAAAAAAAAATTTTATTGATTTGAGAGTGAGAGAGATAGAGAGAGAGAGACATCGATTGGTTGCATACCGATCGTAAAAAGGATTCTTGTCCATAGAAATGCAAATTAGTTGTTTGTGGTAGCGTGCAATTGACGGGTGTCTTGGGGACAGATCAGCTTTACATTTACTGGCAAATTCACTTCAGAATTCCTGGTTGGCCCATATCAGTGTGGTATTCTGAATTTTTCTTTGAACCGGTTAAAACATTGTACTGGATCCCTCATTAATTAAATGATTAAACACCAATTTTGATGCATGTTCACTTGATATTTGCATGAAAGTTGTGATTTGACTTTTGTTCGAAAAATGATTCAGTAACGGAAGAAAGTCATTAGAAGGTGCCCATTGGGTTTGGCAACTGGAGCAAGACCTGTGTGGAGGCCTGGCAGGAGCGAAAACCGAGTGTAGTGCGCTCGGGTGGGGCAGCAGAGGTGCGAGAGGCAGAGGCCGTGGGTCTGAAGATGCTTCGCTGCGAATGGATTAGGTATTAGCTGGTGATCATACTGTGGGGAGAAGGAAGGGTTTCCTTTACAGCTGGCACCTTGATTCCTGTTTAAACTCTCAGTATCTTGGTAAGCTGCCCTGGGCACATGGAGAGAGAGAGAGGCTGAGAAGGGGCCCTATGAGATGACAAGGGATGATGGGCGGAGGACTTCCCTGAGGAGATAACTGCTAATTGACTGTTAAAAAAATTTTTTTATTGATTTGAGAGAGAGAGAGAGAGAGAGAGAGAGAAACATCGATTGATTGCCTCTCAAACATGCCTGACTGGGGATCAAACCCACAACCTGAGTATGTGACCTGACCAGCAATCAAACCCACCTTTTGGTACACGGGATGACGCTCCAACCAACTGAGCCACATCAGGCAGGTTGATTGATTCTTTAAATGAGGGAGAGACAAGTCTTGTTTGCTGTGGTTATGGAGGCCCAGAGGAGTCAGAGGTGTAATGAGTCAGTGGCAGCGTGAAGGAAACAAGCTGTGGTGGAACAGCCTGGGGTCAGAAGCCTAGTCCTTCCTCTGGCCATCGATCCGCCATGGGCGGGTGAGATGCAGAAGCCACGTGTCCTGAATGAAAAGTTGGTGTAGAACATTGGAAACATACTCTCCTAAAAATCCAAGTTGCTTCGTTTCCTCCAGTTTGGCACCCCTAAAATACATCAGTATCATGGACCCCAGGGGTCTAATCTCCTGCCTTTAACAATACCGTTCTGGTCCTAGAAATTCTCTGATTTATGACAGATAAAAATGTGAATGCGCTTTCCTGCCCTCTGGGGACTTCAGCATTATTGACACGCCGCAGACCCCTGAAGCAGACCAGCACAACCAGCCCATGTGCCTGAACGAAAACCCAGGCTTTTCTCCTCAATTCACCAGATTTCCAATATTTCCTGAGACCCTTTCACCTGGATGGAGACTTTAAATCCAAGAGGCCTGTGCCCAGCACTGGGGGGTTGTGTCTCCCCATAAGAAAGGGATGGCTCCTGAGCCATGAGGTCTGTCTTTTCCTACCTTGTTGAGGGGGCTGCCCTTTCCAAGGGGAATCTGGGACTCCAGTTTCTTCTTGTGACATGTAGCCAGGACCAAAGAGCCAGGAGCCAGGCATGAAAAAATTTGTTTTAATAAGTGAAGAGACCCCGGCTGGTGTGGCTCAGTGGTTGAGTGTCAACCTATGAACCAAGAGGTCACGGCTCCATTCCCGGTCTGGGCACATGCCCAGGTTGCAGACTCAATTCTCAGTTGGAGGCCACAGGAGGCAGCTGATCGATGATTCTCTTTCATCTGGAGGCCTACAGGAGGCAGCCGATCGATGATTTTCTCTAATCATTGATATTTCTATCTTTCACCCTCTCCCTTCCTCTCTGAAATCAATAATTTTTGTTTGAATTCCAAGAAGGCCCAGAACACAGGGCACTCCAAGTTTTTGGACATACAGAAGACATAGGTTGTGGTGCCAGCCTGGCCATAGCCAAGCTTTTGGACCTGGGAACCCCTCTTATCCTACCTCTGGGAATTTAGGTCTGAAAGTCTGGCACCACCACCCATTGCCATGGAGGGGATGGCTCCAAGGGCCATTGGAGGTTAAAGGGCCATCCCTCCCTCCTGGGGAAGAGCCAGAAGACAGTGTCTAGAGTTATTGAAGGTTAGGAGCACAGAGAACTGTGGACCCCGAGAAAGAAGATGACTAAAAAGGGATTCTGGTGGCTTAACTGGGCTCAAATTTCAAAACAAAACAAAAAATCAAAGCCTGGCAGCCATTTCTGCACAGAGGCTTCTCATTCAAGCTGCACTCCATGGATGAGCCTGCACCGAACTCCCAGCCTCTGCACTGCCCTTTCTGCCTGCAGTTTCTGCCATCTGAGCCAAGCCTTATAAGGCAATCAAAGCCTGGCAGCCGTTTCTGGACCGAGGCCTTTCATTCAAACTGCACTTCATGGATGAGCCTGCACCAAACTCCCAGCCTCTGTACTGCCCTTTCTGCCTGCAGTTTCTGAGCCAGGCCTTATAAGGGAGTTCCTGGAATCCTATTTTAAGGACAAAGACTGAGGTTTTCCCCATCCAATTAGAGTTGTGCAGCTATATCCCCACTAGCTTCTTCACCAACCAATCAAAGCAGCTCCATTCTGACCAATCAGGAAAATGCTTTTTGGACCAATCAAACTGTGAGGATTTGGAGTCCTCATTTGCATGACAGCAGTCCAATCAGGGGTGGGTTTGGCAAGCGCGGGGGACTTTTGTCTATATTAAGCCAGCTCC
>NW_006291020.1:46250-58462 GCF_000327345.1 Myotis davidii
GCAAAGGTCCATCCCTCCCTCCTGGGGAAGAGCCAGAAGACAGTGTCTAGAGTTATTGAAGGTTAGGAGCACAGAGAACTGTGGACCCCGAGAAAGAAGATGACTAAAAAGGGATTCTGGTGGCTTAACTGGGCTCAAATTTCAAAACAAAACAAAAAAATCAAAGCCTGGCAGCCATTTCTGCACAGAGGCTTCTCATTCAAGCTGCACTCCATGGATGAGCCTGCACCGAACTCCCAGCCTCTGCACTGCCCTTTCTGCCTGCAGTTTCTGCCATCTGAGCCAAGCCTTATAAGGCAGTTCCTGGAATCCTATTTTAAGGAGTAAGACTGAGGTTTTCCCCATCCAGTTAGAGTTGTGCAGCTATATCCCCACTAGCTTCTTCACCAACGAATCAAAGCAGCTCCATTCTGACCAATAGGAAAGTGCTTTTTGGACCAATCAAACTGTGAGGATTTGGAGTCCTCATTTGCATGACAGCAGTCCAATCAGGGGTGGGTTTGGCAAGCGCGGGGGACTTTTGTCTATATTAAGCCAGCTCCCTTCTGGTTCTGGCAGCCACTTTCCCTGTTCACTGAAGACTTTGTTTTCCTGGCTGAGTTGAAACATCAAAGATGTCACACAGGAGCAGCGTGGAATAGACCAACGCAGGCGACAGCGGACTGGCACAGAATGGACCAGACCAGAGCACAGTACAAGGCAGACCAGCATGGACCAGAGAAGAGCAGACAGCAGCTGTCTACCCTTAGAGGCCCCTGGCCCCAGGGCCACCTCATAGCCAAGCTGTAAAAATTGAGCTGATTAGAGTTTCCTTCTTCACTGCACCCCAAGTCTGGATTCCCGTTGTAACGACCATCGGATGACAGAATCTTAGTGGGTTGAGGTGAGGAATTCTCCTTGGGACTAGGGCAAAGTGGAAAACGCTGCCATGTCCTCCCAATTGATTGAAACTCACTCAGAACCACTTTGTCTGGAGGAAGCACTGGCCATGTCCGCTTAGACAGGCTCTCCTCCCTCCACAGCTGTGGCCATTCGCTGTGTGGAGCTTCTGAATGACAGCCTTGCCTAGAGTCACGGTCATCACAGGTCACCAGAGCAAAGCCTCCCTTTTTCCACTGCCTCGTGGTTTCAGCCACTTCAGTCTCCCCACGCTGTTCACAACAACCCCTCGGTGATGTTCTCCAGGGTCATCTGCCTCAACCACCAACAAAACCTCTCCCCCGCTCAGTGGGCACCGGGGCTTTGGGAATTCTCTCTTGAGACAGCCCTCTCGGTCCCTCACTCTTCCGTCCACCGCTGCGGCCCTCACTCATGGCTGCATCCACCTCCCCCACAGTGGCCTCGTGGCAAACCAGAGCCTCCGGAGCCCTTGGTGTTTGGGTCTCCCGTCCCCACAGCCTGTGAGCGTCCCCATGGCTCAGGATGGCTCCTCGGACTCCCATCGGCTGTTTCAAATCTCAAAGTTCTGCTGAAGAGCTCCCCGCAGCCGTTCCAGCTCTTCGGGGGACTGATTTAGACGTGAGGACCACGGGAGGGGAGACTCCCACGATGCTTACTCAGCGGCGTCTGCCAACAGGAAAGAGCCCGAAAGTCCTTTTAAGAGCCTATAAATTATCCCCATCTCTCACTTTTTTTTTCTTTTTTACAGAAAGGAAGGGAGAGGGATAGAGAGTTAGAAACATCGATGAGAGAGAAACATCAATCAGCTGCCTCCTGCACATCTCCTACTGGGGATGTGCCCGCTATCAAGGTGCATGCGCTTGACTGGAATCAAACCTGGGACCTCTCGGTCCACAGGCCGACGCTCTATCCACTGAGCCAAACTGGTTAGGGCAGTGGTTGGCAAACTCATTAGTCAACAGAGCCAAATATCAACAGTACAACGATTGAAATCTCTTTTGAGAGCCACATTTTTTAAACTTAAACTATATAGGTCGGTACATTGTTATTAACTTCATTAGGGTACTCCTAAGGCTCAGGAAGAGCCACACTCAAGGGGCCAAAGAGCTGCGTGTGGCTCGCGAGCCGCAGTTTGCCGACCACTGGGTTAGGGCAACCCCATCTCTTTAACGGGATTTCCTGCCGCCTCTTCCTGGTCCCCCAGACAGACTCCTTGCTGGTCCTCAGCCTGGTAAACTCATTTTGCCTCCGGGTTTTTGCACTTGCTATTCTCTCTACCTAGAATCCCTTCTCCAAGCTTTTTCTGATCACCCAACGTAAAAGAGCACACCCCCTTTTCCTACCACCCCTCACCATCGACCCCACCTGCCCTGTGTCTCTCCACAACTCTTATCACTATCTGGCACACTTTATTTGTCTACTGTTGGTGTTGAAAACGGTACCAGGTGTTAGACCGGTGGAGTCAAGACCTGGGTTTAGCAACCTTGGTATGGAGTTCTGGCTAAGAAAGAATTCAGAGCCAAGACTCAAACTATAAGAGAAAGTTTATTTAGAAAGTCACAGCAGTAGAAGTGAACTGTGGAAGAAACTGGCTCGGGAAACAAGTTACAGAAGCAAAAGAAGGGCAGTTAGAGCTTGGGGCAAAGAGGGGCAGGGAAACCATGCTTGGGGGAGAGGCGCAGGCTCCGTAGAGAGCTGTGTGGCTTCTCCATCTTGAGCTTTGTCTGATCACCCACCGTAAAAGAGCACACCTGTCAACAGAATATCAATAGAAGAAATGTATTCCAATCAATAGTTGTATTAATTGGGAAAATGACTTGACCTCTTTGGGACTCAGTCTCCTCACTTATGGGGATCATTTCTTTCTTCGTGCAAAAAGTCTCAGGGGAGGATCCCAGCAGAATATCCATCAGCTTTTCAGGTGCGTCCTTTCGGGGTCTCCGTCTCTGCTGATTGAGAGGCACCAGGGCAGGGGTCATCAGTCAAGCTGGCTGGTCCAGAAGTCAGCCATGGGGTCGCTTGGCTGGTTTTGCTGCTTTTCTGGACCTGGAGCTGAAACACAACTAAGGCCTAGGCATTACCCCGAGGGGTTAATGCTTAAGGGCTGCTCTCAGGCCCTCTTGTTTGTTCCACCCTCTGTGGGGGTTTAACCCACATGACTAGCAACATGCCAAAGGAGGAAAGGTCGGGAGAGGGTCCAAGCCACATGACCAGTAATATCAAAGGTCAGAGGGTCCACGCCACGTGACCAGAGATATGCTAGGGGAGGGAAGGTCACCCCAGGGGCGAGGTCCTAGTTTTCCCAGTTTTGCCCATTGTTAGGCACCTGGGGCTTTCTGTACCTGGGCCATCGTCCTCGGTCTGCTCAGGCCTGCCTAACTGCCCACCACACCCACCACCACTGAAGTGTTAACTGCCATTTGAGCAGGGACTTGTGTTGTTTTCTGCTGTAACCCCAGGGTATGGAATAGCACTAGACACACGGTAAATAGTCAATAAATAGTTTTTGCATAAATGAAGAAATGATCTCCATAAGTGAGGAGACTGAGTCCCAAAGCGGTCAAGTCATTTTCCCAAAGGCACAGAGATGGCGCCTGACGAAGCTGGAGAGAAGCCCACACATGCAGGTTCCAAAGTCCAAACTCCATGAAAAGCTGCCCTGCTGTCCGCGTCCCCCGATGGCTCCATGCAGAGCCCATTTGTCCCTGAGGCAGAAGAAGGGTCCTGCCTGGGGTCCATGGCTGGGCCAGGAGGCCCCAGAGGTGCCTTCCACTTTTGAGATTGTTGAGCATCTACAGTTGAGCATCGCTTCTGGTGAGGGCTCTGAGAAGACAAGGTTTGGTCATCCGTCAGACTCCGGCATGACGGGGGTGCCAGACCAGGATATCGGCATGATACTGTTTAGAAAGAAGTCCCCACCACTGCCCTCTGGGAGGTAACGCATTGATGTAAGCCTCAAAATATGAACTGTCTCCCTGTTTGCCAATGAACGCAGAATGTGTTTGCATAGCGACCATCAGGAGAGCAGTACTGTGTGGGGAGGAAAAGCAGACGACGCTCCTGGGTTCGATTCTGGGAGTGGATGCTCTGCTCTCCCCAGGAGACCCCTCTGCAGCTAATTACAGGCAGAAGGAAATGGGAAAGTGCGTGGCCATGAAGCGATCGGGTCTTCTCCCCCAGAATCTTGCTTTGCAAAGAGCTGGTCTTTTGGTTTTCGGACCCTGGGGGCTGGTAAGATAGACTCTGTGCTCATCTGGGTGGGCACATTCTCCTCCACTCAGGTCAGCGCTGGAGCTGCCGGCACACAGTGGGCGTGTGTAGCGGGGAGAGTGTGTTTGGTGGCAGTGAGCTGTGCGCTGTGGGATGCTGCAGAGTGGAGACAGGCTGGGGTTGGGGTGATGCAGTGTTAATAGACCAAAGCAATCAACTTCTATTTGAGTAGCACTTGGTCATTGGCAAAGGGCACTTGTCTATCTCATCTCCGTGAGTGCTCAAAACTTTTACAAATAAGAGAAAGCTCAAAAAGGTGTGCTGACCTGCTGTTCCATGAGGCACTGCTGGGATTTTAACTAGAGTTCATGTCCTTTTCATAACCCCTGGACAATTGTTGACATCTTTCATGATGTCTCTAAGAAAAGGGGCAGCCCTAGTCGGTTTGGCTCAGTGGATAGGGCATCGGCCTGCGGACTGAAGGGTCCCAGGTTCAATTCCAGTCAAGGGCACATGCCCGGGTTGCGGGCTCAATCCCCAGTGGGGGGCGTGCAGGAGGCAGCCGATCAATGATTCTCTCTCATCATTGATGTTTCTAGCTCTCTCTCTCTCTCTCTTCCTTTCTCTCTGAAATCAATAAAAATACATTTTTTAAAAAAGAAAGAAAAGAAAAGAGGCAAAGGGGAAGGAGGAAAATACCCGCTCCCCCCACCCGCTCCAGGCTAACAGAAGGTAATGTGTACTGAGTACTTCTGTGCTAGGAAATCAGCTAAGCACTGTACATGGGATAGGAGCTATTATCGGTCCATTTCACAGAGGAGAAAAGTGAGATGCAGAGGTAAAGTAACTTACCTAAGGCCAGGTGGGAGCAGACGGCGACGCTCTGTATTGATCAGGATGTGCTGTGTTGCAACATCAAACAACTCCAAAACGTCAGTGCGTTAACAAAACAAAGACTCATTTCTTTCTCAAAGGACATGTTCCTCACGGGTTGGCGGCGGGTCTCCGCTTCCCTCAGTCCCTCGGGATCCCGGGCAGAGAGGGACCCGCCATCACGGAGCTGCACCGCCTGGAATAATGAGCTCCTGTTGCTATGGCGAAGAGCCGGCCGGTCTCGCACTAGCGATTACATGCTTTGGTTTGGAAGTAACACGTTACTTCTCTTTATAGGACGCTGGCCCAGGTTAGTCAGGTAGGCCTTGCCGGGGGCCTCGGGGAGGGAGAACCCAGGATTAGTAAGTCCCGGCCAAGCCTATCGGAGTGGCTATACCGCTTCATCAAGCAGGCGACTCCTGGGTTAAACTGCCTTGATGCATTGCATTTATGTTTGTTCCTCCTCCTCCCCCTTTTTTTCTCTCTCCTTCCATCCCTGCATTCCTCTAGACCAGGGGTGGGCAAACTTTTTGACTCGAGGGCCACAATGGGTTCTTAAACTGGACCGGAGGGCCGGAACAAAAGCATGGATGGAGTGTTTGTGTGAACTAATGTAAATTCAAAGTAAACATCATTACATAAAAGGGTACGGTCTTTTTTTAAATAGTTTTATTCATTTCAAACTGGCCGGATCCGGCCCGCGGGCCGTAGTTTGCCCACGGCTGCGTCTAGCACATACCGAGCAGCTATATGCCACTCTGTTGGATGATGAGGATACTAAAATAAATGATGCATGCTCTCTGCCTTCCAATGCCCTTATTTGAAGAAGAAAGTGCTAAAGCTAATGTGTCGTACACAAACCCCTGTGATGCAATCAGGTAAGTCTAAGTGAGGTAAGCAGGATTCAGCCCACCTGTCCTGGGACTCAGGCAAGGTTTCCTGGAGGGGGATGGCCTTTGAGTGAGGGAAGTCAAATGTGGAAATGGAAAGGTGAAAGGGCCTGGGCATCCCAGGCTGAGGGAAGAGCTTGGCCAAAGGCACAGAGGGGCAGGGAAAGGCAAGGGTTACTCCAAACAAGGCACGATTCCATCGACTGTGTTGAAATGTCGGGAGGTGAAAGGGAAGGCAGAATGAGGGGATCCTTTGGGAATTCATGTTTCTTGGGGACCTTGAACTTTCACACTTTGGTGCAAAAGTGCAGACAGGAGCATGTTTGTGCCTGGGGCAGACGAACTCCTCTTTGGCCCCTTGAGTGTGGCTCTTCCACAAAATACCAACTTCTGTGCAGAATGGTGACAAAGGGGCTGTTGGTGTCATTACTTGTGCTCAGTCTAGGGCCATGGTCAGCAAACTGCGGCTCGTGAGCCACATGCGGCTCTTTGGCTCCTTGAGTGTGGCTCTTCCTAAGCCTTAGGAGTCCCCTAATTAAGTTAATAACAATGTACCTACCTATAAAGTTTGTTTAAAAAATTTGGCTCTCACAAGAAATTTCAATCATTGTACTGTTGATATTTGGCTCTGTTGACTAATGAGTTTGCCGACCACTGGGTTAGGGGAATTGGCTACAGCTATTTGGCCAGCAGCAGGGTAATCTAATGCTGATATTCAGCCCTGCTGCATATCAAGGCCCATCAGCCTTTTGGGGACTTTTCACATTTATTATGACCTGCTGGCCTTAGCCTCCAGCATTTTCCACAAACTACCACGTGTGGGCGTGCACACACAGTGCAATTGAAACTTCGTGGCCCATGCGCAGAAGTCGGTATTTTGTGGAAGAGCCACACTCAAGAGGCCAAAGAGCCACATGTGGTTCGTGAGCCACAGTTTGCCGACCACTGGTCTAGGGTGACATAAAGGAGGGGTTTGGGCCCCTGGCTCGGGAAGAGGCCTGATACAGGGCACGCGCTCCTGTGGCCTGTCTTGTGCCTCGAGAAGAGAGGGGGCCTGGTTCCTTGGAGCCTCCTGTGGGGCCCTACAGAGCTCACAAACTTGTCCTAAGGTGCCCGCTGGCCCTGTCCTGGGCTTGGGGATGCAGCGAGGAATAAGACACATCCTAGGACACAGCACAGGAAGCACCCTAGCTAACACTCCTTGGCCTGACAGAACTCACCTGGGCCTCCATGTTTGCATAGACTGGCTTATTCTCCTGTTTGTCCCCCTCCGGCCCCCCCATTACCCTATTCCGTTTGCTTTTGGATTCCAACTACCATGCCATGTATTACCTGTGCCAGTTCAACTTACCTGGCTACAGCCTCAAGATTCCCCCTGTACCTGGGCCTCTTTCCCAACCAGGTTGGACTTGCCTTGGGCTACCTACAGGCTCTTGGTCCTGGACACGGGCCTCCAAATTGCAGCCCCCCAGCTCCCTGTCCCCCCTCAGCAGTAGCTCAGGGCTATGGACGCCAACCTTCTTGGGAATGGGTTGCATTACCTCAGAAGTATCTTTTCAGCTTTCATCCCTTTCTCTGTCTCTATGTCCCATGTCCTGTATGTACAGAGGCTACTGTGGAACAGCTCTAGTTTGGTTGGTTGGTAACTGGATGAGAAAAACAACAAACCCTTTGGATCTCTCTGGTGATTTGTAGCTTTCAAAAACATTATCTGCCCTCGCCGGTTTGGCTCAGTGGATAGAGCATCGGCCTATAAGGGTCCCAGGTTTGATTCCGGTCAAGGGCATGAATCTGGGTTGCGGACTGGATCACTGGCTGGGGTGTGTGCAGGTGACAACCAATCGGTATGTCTCACCCACATCAATGTTTCTCTCTGTCTCTCCCCCTCCCCTCCACTCTCTCTAAAAATCAATGGAAAAATACTCTCAGGTGAAGATTAACAAAAACAAAGAAAACAACTTTGTAAAAAAACTATCCTGTAAAATGGGCAAAGAGAATCAGTTTCCCCCTTTCCAATCCTGTAATCAGATTTGGCATAGAACCTTTGGATGCTGTGTCCCCAAAGCACGGAGGCCTGAGCTGTTTGTCCCTGAACTGCCATCGTTGGCCTCAGGGTTCTGCAAGCCACACACCGCTGGATAAAATGTGCTTGCCCATGGCCTGGAGGTGACACAAATACGATGTCTGCGATCTCAATCCAAAAATCTATCTTTTCCCAACATTTGGACCGTTTCACCCCAAATCAGGCAAGTTTTGAAGTATCCGGAGCTGTTCATGCATTAATAACACAAAACATGGTACTTTTTAGAACATTTATATTTATATATAAAAATTAAATATATATAATATATAGTGTGTTTGAGACTAAAAATATAGTACATAATATTTTTTAAAAAAGGAAAATGAAAAAAAGGCAGAATAGGAAAAGTTGTGAAGGACACACAGATACACATTGCTAAAAATCTACGATGGTCTGTCCTAACAAAAATATTTTTCTCTCTTCTTTTAATTATCATGGATCCATTTAGAGCGGCTCTGTATCAGGCCTCAGATGAATGCTCCCTCAATGCCAGCCGAGTGACCCAGTGACCTTGGCCCCCTCCTCTCCACTTTTAATTATCATGGATCCATTTATTATTGGGGTTCGGGTGGGGAAAATTCTTTTGGAGCCAGAAATGGAGGTTGTAACCCCAAGAACGGTTGGGATAGAAAATGTGGCCACAGGGGGCCCTGGGTCTCTTTCTGGTGACATTGGAAGCAGCCCAATCTCCTGAGTCACTATTGCTAACAAGAGTGAGCGGAGAGTTTGTCAGCGCCTGGAGAGGGTGGTCAAACCAATCATTCCATCCCAAGCAAAACAACAGCACTGCTCTAACCCCTGGCCACTTCCTTTCTGACTTAAAGTTTTTGCTTAATGCAAACTCTGTGGGTGGGCTGAGGGGCCCAGGATTTAGGATGCAGGCCAGGCCCTCTACAAAGAAACAGTGGCTCACCCAGCAGCACAAGAACCGCTTCCAGATGGGGGTATTCACAGGGGCAGCATCTCAAGATCTCCAGAAGCTCACAGGGGAGCCCAGGGCCCCCCCACACTTGACAAGACCACTGGCTGGGCCATCACAAAGCCAGCAGGGGGCAGGAGACTGGTAAGAATGAGTGAGTTACATGCAAACAGAGTTGTTTTTAAGAGCAGGCTTGTACCGGAACCACCAATATGCACAGCAAATGTCTCGGGGCAGGCCCCGGCCCTCACAGTGATGCAGGACAATGGGGTTCTGCCTCCCCTCCGGCTCCCAAGCCACGTCTTTCTGTCCTCTCCTCAAGGCCAGAGGTGAAAGGTCAGGACAAGCTGATCAAGGTGCGGCCTTTCAGGAGGTGGGAGAAAGAGGGAGGAGGAGCTGGGGAGGGAGAGGCAGAGAGAAGGGAATGGGATATTTAAATGCTAATTTTATAGCCTCCTCACAAAAATAAATGCCTCCCCAATGGCATCCCTGGGTCTGTGCACTTCATTATCACTTCCTCCCGGGCCCCACCATGGCCAGGGGCTTCACAGATGCCTTCCGAGTGAGAGTGAGTCCCCAGCATGCGGTGGCCTGCAGAGGCAGGGCAGTCCCCTGGCCGGCACACAGGGCACTGAGGTGGCAGAGAAGCCAGGACTCTGAGGCTGGCCTTGGCAGTGTAGCAGTGGGGCAGCGTCCACACAGCAGAGAGGCAGTAACTAAGCCAGTTCAGTCCAGCGGGGGTCTTGGTTTTAACAGCATTTTCTGCAAACCCCATAGTGACAGACCACCTGGTTCCATTTTAAGGAGCCCAGGACTTGAGGCTGGAACAGAGGGCCAACTGGTTAAGGAGAGGGCCCGGGGGCAGAGGCCCCAGGGCAGGGTGCTCCACCCTGAAAAGCAGGAAGGCTGCCTCAGTGATGCTGGGTGAGAAGACACAGCGCCTGGAGAGGGTGGTCAAACCAATCATTCCATCCCAAGCAAAACAACAGCACTGCTCTAACCCCTGGCCACTTCCTTTCTGACTTAAAGTTTTTGCTTAATGCAAACTCTGTGGGTGGGCTGAGGGGCCCAGGATTTAGGATGCAGGCCAGGCCCTCTACAAAGAAACAGTGGCTCACCCAGCAGCACAAGAACCGCTTCCAGAGCCAGAATTTGTCAGAAGTGCTGGACCCACATGCCCTTCCCACAGGCCCCGCCACAGAGGGCTCAGCTGTCTTCAGGCCTTGCCCCCAGCCCCCACACCTCAGCCTGCAGGCTTCCCCTTGTCAGTGGTCGCTGGGCAGGAAAATGCCTCACTTGCTTAGTACCCAGGAGGCCCCAGTGAAGGTTAAGGGACAGCGAACAGTGAAGCGGCTCTGTATCAGGCCTCAGATGAATGCTCCCTCAATGCCAGCCGAGTGACCCAGTGACCTTGGCCCCCTCCTCTCCATCATTTCAACAGAAGGGGCCCAACACTGCAACCGAAAAGGGGGAAACAGGAGAATCTGCCCAAACCCCAAACAAAAACGCCTGTTGGAATATTCCTGTTTAACAGATCACCCCCAGCTTTTGGATTCTGTAAATCATCAAGATGCATGAATTTGCAGAGGAACCCGCATCCTTAACAGGCCTTCTCACTGAGCTCACACACAAGGACTGCGCAGGGCGGTGTCAGCTTCCAGGGGTGGGTATGGGTAGGAGCCCGGACGTTTCCAAAAGGGCAGGTCGCTAGGGCTCGGCCCCTCCTGGAGGACAGAGGTAGCTGCGAGGCCAGGAATGTCACTCACAGACCCATCCAAAGGGTGCCGATGGCCCGTGGCCGATGAGCGCGTAACTCATGAAAGCAAACTTGATCATGAATGGCGACCACGATTAAGGTCTGCGCGCATTCTGGGCATCACACAGGAGGCCCCACCTGTGTCGTAGGGCTGAGCGAGTTGGGGTGCACTCCAGGCCCTGCTCTGGGGAGGAGGAGGTCCACATGGGTTTTCTTTGGAGTGCTGGTTCTCTTTGGTTAGCAGGCGGCGGCTGAGAGCCATGGGGACTGTGTGCGTGCATGTGTGTGTGTCAGCATGGGCCACGGCCGCCTGCAGTGCCCTCTGAGCCACCTAACCCAGTAGGCCCTGCCTTTTACCAGGCGCCCTGACCCCTTTGTCCCCTCAAACCTGCAACACTTGACAGTGTCTGGGGCTCAGAATACCCCCTCCCTGCAAGTCTCCCACACAGGGCCGGCCAACCCGAGCTCAAGGCACTGCAAGCGGAGGAATAGGATTGATCCGAGAGGGGAAAAGACGCTTAAGCAAAACCTGTGTGAAGAGCACATCTCCCCCCACCCGCTGGAAGGTGGTGTCTAGGCAGCCGTGGGCTTGGGCTGGTACAGGGTGTCTGAGAGCCAGTCCCCTCCCTAAGCCTGTCGGAGCTCATCCACAAGCCAGGTCTCACCACGGGATGTTTAAAGATAGAGTCAAAGTGCTCGGAGACAGAGGAATGGTCGGTGCCAGGAATCTGGTGGAGAGCAGGTGCCCTCTCCTTCCCACGGGGACTTCTATTTGGGCGGGGACCCCCTACAGCTTTATTACCTTTTTTTCCCAAATGCGATGTTTATTGTTGTTGGGGTTTTGTTTTGTTTTTCTTTGAAAAAATAGCCTACAGTACTCCTACCCTCTCACCCACATCTCCCCAGGCAGGAATTCAAACCAAGAAGTGGGGCAGACTGGAGAGAGAAGGGGCGTGGGTGGGCTCCCCTGGCGTGGGTTCTGGAAACTGCTAGGTCACTCACAGTCGTCTTGCTGGTGAGTCAGGACACGGTCCCTGGCCTTTCCTTCTTCCACGGTGACCCCTGACATATCTGGCCAGCCCAGCACAGGGAAGGAAAGGGGGCAGCTATGGGGACACCTGGATCCTGCTGTAGACTAACAGACGGGCGTCCGCAGCGGGCAGCCGGGATGGTGGGCATTTTCATCTCACTGGAGGAGGGCTGAATTTGAACTCAGTGCCAGGGCTGTTCTCTAGGCAGAGGTAAAATAAACCCCAGGGCCCTTCTGCAGTCCTGAGGGGGGGAGGGGGGTACACGGGGTATAAATGCAGATGACAGAGGACCGGCCAGGCCATCCTGTTTCCACTTCTATGTGCCAGCGCCACTCACCCTCCACTGCATGTCCCTGGACCAGAGCCCACTCACTCCCACACGAACCCCCTGCACGCCCGCCCGGGAGACCAGCGGGGCGGGATGGGAAGGGATAGGAATGCCAAAAAGTGCCCCCTCTGCTCTCCACAACCTTCTCCCTCCCCAGCCCCACGCTGCGGGGCGGGTCAGAGACACACCCTCCCGCGCAGAGGGGAGGGCGGGCCCAGGAGGCTG
>NW_006291020.1:59000-62905 GCF_000327345.1 Myotis davidii
CCAGGACCCTCCGCACCCCCCTCCAGTGTCCGCTGCCCTAGGGCCCGGCCCCTTCCCCCTGCCCCCTTCCCACCTTCATTTCATACTCCTCCCGGGTGTCGATGGTATCACAGCGCAGGTCCTGCTTCAAGTCCACGTCGTCCTTGAAGGACTGCAGAGCAGCAGGAGTGGGCATTGGGAATCCGGCTCTTACCCTCCACGCACCCCATCCCCACCCCCAGAGGCCATCCTTAATGGGAAAGGCCGGGGTCCTGGGTGGGCTTGAGGCTGGTACCCCCTCCCAGCGAAGACTTGAGATG
This sequence comes from Myotis davidii, assembly GCF_000327345.1. NCBI lineage: Eukaryota > Metazoa > Chordata > Mammalia > Chiroptera > Vespertilionidae > Myotis > Myotis davidii. The sequence goes on from NW_006291020.1 coordinate 59,300, forward strand.
TGGTGGGAAGAAGCCAGAGACCTGGGCTCTAGCACAGTTCTGTCACTAATGCACAACGTGACCGGGGCTCGCTGGTTGCCCCTCTCAGGGATCTAGCCATGAGGCAGTTGGAAGTGAAAAATTCTAGGGGTTTCAATTCTGACACTGCAGGGAAAGGAGGGGGCAAAGGCAGTCTGGGGGGGGGGCACCTGCCTAGCCTCTGCTGGTGGGAAATCACCTGGAGGGTGTGTGAGCATGTGTGCATGTGTGTGAGCATGTATGAACGTGTGTGCATATGTGTGTGTGTGGACCAAGGCCAGCTGACCGAGGGAGGAGCGAGGGACAGTGGTTATTAGAGAACTGGGGGGGAGGGGGGCAGTCCCAGGAGTGTGACAAGGGGAGTGGGCCAGGGCAGGGCAGGGCAGGCCCCTTACTGAGTAGATGGCTTTCATGACGCGGGTGGCTGTGGAGACGCTGGCGGTGTCGTCCTCCCGGTCAGAGTGCATGGTGAGTGGCTCACGGTTCACCGTCTCCACCTTGATGTCCAGTTTCCTGAGGGTCACGTCCTTGCGACCTGGGACAGGGGAGACGGCCTGGACGCTCGCTGCCAGCCTCGCAGGGGTGATTTCTGGACCCACCTTGACTGGGAAGTGCAACTGCCACACCCCAGCCCCTCCAAGCGAGGCCCTGCCTCTGGAGGCCTGGGGTGGGCGGGGAGGGCCGGGCCCACGGGCCATACTCACTGCCTTTGCGACGCCGGTAGAGGAAGAACACCAAGGCCACGAAGGAGAAGGTGAGCAGGATGCCCGCGCCGATGGTGGCTCCGGCGATGATACCCACAGGCAGCACCTCTTCAGATGAGAAAGGAAAGGACGGGTAAGGACGGAGCCTCCCCTCTCTGGGGCTCTGAGCTCAGTGCTGGCTGAGGACCAGGCTGGCCACAGCCACAGGCTCCCGGGACTGTGCTCGGGTTGCCTTACGTAAAGGTGGGGATTTTGGAGGAAGGCCTGCATTGTGTTTGGGTTTGGGCCAGAGCTTAAGCTTGAGCAGAGTGGAGGGCGTGGTGATGCCTTATCCTAGCTTCTAGGGCATCCCCTCGACCCTGGTCTGGTTCCAGTGGGGAGGCCCACGCCAGTGATCTCCCTCTGAGCCCCGCCCTGGGAGAGAGGAGGGAGCGGGACCCCCAGGCTGTCCAGCGCCCCGGCCACCAGCCAGCACCGCTGTCACCTCGCTCCTCCAGCTGGATGATGGCGGTGCCCGGCCCGAAGCTGTTCCAGGCAGTGCAGTTATAGTGGGTCTGAAAGTCAGCCTCCATGACGTTGTTGATGGTGAGTGTGGACAGCACCCCGCTGCCGGAATTGGTCCTCTCCACCGTGTAGCGTTCCAGGGTCCCCACCTCCAGGAAGTTTTCCTTCCAGGCCCACGCCTGTGGGGAGGGCAGGGGGGTAAGAGAGGGGCAGGAAGTCAGAAAACCTCACCCTTCCTCAAGGCGTGTGCCCTGTGTGCCACACAGCCCAGCCCAACACACCCTGCCACAAGCCCAAGTCACTCTGACACCCACTGCCTCAGGCCTTGGCATTGAACCTCCAGCCCAGTGGCTCCCACACATGACTGAGACGTACGCCAGAGACATTCAGACATAACTAGGGACGTTCTTTAAAATGCCCATTCCTGGGACTTATCGCCTAAATAGGAACCTCTTTTTTTTTTTTTTAATCCTCACCCAGGAATATCTTTATCGATTTTTAGAGAGGGAGGGAGAGAGAAACATTGGTGTGAGAGAGAAACTTCGATCGGCTGCCTCCCATGTGTCCCTACCAGGGGTCAAACCTGTAAACTCTTGGTGTGCGGGCCAATGCTCCACCCAACGGAGCCACCCAGCAAGGGCGGAATCGGTGGGGTTTTTTAAAATATATTTTATTGATTTTTTACAGAGAGGAAGGGAGAGAGATAGTCAGAAACATCAATGAGAAAGAAACATCGATCAGCTGCCCCCTGCACACCCCCCACTGGGGATGTGCCTGCAACCAAGGTACATGCCCTTGACCAGAATCGAACCTGGGACCTTTCGGTCCGCAGGCCGACGCTCTATCCACTGAGCCAAACCGGTCAGGGCGGAATCGGTGTTTTTATAAGGATCCCATGCGATGTATGTGACGTGGGTGCACCATTTGGGGACCCCTGATGTGGAAAAAGCCCTGGGTGGGGGAGTCAAGAACACAGTGCTCCCTGCGAGTCCCCATGTGGCCTCCCTTCCCTCTCCGGGCTGTTTCCTCACCTGTGGCGTGAGGGGACCAGACTGGACAACAAGGTTTCTCCCACATAAGCCAGTCCTTCCATCGTACCCTAACCCAGAGCCAGCCCCGCGCAAACCTGCCGCTGCCTTGCGAGACCCAGCCACAGACGCTCATAAAGACCTCTCACAGGAGAGGGGGTCCCCGTGTGTCCCCTCCCCCCGAGGGGAGCGTGAGGGGTGGTGCTGGCCGAGAACTGGCTCCTGTCCAGGATCAGCTGTCCCCACTCAGAAGCAAAGCCCCCGGGAGCGGGGCCACTCCTGGTTCGGCAGCCGTGGTAATGAAGTGTCCCTGGGCAGCCCTGCAGGCGGCCAAATGGTTATTAAATGTGATGAGGGGTTTGACGGTTAATGGCCACGGAAGAAATTAATGGCTCATGGTGTGGGGAAGAGGAGAAAGGAGGGGGATGGTGCGGGAGCCGGTGGAGAGGAAGGAGAAGGGAGGGGAGTGGCTGTGGGACGGGGTGGGAAGGAGAGCTGCTGGGCAGGGCTGAGGGGAGAGGCAGAGGAGGGAGCAAGGAAAGATCAGGAGGAAAGGAAGGAGATGAGGGAGGAGAGCAAGAGTGGTTCAGTGGTTCAGCATCGACCTGTGAACCAGAAGGTTATAGGTTCGATTCCCAGTCAGGGCACATGCCAGTTGCAGGCTTGATCCCTAGTGTAAGGCATGCAGGAGGCAACCGATCAACGATTCTCTCTCATCATTGATGTTTCTATCTCCTCCCTTTCTGAAATCAGTTAAAAAATAAAATAAAAGAGTGGTACCTAGGGAATTGACATGAACCTCGAGAGGGCACCCCCTGGCCTTCCACCCCTGCTGTCCTGCTGTCAGATGATTCTATCTCCTTCTCCCTTTCTGAAATCAATTTAAAATTTTTTTAAAAAAAGAGTGGTACCTGGGGAACTGACCGTGAACCTCAAGAGGGTGCCCCCTGGCCTTCCACCCCTGCTGTCCTGCTGTCCTGTTACTTGTCACGCGCCACATGTTAGGGTAACTCTGAGGTTCAAACGCTAAGCAATTTGCTCAGGGTCACACAAATAAGAGAGGTGGTGGGACAGAGCAAGGAAAGGGACAGAGGGACTTAAAGTTGGAGGATCGGAGAGCAGGTGCTGACTGCCCCATGCCCCGTGCGTCCCAGCACTCACAATGCGGTCTGGGGGAGGTGTGCTCCCGATGAAACACTCCACCTTGCCGCCGTCTCCCCTGACAGCGTACTGCACCGCCTCGCTGGAGATGATGGGGGGCCCTGCAAGCAGAAGACGCAGTCAGGGTCAGCTGGAACCCGCAGCACCTGCCCCCAGGGCCCAGTCCCTCACGGGCCACTCACCGTTCACGT
>NW_006291020.1:69671-73242 GCF_000327345.1 Myotis davidii
CACAGCAGGCCGTACCCTGTCCAGCCTCTGAGGAGGCGTGGCACTGGGACCTGGCTGTGCCGCTGCCTCTGTGGCTGCTTCTGCAGAAGGGGCAGCACTGGGATCAGGACTGTGTAGCCCCCTCTCCCTCTGCCTCTGTGGAAGGGCCCACGCCGAGGCCTCTCCCATGCCGCTGCCTCTCCTGTGCTGCCTCCGCAATGGGGTGGTGGCTGTGGAGGTGGCAGTGGCGGTGTCTCCTCTCCTGCGGCAGCGATGCCACCTCCACTCCCATTCCCACAACATATCTAGGGTGTCTACTGTGATGTCACCAACCAGGGACAGTTCACTGGGCAATGCACTCCTGTGGGGGTATTTAGCTGTGGTAACATTGCATGTTTGGGGTTCCCCAAGTGTCTCTGATCTATGGAACTGGCCATGGTGACTGGGAGTCTTGGGTGGGGAGAACCAATTTAGGGGGAAACATGGTGTGGTGAAGGCTGGGGCGTATCCGTGGTGATGGGCTGGAATGTGGAGGCTGGGACTGGGGTCTGGAGACTGGACAGGGGCCAGAGATCTCACCTGGCTCCTGAGGGATGTGGCCATCTGCTGGCCACTCCCGATGAAACACTCCACCTTGCCGCCGTCTCCCCTGACAGCGTACTGCACCGCCTCGCTGGAGATGATGGGGGGCCCTGCAACCAGAAGACGCAGTCAGGGTCGGCTGGAACCCACAGCACCTGCCCCCGGGGCCCAGTTCCTCGCGGGCCACTCACCATTCACGTAGAGCGGCACCTCCCGCTCGGCCACTCCGATGCGGGGCACGATGGCCCGGCAGGTGTAGGTGCCGGCGTCTGCCTGGGTCACCGACTTCAGCAGCAGCTGGTTGCTGTTACTCAGCACCTGGGCAGAGAGAGCAGCCTCGGGTGGGGAGCCAGGAGGCCTGGGCCCCTAGGTCCGGGGGGCCCCCGCATTGGACGTATCGGAGAGAAAGCAGGAAGGGCCACAAGTGAGTTCCCCGAAGGGAGGCAGGGTCAGGAGTCTGTCTGGTCCCTCCCCCGGCTCTAAACAGGTTGGCATTTAAACACACCAGCGCTGCACGGGCGGACAGAGGCCGGTGGGCTAGAGGGCGATGAGGTCACAGGATGCGTCTCTCCGATGATCTGCTCTAGTGACCACTTCACCCTGAAGTCCCTCTTCTGCCCCAACTGTCAGTGCCGGTCTCTGGAGGGCTGTGAACTCAGCCTTTCCCTCTCCCGTGACCTCTCCAGCCCCCGACCTTGGACCTTGGATGCAGCCTTCACCACATCCCTTGCCAGCCCAGCGCCTCCCCTCAGGCCCTCCCCCTCCTCCCACACACGCCAGCAGGCCCCTCCCAGGGCCCCTGAGCCGGACAGTTGTTCTTGGAGGAGAGTTGATCGCAAGCACTGTCCTTGTCCTCTAAGTCCCAAGAGCTTAGAAATAGCCCAAGTTCAACTTGAAAACGAATGCTGCCCCTCCCTAGATAGCTCTTGCCTCCCAGCACCCAGGAGAGGCAGCGAGGGGCTTACCATGTTGGAGTCCTTTTTGGTCCAGGTGAGGGTGAGGGGGGGATTCCCAACCCAGACACAGGTGAGCGTCACATCAGAGCCAATGTCTGTAGTCGTAGGTTTAGGGTCAACCACAATCCTGGGGGCGACTGAGTAGAGGGCAGTGGGTCGTTAGGGTCTCAGTGCCATGGGGTCAGTTCCAATCAGCCTCCTCCTCTTTCTCGGCCCTGCTACCCCCTCACCCCCGCATTTCTTCTCGTCTCCTCAGCCTCATGGAGCCTCCCCACTCCACCCCAGGCCCCTCCCTCCGCCCCAGGTTCCACCCGGCCCTCTGCCCCCGCCCCTGTGCGTGCAGCTACTCACAGTGGACATTCACTAAAGTGCTGACATTGGTGCTGCCCACTTTGTTGTAAACCTCACAGGACACAGGCTCCGTGAAGAAGGAATAGTCAACGTTTGTCTCATAGTGACTGTCATGGGCATCTTCAATGGAGAAGCCGCCCTTGGCCCATCTGGGGGAAGAGGCAACACGGGGGGTGGGGGTGGGAGTGGGGTGAGGGCTTGGAGCCTCTCACCACACCCAGGGGCACTGCCCTCCCCAGAGTGCCCCACGCCCTGCTCCTCACACCTGTAGCCCAGGATCTCAGGGTTGGCTGTGGCCTGGCACGTAAAGACAACACGCTCGCCCTCCTGCACCGTCTGTGGCTCGATGGACAGGGTCACCGTGGGAGGGTCTGCAAAGCAGGGGACAGGAAGTCAGGGTCTTTTCTGTGCCGCAGGTTTCCTTTTCTCTCCCTGGCACATCCGCTCGGGCACCGTGGGCAGTGATCTGGGAATCTGCGTTTGCAGTGTGCCAGCTCCAATAAATAAACCTGTCTTCTCCATCTTCACCCACATCCCCCATGGACTCTAGGGGGCCATCTCTAGAGCGATGATCAAGGATGATACCAAAGGGACCAATCAGTTCAGAATGTAAAGGCCAGTGGTGGCCACTAGATGTCAGTGTGGGCTCCCCTGGCTCATTAAAAGGGCTGGGGGCGGGGCATTTCTCCAACTGCTGCCCAGATCCAACCCTACCCAGGGCAGAGGTCATTTATGGAGCACATACCAGCTGGCAGACTCCATGCTAGTAGCTCTGACACTCTATCTCATTTAATGCTCACCACCCTGAGAAGCAGGTACAGGCCCACATTCCTTATCTGAAACCACTGATACGTGTTTTTCAGAATTTGGAATTTTTCAATCTTAGAAAGGTAATAGTGTGCCTGGGCTGTTTACCATGCCAGACCTCCAGCAGGGTCCGGGCCACACCCATGGCCACATACAGTAATCCCTCTGCAGCGGAACGTACGACTATTCAGATTAAGACTACGAAGAGCCTCAGTTTAGGTTTTGCCACCAAATCTCTGTTATTTTGGAATTTTGGATAAGGAGTTGTAGGCCTGCATTTTATTTCCTGCAGGTATACAGAATTGGAAACTGAGGCACAAAGAGATTAAATCATTGCCCAAAGCCACACTCTGGTTTAGACCCGGGAAGGGCTTGACTCATCGCTGATGCCTCTGCACCAGCCCTCAGCACCCCTCCAGGTCTGTGGGGTTGATGAGCAGCAGGCTGACGGTGGTCTCCCTCTTCCCGTCCTTCAGCAGCTCCTGGGGTGGGACCAGGTGGCAGGCAGGGTCAGGCTAAGAGCCCCTCCCTGCTCTCAGGATGGCGGACTCCGAGCCGGACTCCGCTGGAGGGCGCTTTAACCTAAAGTTCAGTCCCGTCCTCAGACCCAACCTCTCCTTGGGTTTGGTTTTGTTTTTAATTAGTAGATTTTATTTTTCATAAAAGTTTTAAGTTTAAAAAAGAAAAATTGAAAGAGAATGCCCATGTGCCCTCACCCCTCCCCCTCCCCCATTTCCCTGTTATTAACATGACCCATTCGTGCGATCTGTGTGTTACAACCAATATTGACAGGCTACTGTCCGTAGTTTACATCAGAGCTAATTCTGTGGGCTGCCAACTTTGCCTCATGGTGTTGACTGAGCCTGATTCCTGGAATTCTCTGAGTCCAGCTCAAG
>NW_006291020.1:83062-95858 GCF_000327345.1 Myotis davidii
GGAGCCTGCGTTTGCAGTGTGCCAGCTCCAATAAATAAACCTGTCTTCTCCATCTTCACCCACATCCCCCATGGACTCTAGGGGGCCATCTCTAGAGCGATGATCAAGGATGATACCAAAGGGACCAATCAGTCAATGGTGTAAAGGCCAGTGGTGGCCACTAGATGTCAGTGTGGGCTCCCCTGGCTCATTAAAAGGGCTGGGGGCGGGGCATTTCTCCAACTGCTGCCCAGATCCAACCCTACCCAGGGCAGAGGTCATTTATGGAGCACATACCAGCTGGCGGACTCCATGCTAGAAGCTCTGACACTCTATCTCATTTAATGCTCACCACCCTGAGAAGCAGGTACAGGCCCACATTCCTTATCTGAAACCACTGATACGTGTTTTCAGAATTTGGAATTTTTCAATCTTAGAAAGGTAATAGTGTGCCTGGGCTGTTTACCATGCCAGACCTCCAGCAGGGTCCGGGCCACATCCATGGCCACATACAGTAATCCCTCTGCAGCGAAACATACGACTATTCACATTAAGACTACGAACAGCCTCAGTTCAGGTTTTGCCACCAGATCTGTTATTTTGGAATTTTGGATAAGGAGTTGTAGGCCTACATTTTATTTCCTGCAGGTATACAGAATTGGAAACTGAGGCACAGAGAGATTAAATCGTTGCCCAAAGCCACACTCTGGTTTAGACCCGGGAAGGGCTTGACTCATCGCTGATGCCTCTTCACCAGTCCTCAGCGCCCCTGGGTCAAACCAGGGAACCCTCACAGATGCAGTGAGCCTGTCCTGGGCCCCTGGAGGATTCTGCTGACTTCTCTGCAGTGCCCACATCTCCCCTTCCTCCCCTCCCCAGGTCCCCCCAGCTCACGGTGCACATCAAGCTCAATGGAGGTCTCCCTGCCACTGGGGGCGGCCTCGTTCATGCTGCGGCAGGTGAAGACACGCCCGATGTCCAGGTCTGTGGGGTTGATGAGCAGCAGGCTGACGGTGGTCTCCCTCTTCCCGTCCTTCAGCAGCTCCTGGGGTGGGACCAGGTGGCAGGCAGGGTCAGGCTAAGAGCCCCTCCCTGCTCTCAGGATGGCGGACTCTGAGCTAGACCCCGCTGGAGGGCGCTTTAACCTAAAGCTCAGCCCCGTCCCCAGACCCAACCTCTCCTTGGGTTTTGTTTTTAATCAGTAGATTTATTTTTCAGAAAAGTTTTAAGTTTAAAAAAGAAAAACTGAAAGAGAAGGCCCATGTGCCCTCTTCCCTCACTCCCCCCCCCCCCGATTCCTGGAATTCTCTGAGTCCAGCTCAAGCCCCTCCTCTTCTGCTAAGTCTTCCTCGGCCATCTCAGGCCCCAGGACTCACCCAGCCTGCACCTGGGCCCCTCGCAGGCAGCCTGTCCTGCATGATGCTCTGGGCTCGTTCTGCCCTGTCCTTAGGCACTGGGCCTGGGTTTTTCTGAGTTGGGTCTCTCCTGCTGGCCCGTAAACTCCTCGAGGGCAGGGAATGAGCTCACAGGCCCTAAGTCTCATAGTTATCATACCGACTCTGTGGATCAGAGGAGCCCGGGGGCTGTTCTCCTATTGCAGGCTGCCCAAGGCATGCCACGCTATGAGCCAACGTTACACACTTCTCCCCTGGGTGCAGACTGGCTCCCTGTGCCGCCTGGCAGAGCCAGTGCTTTAATGAATATAAAAGAGGGGGGTGGACAACAAGGGCCACTAACAAACCAGCTTGTTTGGTTGCCAACATATTTCAAAACATGTAGCGCTGAAGGAGAAAAGGAACAGAGTCCTTGGTGGTGAGAGAGTCAAGCACCACGGAGGCCAAATTCTCGTTTGTCAAATGGTGAAGCTGAGGCCAAGGAGAAGTGAGCTGTCCAAGGCGTCAAGGGCGGAGCTAACCCAGCTCGCCCTGGGGCGGCCCTCACAGGCCCACAGGTGAGCATCCCTCTCCCACCAGGGGAGGTGTCTCTGCAGCTCTTAGCCAAGGGCTGGGTACACATGTTTGCCTGCAGCTGGCAGAAGGAGCTCGGAACAGGAGATCCCCGTGAACTCTGCCAGGTGATCCTGGGCAGGTCGCCTGCTGCCTTTCTCTGCCACAGGCTCATCTATGAAATGGACACAGCGATCCCTGCCTCCTCAGCCTCTGAGCCAACTACAGGAGGGGAAGGAGGCGAGGGCAGGGTGGGCAGAGCAGTCTGACCTAGGTACAAACCCAGCTCTGCCGCATGCCAGCTGTGTGACCTGGGGCAAGTCTCTCCACCTCTTTGACCATCAGCTTCCTTGCTGTGAGTTGGAAATAACACTAACTCAGGAAACTCCTGTGAGGGTCAGAATTACTGTCCACAGAGAGCTTCACATCCACAACACTTGACACAGTGGGTGTCTCCTAACGTGGCTGTTCTGGCTACCGTTCTTGGTCTCTGCTCAGGACTGAATGGCATCATGAACCTGGAGATTCATTTCTCTGCTCTGGGCCTCTTTTTCCCAATCATAACAAGACGGTTGGTCCAGATGACCTTTAAGGCCCCTTCTCGATCTGCATCCGAGTCAGACTCAGGGAGGAGGGAAAGATGACCTGGGATGAGGCCCAGGAGGGGGCGGAGAGCATGCAGGGTCTCACCGTGCTGGCCACAGCGCCCTCCTGCTGCGTCCCATCCCGGAACCAGATGATGGTCGCCGCAGGCTTGGCATTAAAGGCTCGGCATGTGAGGTTGTAGGGGATGCCTGCTTGCAGCAGCAGTACAGGGCCGCCATCGATCTTCGTGTCCTCAGGGGGGACTGTGGGAGAGAGCAGAGCAGTCGGTCCAGGCTCCAGCCCTGCCCTGGGGGCATCCCTCTCCTGGTATGTCCACCCTGGGGGAGGCAGTGCCACCGGCACCCCCTAAATGGAAGTCACCACACCCAAGGCCCTCTGCTCACAGCTTCCTGCCCTCCTTCATCCATTCTTTTACAGCCTGGACTGTATTCTGATACTATATCCCGTCATTCTCAAGGCTACAGACAGATGAGGGGAGTGGCCTCAAATTAGGAAAGTGCAGCGCTAGCTCAGCGCTAGCTAGTACAGCTCCTAGGGGCGGGGGGAAGGGCAGTGGCCTGGCACAGAAAGGACAGAAAGGTGCTACCTCCGCAGTTTCTTCCGTCCATTCTGCCCTGGGGCAGCCAGAGGAACCAGTCTGCTACAGCCGGTCCCAAGTGGCTCCTGACTCCCGTCCCTGCTGGCCCCGACCCACCCGTCCATCACAGCGCAGCTAAGACCGGGCCCCTCCCTCGCTCACACACCTTCAGTGGCGACCATCCACTGTGGGCAGGAGGTCCCAGCACCTCAGCCTGCTGCTCAGGCCTCCTCCTGCACTTGCTCACTCCTCATCTTTGCTTTTGCCCCTTTCCTCACAGCTTCTGTTGAAGTGCTACCCATCCTATTTGCATCCTTCCCTGCCATGTCCCCCAACACCACCTCGGTGGTCCTGGCCAGCCACCCAGAGCTCCTCCCACCATGCACCTAGTGTTTGGGTCACTGATGCTGATTATCCACACCCCCACCCACCAGAATCATTCCTGGAAAAGCAGAGACCGGTCTCACTGATATTTAGTCTCCAGTGCCCAGCACGTGGCTGAAGCAGGCTCTTGCTAACTGCTTCAGAAATTGAGATGCAGGAAATTGGGAACCCCCTCCCGGTCCAGTTTCTCTCCTGCTCAGGTGAACCAGACCACTAGCGCCCTGAGGGCAGGGACTGCTGCCTCTTTTATCTTAAAGCTCCAGTGTCCAGCCCGGAGCTGGGTGGTGAGCAGATGCTCAGGGCTATTCCCTGAATCACTGAGCACACGATTGATGAGAGACAGGCGGACACATTCTGATTACAATCCTCTGGTCCACCTGGTGTTCACTGGGCCAGAAATGCAGAGGGTTTTGCTGGTTGTTTGCTGGGAAAGACTCAGAGGGGCTGAGGGAACCCCACCGAGTGGCCCTGGGAGGCCCATGGAGCCAGTGGTGGGCAGGACGTCCTGAAGTTTAGGAAACGGTGGTCTCCAGGCTGCGGTCCCAGCAGAAAGGAGTCTGTCCCAGAGTCCTGCTCCACTCACGCGTGCGGAGTGGCAGAGGGAAAGCATGGAATGGAGAACCAGCTGTCCTGGTTCTAAGCCCTGCAACCTCTATGTACTTGTCTTATGATCTCAGGTGAGTCCCTCAGGTCACTGAGCCTTCATTTCTTCAACACAGACATGACATGCCTGCCTCCGGGACCACATGAAGGTCAGGCGGGGCCCTGGGTATGGGCTGGGACGTGCAGGGCCCAAGACGTGGGGAATGTGTTAGTTTTACTGGCTAGCGAATCACCCATTGAATGCCTGGCTTCTCCTCTTTGCTCTCTGGTATACCCCGGTCCAGCGCCGGATGGGTGCAGGTTTGGAAATGGTGGAAGAAGAGAAAAGTGGGAAGACGGATAAGGAGCCGCCACTCAGGGTCTCCTGCTCCTCCCGGGGTCCTCCCAGGTCACGAACACCTGGCATCACGTCCAGGAGGGAGGTCCTGGCTGAGAACAGGCCCTGGTGCCCAGGATGTGGGACGGGAGGTGAGGGACACTCCAGACACAGGAGTCCCTCCTGTGAGCAGGCTTCTCTTCCCCACTCGCCCTTCCCCTGCACCCGCGGCCCTTTCGCAAAGACTGTCTATTCGTCTCTTGTCACTCGCCCACCTTTCTCTTTGAATCTGGGGCAAAGAAACATAGGTTGTTAAAGTATCCGATCAGCCATAGGTGAGACGGCATCTGTTTGTTTATGAACACAATTTTATGATTCGAGACAAATTTGCATATCAATATGTTGGTGGCCTCAGTTTCCTTGTTTGTATAATTGAAAAAAGAACATTGAGCCCTGGCCGGTGTGGCTCCGTTGGCTGAGCATTGATTGCCCTGGGCACCAAAGGGGTCACAGAACATTGACACCGATTCCCTAGGGCTGTTAGCGTGCCAGGAAAATGAGGTCTGAGGTCAAGAATGTGCAGGCCCCTGTGAACTCTAGTGTCATCTACACTGAATGCTCATCACGTGTCCAAGTGCCCTGTGCATATGCTGTCACTGAATCCTCAGCACCACACGTATGTCATTGCTCTTTTCATGGTAAATGCCGTGACCCCCAATTTACAGGGAAGGTGCTGAGGCCCAGGGAGGTGAGCCGATGTCTGAGCTCAAGGGCAGGGCTGGGAGGCGGACCCGGCCCGCTGACCCCGAGCCAGGCTCCTCATCGCTGCACTGGGGCTGTCACCGCCGTGAGGAATGAAGGAGCCGTAGGTCTGTTGGTTTAGATGATGTCTGTGTCTCTCTGGGGGCTTGGAAGGCAGCTTTTCAAAGTCTCGCTGCAGGAAGACGGGAAGGCCATTCTGCGAAGAGGGCAGCCTGGGGTGGGTTTTGGAGGAGAGAGAGCCCTGAGGGGCATGGCTGCTGATGGGTGGTGGTGGATGTGAGGAATGTCCTGCCTTCTCATTGCCTCCTGAGACCGCAGGTGGCGGGGAGCTTGAGGATTCGGGAGAGACAAAGAGGAAACGGAAGCGGTCAGACTACCCTTTCCTCTTTGATGCCGGGGCCTTTTCCTGCTCCCCTCCCCGCCCAAGTCACCCAGATGGTTACAAAGGTCCACACCCTCAGCACCAACCCTGCCTACCTGACAAGCCAGTCCGCTCTCCCACCATGTGGCTCTGCCTCACTGGCTTGCAAGCTTTTTAACAAGTTACTGTCCCTGCAGGGTTCCCATTTATAGTCTCCTCTTCCAGTCAGCCTTCCTGGATTGAACCAAGCCTCTGGGGACCATGATAAGCCCCGTTCCTGCAATGCTTGGATGGCCTTTCTCCATTTCTCTTTAGTCCTGAATACCATTGGGTAGGAAAGGGAAGGGAAAATAATCAGACCTTCTCATTCGGATGGAGCTCTCCGGATGGCCTTTCTCCATTACTCTTTATTCCTGTCTACCATTGGGTAGGAAAGGGAAGGGAGAGTAATCAGACCTTCTCATTCGGATGGAGCTCTCCAGGGCACCTATTCTAGCACCTAAAACCGAGGCGTCAGAAAGGGAAGTAGAAGAAGCCCACGGTTCCCCTGGAATGCCTGGTCCATGGGGCTCACACTCTCTAACCAGGGATGGAAGATGACGGCTTATCTTCCCAAGCCCACCCCTGGCGGTCAACTAACGCTCGCTCCCCAATCTCAGGCCTGCTCCTTGCGAATTCTTCCCATTCCGTCCTCACCAGAGAGGAAAAGCAAGTCACACCAGCCTGCTGTCCTAGTCCTTCAGGGCCTTTGCACCCAACAGTATTGGCTGTGGGGTTCTTCCCTCGTTTGCCCAGACCCACAGCTCACAGCTCCTTGCACAGACCGCAGCAAAGCCGTAGCTGCTAAGAAAAGGCCGGCTTCATGATGCCACGTTACCGATAAGAAAACTACTGGCCAGAGGTCATGACCTCTTCTGACACTTTGTGCAAAAATGGCCCAGGTCTCCTGACTCCCAGTCCAGGGCTCTGCCTGCCACACTCAAAGGATTCGCAAGCCTCCCCGCAACCCCAGGAAAAAACTTCCTGTGTCCGAGCTCCCTCATCTCATTACCTTGCTCCTTCCTCCTATCCCTCCTGGGGGCTGCCCCGACTTCAATGAATTCTGGTTAGAGGAAGAAAAAGAGGGAGCGGGGCAGATCCAACAGAGGCCGGAAGAAGGAAGGGACCGAGGTGATAACAGAGAGGAAGACAAGGGTCACAGGCCGGTGGAGTCAGGCACAGAGAGAAGCAGAAGGGAGGCAGAGGCCCAGGGAGAGCCACTGAGCGTGAGGGAACAGAAGGACGGTGGAGCGGGAGGTCCTGCAAGAGAGGCTGGGCATGCCCTGGCCAGTTTGGCTCAGTGGATAGAGCGTTAGCCTGCGGACTGAAGGTCTCAGGTTCGCTTTCGACCAAGGGCACATGCCTGGGTTGTGGGCTCGATCCCCAGTAGGGGGCGTGCAGGAGGCAGCTGATCAGTGATTCTCTCTCATCATTGATGTTTCTCTCTCCCTCTCCCTTCCTCTCTGAAATCAATAAAGAAACATTTTTTTAGAAAAAAAGAGAGGCCGGCAGTGGAGCAGGACACTCTGCACTGGGTCGGGGAGAGGCCCATCATTATGGAAATGGCCCTGGTGCTGCCGCAGAGGAACATGAGCCCTGCGCCCCTGGGGTGGCAGCTGAGAGACAGTGCCCACTCCAGGGCCCTCCGGTCCTGCTCCCCTGCTCCCCGAGGAGGCCTCCACGGGTGTCTGAGGAGGAGGGTGAGTGCTGAGGGCGGAAAGGAGGCGGAGAAGGGGAGGAAGGGCTGAGTGTGGCTAAGAAGGAGCAAAGGGGGCAGGTTCTGGGGTCGGAGAGAGCCGAATGGGAGAGAGAATGGGAGAAGCTCCCTCTACCGGGAGGGGCTGGGAGAACAGGCAGGGTCTCCACCAGCCTAGCCCTCTGCCCTGGCCCAGGGAGCCTGTGTCCTAGGACAGCCTGGGCACAGGGTGCCAGACCTCACACCCCACATGTCCCTCAGGTGTCTGCCCAAGTCCCCATTTCACTTTCTTCAACCTGGATCTGGCTCCAAAAGAAATTGAAAGAATGCCCTAGCTGGTGTGGCTCAGTGGATAGAGTGCTGGCCTGCAGACTGAAGGGTCCTGGGTTCGATTCCAGTCAAGGGCACATGCCCAGGTTGCGGGCTCGATCCCCAGTAGGGGGCGTGCAGGAGGCAGCCGATCAATGATTCTCAATCATCATTGATATCCCCCCACCTGCATCATTGATATTTCTCCCCCTCTCCTTTCCTTTCTGAAATCAATAAAAATATATTAATAAGAAAAAAAGAAGTTGAAAGAAGGAGGGGGGGAGGGAAGGCTAAGGAGAGAGGGTCATGGGGCAGGCGTGAGGCCAGGAGCAGAGGGAGAAGGAAGATGGGAGGGGCTGCCAGGTGCCAAGAGAAAGAGGCAGAGGAGTGGGCTGAGGGCATGGAGGGGGGTGGGGCTATTACTGAGCACGGTGAGCTTGGCCCTCCGGGAGCGCAGCGCGGCCTCCGTGGCCTGGCATTCGTAAGAGGCATCGTCAGAGAGCTCGGCGTCTGTGATCTCCAGGTTGTACTGCCCGGCATCCGCGGAGCCCACGACCCGGTACCGTGGCCAGGCTGCAGGGACAGAAAGGGGGAGCCCAGCGTGAGCCCATCCCCACGTGGGAGCCAGCCCAAGTGACCCACGTTTATCCTCTGCCCGCTCCTCATCCCCACACCAGGGTCCACACCCCACTCCCAGCCAGCGCCCTCCTCCGCCCTCCTTGGGAACCCATCTCAGCAGATAGGGATCAGGTCCCAGATGTGGGTGCCGTGACGTCATAACCTCCCACAGTGAGGCTGAGGGTCATAACACAGAGGAGGAGGGATGGGGTGGACACGGGAGGTGGGGAGGGGGTGGAGGTGGGGGAGCAGAGCAAATCTCTAAAGCAGTTTGCAGAAAATGGTCCCTCATAATAATAGGAAAGAGAAAAAAATAAATGTGACAACAGAGAAAGAAGAGGAAGGGGTGGGGGGATGTGGGACATTGCAGCACCGACAGGAGCTCATGGCCCAGAGGAAGGCCAAGGAAGCCGAGGCCTCACCCTCACTTGCCCAGGGAGGGATGGTGGGGCAGGTCCTACCAGCTCCCTGCGGAGCCCGAAACCAGAGATCCTGTTCCCCAAAGAAGCCGTGGCTGTGGCTGGTGGGCCTCAGAGAGTCGGGCTCTGTATTCAGTCTCCCTCGATACTGCCCAGCCCCTCACTCTCCTGCCCCCGCTCCTGTGCCCACATCAGCTCCCTCCCACTCTCTCCCTCTGTCTGCAGGCTATTGATTCATCTCACTCCATATCCATTGATCTCTTTCTCTCTCCCAGTTTCTTTACCTTCCTATCATCAATAGATCCACCAGACCTATCTCTTCCCTTTAATCAGATTGCTTTATACAGACAAATCTCCCCTTCCCCTCTGCATTAATACATGACATCCACAGCAAGTCATCCCAACCCCTCCGACAATAATAAACATATACAGCCCCTCCCAGACTCGGTCCTTACACGGCTTTATGGTGTTTTCACAAAGTATATTCTCATTTGGTTCAAACTCACAAATGCACGTATAAGGCGACAGGCCTGGGACTCTCACACTATTTTATACGGTGGCAAGCCACCGCCCAGAGAGGTGAGTGACCTTCCTAAGGTCACCCAGCAGGTAGGTGGCGGAAGAGCACTAGCACCAGGGCCTGGACTCCTCATCTCCTCGGCCAGGCGGCCTCTCCAAAGAATCTCTAGGTACTTTGGAATTCAGGAGGTTGGGTTTGGGTTTGTTTATTTATTTAACTTATTACCAACTCTTATTTGCTTCAGCACTGGCTCCAGGGCGCTTAATAAAAGCTTGTTGAATAAATAGATAAATAAGTGCTCAGGCTGATATTAAAGTGAGTTTTCAGCCTCTGAGCAGACATTGCTGGGCAGGGGCAGGGGCAGGGGCAGGGGCAGGGGCAGGCGAAAGGCTGGAGCAAAGCCAGTGGCATAAACATGGCCTGTCTCTCTCCTGCTCTGCAGGGAACTCTCCCAGCACCTTCTGCTTCCCCTGCTTCTGCCTGAAGCAGCTCTCCTGGTTTCTGTCTGTCTGTCTGTCTGTCTGAACTCTTTTACATGAAGATCTCCGGTTTTCTTTGGTCTCTCGGGCTCCTCATTGCCTTTCTTGAGCGAGTCCATAGGAAGAAACACAGAAGAGCAGGGTTTGGGGAAAGCGGGGAGGAGAGGAGAGAGCCCGACCACTCCCCCGAGAAGAGCCTGGGGCAGAGAGAAGGGAGGCCGAGGCCGGAGTCTATCGGGGGACAGAATGGGGGGGGGGTGGTCCACAGATGGGATCGTCAGGATGCCGGCTAGCTGGGTGACCCCACTCACCTTTGAGTCCCTGGCCCATGCCCAGTGCCAGCCCATCCTTGGTCCATTGCACAATCCCCGAGTAGTTGAGCAGCACGCAGGGGAGCACGGCCCGCTGTCCGGCCACCACGGTCTGGTCGGCTGGCTCCTGGCTGAAGCGTGTCTGGGTCCCTGTCAAAGCCAAAGGCGGCACCGGGTAAGGAGATGCATGGGGAGAGGGGATCCATCCAGAGGCAGCCACTCCCAGCTCCTGCTCTTGTCCTGCAGGCTCCTGCTCCTGCCCTGCAGGCTCCTGCTCCCGCCCTGCATTGGCTGGAGAGAGAGGAGGCCTGGGCCACGGACCCTCCCGTCTGCCCACTTCAGCCCCAGGTCCTTCCCTGCAGGATGCCACACGCTCACCCCGATCCCTTCCTCCCTCCATGGACCCCAGGAATGGTTACAGGAGCTGGAGTGCTCAGCACTCATAGGAAGTGGAACACTATTAGCAATGGCCTTGGCGACGGGGCTAGTCAAACCCTCTCAGCTTCCAGATGAGGACACTGAGGCCCTAACCAAGGACACCCAGTGGGTTAAAGGCAGAGCTGGGATTCGAACCGGAATCTCAGAACTCCGGGCCCCAGGCTCTTCCCTCCCACTGCCCCTCGCTGACACCCGTGTCAGTCAGCGCTGGCTCACAGTGCTTAATAAAGGCTTGTTGAATTAATGAATAAATAAGTACTCAGGCTGATATTATAATGGCCGTGGCCTCTGAGCAGGCATCGCCGGGGCAGGAGGCAGAGAGAGACTGGAGCAAAGTAGGCGTAAAGCACATTCCAGTTCCAGGAAGCCCGTCACCAACGCCGCCGGTGACGGTGCGGTCCCCTCCGTCCTGAGACATGAATACACCATTGCACCCTACTTGCACATGCTCTGTGTGAGCCAATGTCAGGGAACACACATGTGCGACCATGTGGTCCCGCTCCCTATGAATGCGTCCAGCAAGTGCTAAGGGCAGCTTCTATGGGGCAGGTGTGCCCAGGTGTGCAGAGCTGCCTGAGTGGCTGCGTATCCAAAACCAAGTGCCTATGCCCCTGCTGCATGGCACACGCCCTGTCCTGTGTGTGTAGTTCTGGCACATACTGTGGGAGCTGCATACAGCCACCCGCTGGCAGCCGGGCCTGGAGCACTTGATTAGAGAACCGCAGAGTAATTGCCTTTAATGGTGGAGCAGGGAATCGGACGGCGGTTTCTTCTCCCCACCACTCCCTGCGCCTGCCTGCAGCCCGCGTGCCCAGCCCAGGGGTGGGCAGGCCCGGGCACGGCGCATGGCCTCAGGGGCAGAGCCTCAGCTTCTGCACAGGGCTGTGGGAAAGAGGGCAGAGGTGGAGGGGCTGCGGGACAGCAAGGGAGAGGTCTGGGCATCCTCCCACGTCCCCAATTTGTCACACCACTGTAACCCGAATCAATTTTCCCCAGGACGCCTTCCCCTTCTTTTCCTCTGCAGCTCCCAAGTCTTTGCAGAGACCCCCATCCCAAATCCAACTGTTTCCAAACTAAGTTTTCCAAAATTTCTCTGATTCTCCATTATGCTGTATATAAGGAAGCAAATAAAACCTGTCCCTCCCCCTTCCAAGATGTCCCTGTAAATTATGAGACAGGATCCTAGTCTTGTCCTCCTCTTCTTTTTTCCCCCTCCCCCAGCTTCATTTCTCCCCTTCTTTCCAAAGCTGCTCCACTTCCAGGAAGTCCTCCAGGATTTGCCCCTTAGCTCCTTGGGCAAACAGCTTGTCCCATCACTCGGCCCTGCTGCCACAGGCCTGTCCATGGGATTTCAGATAGTCTGTGCCCATGCTTTTGTTTGTCATGGGATGGAGGGCAGTGGGTGGGTGGGGTGTCTGCCCTAACTGTTTGCCAGAATGAGAACCTCTGCTCAAGGCAGAGGGCTGTAATATCTTTCTCCTCTAAATTTCCCTGCACGTTTGACATCCAAATTGGTTGCTGCACATAAAGGGACCAAGAAGAGGGGGCCGGGCCAGGAGTGACTGACGGCCAGCTTATGATCTAATACACAGAGGAAGCATCTTTCGGTTAAGTGTGCAAATCTAGCTCTTTGGGTCTGCGGGGGATCCGGGAGTTGGAAACGGGGCTCCTCCCCCACACCCGTGAGCAGCTCCCCAACTCTGCTGACCTGGCAGTCCACCCATGTCTTCTAAAGAGGCAAAGGATAGGCTCGCCCGTATTTCCAGGGGAGGGGGTGGGTCAGGTGAGCAGCCAGCATTATTAATTCAGGCACTGTCCTCATTATTATTTAAATTTATTCATATCATTGCGCATTTCTCCAGTGTAGCTTCATGCTGCAAACTCTCCACACTCATGCTTCTCCTTCCACGGCCCCCAGAGCCCGAGTCAAGGGCTTGGGAGTGGGGCAGCCGGAGAGCCGTGGCTCAGAGATGGAATTGATATTCACAGCCTTCCTGCCTGGGGCTGGGACACCCTGGTTTCCTAGGGAAGTCTCCAAGGACAGCAAGAAGCTGGCTCCCTGTCCACTGAAGCAAGCCGGCGGCCACCTGCAGTGGGACAGTCAGCAGAAGCCCTTGGGGTCAGAGTCGGAGGCGGAGATCTTGCCGGAGGGCGGAGTCCATGACCTTGGCCTTCCCCTCCCCTGTCTGGCCTGTGTGTGCTCACCTTTGCAATGATTCCAAAGACAAGTCTGGACGAAGAGCCGCAAAGCTTCCTTTTAAGAGCACAAGCTCAGGAGACAGACGGGCTCACGGAGTGCGCCTGCCCCTTCCTAGCTGTGTGACCTCGGTCAAGTCACTTACTCTCTAAGCCTCGTTGCCCTTATTGGTGAAGGAGGGGTGCAGACACCTCTTGGGGTGCTATGAAGGTTGAATGGATGAGGCTATGACATGC
>NW_006291020.1:95978-98264 GCF_000327345.1 Myotis davidii
CTGGGCAGGTAAGTAGAGGGACTGCTGGAACCCTGAACAGTGACATGACAAAGAAGTGGTGTGTCCTCCTGGGGAATTCGAAGTAAAATGTCCTCTGGGTTTAGGCCTGGCGGAAGCAATCTAGCCTGGAGGCTGGAGAATGGAGGCAATGATCCTGAAGATAGTCCAGAGGAGGGACGTGGAGGGTCTAGGACAGTGATGGTGAATCTTTTGAGCTCGGCGTGTCAGCATTTTGAAAAACCCTAACTTAACTCTGGTGCCGTGTCACATATAGAAATTTTTTGATATTTGCAACCATAGTAAAACAAAGACTTACATTTTTGATATTTATTTTATATATTTAAATGCCATTTAACAAAGAAAAATCAACCAAAAAAATGAGTTCGCGTGTCACCTCTGACACGCGTGTCATAGGTTCGCCATCACTGGTCTAGGGAATTTAACTCAATGGAAAGGCAGCCTAGATCCTGGCCGCAAACATCCCTGAAGCCAAGACAGAATGAGACAGAGTCCAGTGCCCACAGGTTCGTCCATGGTGGGGAGAAAGCCCCAGGCCTGCATCCCACGCTCTCTATTCTGCACACTCCACACCTTTGTCACCCCTCATGCCCTTGGCCAGGCCTTTCCCAGATGGGACACTGCTCTCTCTCCCCCGCCTTTGGGATTCAAATAGTTGCCTCTTCTGTGAAGCCCTCAGTCACTGGCCAGTGAGCCTTCAGGGCCCTTTGCATCACTTCTTGCCTCAGCTATAGAAGGTCCACACTGCACTGCTCACCCCCATCCCTGCCCTGCCCGAGGGGTGGGGACATCATGTCACTCAGAGCTCCAGCCCCATCACCCAGCGGGGCCTGGATGCCAGTCGCACAGCAGGGCCCCGTCCCACTCTGTCTGTTGATTGACAGAATGAGAGTGAGCACATGCCTGGGTCAACGGCCCCACCTGAGAAACACGGAAAGAAGGCAGAACGCCCTGCCCAGGCGAGGCCACAGAGCCCAGCAGAGGCAGGGCAGCAGGAGGGTGGCAGGACAGGACAGGGTCCTCTGCAGCATTGCGGGGCAGGGCTGGCAGTCCTAGGAGGCTCCCTGGAGGAGGGGGCAGCAGTAGGCCAGGTGGAGGATACAGAACTCTGGAAGCTTCTGATGCAATCACGGGGTGGTCATGAGAGAGTATGGAGATAGTGAGGAAAAGCCTAGAAAGTGAGCCTCAGACTCGGGCCATTGTCCAAACCTGTCCCCTGGGCCTCTCTATCTCCCCTTGATACTGTCCCCTCACCCAGGACACTTCTTCCATAGCACCCTCCCACCTCCTGTTCTCAACCCTGATCTTCCCGGGTGACGTTGCCTTCCAGCCTTGTCCGCCACCCCCTCTTCCATCCTCAGCACCGCACGGGGGTCCAGAGGCAGACCAGGAGCCCATCTCAGAGCCAGGCCTGTCTCAGCCTCTGTGTGTGAACACATCTCCTGTCCCCACAGGGCCTAGCCCCGGGGCTGGGACACAGCTTCCCCACCAAGGCCTGGGGAAGACAGAGGGCTTGAATCCCATTTTTGACTAAGAACTAAGTGACCTCTAAATCTATCACAGAGCGGCCGAAAATGCTCACAGGTTCTCAGACATGTGTTGTATACTTCTTGTGAGCATACATGTACTATCACACACAAGTGCACATCCACCCACACCCACACACACACCCCTCTTCTGTACCTGTGCGTTTATGTACATGTCTCTGCACCCCCTGAGCATGTGTCCGTGCCCACGTCAGGGTACATGTGCCCTGGCAGCCATGCTCCCAGAGCCTTGCCTGCCAGGTCTGCCAGGAACCAGAGAGGGAGTGGGGCCAAGCACATGAGAAACCCGGGAGCCCGGCCGCAGGAGAGGGAGGTGGAGGCCAGGCCCTGTCTCCCCAGATTTATCCTGTGAGCAGTAATGAACCCCTGGGCTGAAGCAGTCCCACTCTCTCCACCGGGATAGCTGCCCGTTCAAAGACAAGCCTTTGATTCACACTGACAGCTCTCAGATGGAACTAAATCTCTCCACACTCCACTCTTCCGCCCTCTCTCTGCTCTCCTCACTCGTCCCGCCCCCAGTGTTTCCCCCTCCAATCCCAGCCATTCCTGACCTGTTCTACGAAAACTACAACAGCCAGAGCGGGCGCCTCCCATTGGATCCTCTCACCAAGAAAAGAGGATTGCCGTTCCCTGGCTGGGCCAGCAGAGGAAAGGAAAGAAGAGCGGAGGTGAGCACTGGATAGACAGAAGGTGGGGGAGAAGGGGGACCTGGGGCGGGGGG
>NW_006291020.1:98324-105450 GCF_000327345.1 Myotis davidii
GGACAGAAACTGGCCCTGGAGGCAAATGGAGAAGCAGGTTCCCGGTTCCCTAGGACCTTGAGGCGAGCAACTCTTGGGAGGGAAGCGCCAGGCCTGCCCACCCGATGGGCATCAGGTCCCTGGATTCTGCCTCAGGCAGAGCCCCGCCCAGAATCTGAAATGTCAGAATGTGATGCGACTTCCTCTCCCAAAGACAAGTTTGCAAACAGTCACAGATGATTATCACCCCCACTCTCCGCCCACCAGCACTTTGCCTTCACTTCACAATTCGGAATGAAAATGACTCAGTGAAGAGTGGGGGCCTCAAATGCCCTGATTCCATGGGCCCAGCAACCTTCGCCACCTCCTCATGTGGGGTCCTCTCTCATCCCAGGAGGCCGCACTCATGGGCAGAAGAACCGGGGTCTCCCCGCTCCCACGGCCGCTTGGCCAAGCTGCCCCCGTGTCTGCCCCAAGGCGGGGGCAGGAGAGGGGCGTCTTCCCAGGGACCAGATGGGGTTTGAAAGTGGCTGCTATCTGGCCTGGTTTTCTCGCGTTTGAGCAGACCACGGAGGCCGGCGACAGAGGTGGCCACGGCCTGGCGAGTATCCACAGTGATAGGGTATAGGAGTTGATTGGTCTCGGCCAGTAAATAGTCACCCCAAGGGGCAGAAACAGACCCTCATGAGGCATGGGACCTGGCCCGATGCCGCCTGCAGGGACAGAGAACTCTGGGCCCAGTCAGGAATTGGGGGGCTTGTTGATCTGGGCTCTGCCCCCATCCAGCTGAGTGGCCCCGGGGAGGTCACTTCACTTCTCTGGTCTCAGCTGCCTGAAACTCTAAATGGAGGGAGGAAGCCTTTCCAGCTCTGATGGTCTAAGATTCTGCTCGCCTGGGACCTCGGCCACACCTAAGGATTCACCCTGTGCCCAGTCCCTCTCAGACGGTGAGGCGGGGCTGGTGTACCTGGGGCCGTCCTGGCATTTCCTCCCCGAAGGGCAGCGAGGGAGGTCTGAGGTTTGTGACACTAACAGTGGTTGGGAGGACCCAGATGATGTACCCCGCATAGGAAAAGAAAGGCCATTCTTCGTTTCCCCGTAAGCACTCCACACCAGCGTTCCTTAGAGGTCACTTTCTCCGGTCTCAGCTGCCTGAAACTCTAAATGGAGGGAGGGAGCCGAGTGACTGGGCCCCAAGGGCCTTTCCAACTCTGATGGTCTAAGATTCTGCTCGCCTGGGACCTCGGCCATACCTTGCGGACACACCTAAGGACTCACCCCGTGCCCCGTCCCTCTCAGATGGTGAGGAAGGGCTGGTGTACCTGGGGCCGTCCTGGCATTTCCTCCCCGAAGGGCAGAGAGGGAGGTCTGAGGTTTGTGACACTAACAGTGGTTGGGAGGACCCAGATGATGTACCCCGCATAGGAAAAGAAAGGCCATTCTTCGTTTCCCCGTAAGCACTCCACACCAGCGTTCCTTACACCCCCTTCCTCTAGGTTCACGGTGGGAAAAAGGATAGAGAGCAAGTCATTCGGGTCTCTGAAGGGACCTGCCAGCCCAGGCCCAGTCACAAGGACCGTGAGCTTCCAAATAAAAAAAGACTTGCAACCCGGCAGTGTGGCTCAGTGGTTGAGTGTCAACTTATGAACCAGGAGGTCACGGTTCAATTCCGGGCCAGGGCACATGCCCGGGTTTGCGGACTCAATCTCAGTTGGGAGTGTGCGGGAGGTAGCCAATCAATGATTCTCTGCCATCATTGATGGTCCTATCTCTCTCTCCCTCTCCCTTCCTCTCTGAAATCAAAATATATATATATATATCACTAACAGGTGCAGCTGAAACCACTGCATCCCCCCCCCACACACACACACACCCCATTGGGACCTCTAATCCCCTCTACCCTGCACTTGGGCTAGACCTGATCTGGCAACTCAATGTAAATGGGCTCTGGCAGGGGACCCTGAAATGCTGTATGGAGAGGACAATGGCTTTGTGAGCTCAGGGGATGTGGGTAAAAGTAGGTAGGACAGGAGGGAGCAGAAAGGGGGGAGGCAGGGATGGTGGATGGCTCTGCTGAAAAACAGAACTTCATTCTGGCCTCAGCCAGCAGGAGAAGCCTGCAGGAGAGAGGAGGCAGGTGGCTGGCAAGGACTTCAGCTCATATAGGATAAGAGGTAAGAGAGCAGAAGACAGAGAGAGGGAAGGAGATGAGAGAAGGTAAGCTAGGACGGTCACAGAGCCACAGAAGCGTTGGGGAAGGCCGCAGAAGCTAGGGTGGGAAGGCAGGAGAGGAAGAAATGATCTGCCTGCCCTCCTCCCCGCAACCTAGAGAAGCCACGGAGGAGGGGCCCCGTGCCGGCAGCCCCCAGACCACAGAGTGGGAGGAAGGAAACTGACACAGGGCCCTGCGAGATGGCCAACGGGCAAAGACAAATGAGAACACCACAGAGAAAAGGACGGGAGAGAGCCACAGGCCCAACGCAGAGAGCAAGGCAAATGAAGAGCAAGCTGGTGGCAGGGAGATGAGAGAGAGAGAGGCTGCTTTAAGGGCAAGTAGGAAGGAGGCAGGAGCGAAGGTGACACTGGTATGAAAGAGGCAGACAGAGGATAAGATAAAGAGACAGGAAGGGGAAAGAGAAGAAAATTAAATTAGAAAGAGAATCTGAAGGTTAGAGCTAGAAAGGGCTTTGATCACCAACCCAACACATTTATTTTGAAGAAACTGAGGGTCAGCGAAGGAGAGGGAGATCTGAGGCAGGCATGTCTCCAAATTTCTGTTGGCATCTGAGCCAGCCTCCCAGTCACAGAGGGCTCCCTTCCCCCGGGGCCGGGCACACCCCACACCTGCTCGCCCAGTGTTGATGGTGGGGGTGCGATGGGGGGTAAGGAGTGTACCTGGAACCCTCCTTCACTAAAAGAAGGGAGCTGAAAGGGGCATTTAGAGGAAAAACTATGGAGAAGTCTGGAAAGGCAGATACAAAAAAAGTAACAAGACCATCTGGGAGAGGAAAGAGGAAGAGGAGGAGGAAAAGGAGGAGGAGGAGGAGGAGGAGAGAAGGAGGGAGGAAAGAAATTGGAGAAGGCCTGGGGGCTGCGCGGACAGATGGGAAGGGAGTTCTGGAGCATTTAGGTCAAAGGAATGGAGTGAAATCCTTGAGAAATGGAAGGGATTTTTGATGGATTAGCCAAGGGGAGGGAGGAGAAGAGAAGAGGTGGGTTGTATCTGAGGTTGTTCCAAAGGCAACTCAGGGCAGGGCCCTGGCCTGTCCCCCAAGAGAATGTCCCAGGTGACTGCTACCACTTGTCTCCCCCTAAGGGCATCCTCCAGGGCTGGCTGATCTTTGCTCCAGGCAGCGGTGGGTGGGGTGCCGTGGGTGCCGCTGGAAGGAGATCAATGAGTCACCCCTCTTCCCCCCCTCTTCCCCGCCACCCTGCCTTTTCAAGGGCAAAAAGTCTGTCCTGGGACCCAACTCCGTTGCCTCCTCCTACAGTGACCCTTCCCCTCTCGCTTCTCCCTCAGGCAGGTGGCTGTGCACAGGCCTCCACAGAGAAGTTCAAGTTCTGCTCTGAAGGCCACCCTCTGGGGGCTTTAACACTCTCAGTCACCACTGTCAGGAATATGGATTCCGAGTACAATCTGAAAGTAGCCAGAATGACCCCCCGACCCCACCCCCGTGTCCCCTCAATAGGCTCAATGCCCAGGAAGAAATGCAAGCTGGTCCCCAGGCCTTCTCCAAAGAGGCCTCCTGGCACTTTTAGAAACAGCTCCAGGATGACACAGCCTTGCACCTGAGAAATCCAGAAGAGTGAGGGCTGGGCCAGGGTAAGGAGGGCATCTTCTCCTTTACCTTGAACCCAAAAGTGCCAGAGGGAAGCCCAGGTCTTCTGATACCAGATAAAAGCTCTTAAGGTCACTGCTCTACTTCTAAGCCGAATGAGCTTTATAGTTTATACTATCTCTCCACCTCCTCTCAGGCCCCTCTGATGGGGAGGGACAGGCAATCAGAACAGGACCACAGACGATAGGTAAGAGGGTTTCTTACCGACCCAGGGAAAGTGGAGGATGAGCTACAAGGGGGGAAACAGGCCTGTGAAAAGATGAGACCCCCTCGGAGCCCAGATGGGTCCATCGCTCAGGAAAGAAAATACGTTTTGAGAACAAACCCAGGACACGACACGCTTTGATTGGGTTGCTGGGCCTGGACCCTGACCGCCTTCGGGAGTTTGCGCCGGAAATACTGATCACTCTGCGGTCCCAGGAACGGGCTGAGCCGGGTTTTCACACCATAGAACATGAGCCACCTTATCATCAGACTTCAGGATCCTGGCAGGAGACCGTGGATCACGGACCCTGCAGCCCTTATCCCGCCCCTCCCGCCCTTCCTCCTCGCCCACATGGAACCGGCCGGCCAGTAGGAGCGGGAGAGCGAATTTACAGGATGATCGCTGCTCTCCACGCTGCCGGCAGGATGGGGATAAACGCTCACGTAGGATTCAACCCTGTCTCTGCTCAATTTGGCTCAGTAGTGACAGGCGGCCCGGACCCACTGTGTCCAGTATCACTTCCCTTAAAATCAAAAAAATTTTAAAAAAGCAAAACAGCAGATCCAGGTGTCAGATCTTCATCTCCTCCCAGAGTCGGGCTCCCTGCACTGGCAAGATGGACGGTCTGACTTAGGCGCCGGGGGAGCAGCTCATGCAGGAGGGCGCGGGCTCCCACCTCTGAGGAAGGCTGAGTTGGCAGAGGTGCTGCTCGCCTGTAACACGGGTGAGTCCCCAGGCCCCATTACGGAGCCTTCGTTACAAGCCCCCAGGACAGACATTAATGACTGCGGCTCCCCGGGTGGCAGACTTTTTCATTCGTGTAAGAACCTTCTAATAGTACATGGCAGCGAGCACCCATCACGGGCGGCGTTCGAGACCAGGGCAGACGAGCACCTGACAGCGCCGTTCCGGCGGCTCTGAGCCACCCTCCGGGTCCCTTTCCATCCCAGCACTTTAAGAATTCTAGCCACACGCCGCACACATCGTCTCCTGGCTTTGGATGCACGCCTATCAAATAATCAATTTGTATCAGTTCGATCAAGGTGGACTGAAGGGATTTGCAGCAGCGAAGTTTAAAGGAAGGAATTCGGAACAGAGCCATCTGCAGGGAAAAGAACAGTTCAGAAATGGTCTAGGATGGAAGTCGGGGACGTCAGTAAAGCTTTTGTCCCCTGGCAGTTAGGCAGGCAACGTCAATGAAACACGGTGGGGCCTGAACAGAACCCTGTTTTGTTTAGATCTATAGTTTAGCCTGTAGCGGCACTGTATTTTATCCTGGCTCCTTTTCGCCTGACTAGATCGGGAGGTAACAGATGTGTCTTAGTTGTGCATGTTCCAAATTTACTAGTACAAAAGACTTCGCACATAACAAGTACTGCCATGTGATTACCTAAATTAATAATGAATAGACAACGCACCTGCACTCAGAAAAAGTTACTCGATTCAATACTCATTCACTCATGTAACAAGCGTGTTTAGTGTCTACTACCTACCAGGCACCATCTTGGGCTCCGGGCTTCAAAGTGAACAAGGCAAACCTGGTCCTGCCATCTCCCAACTTCCAGTCTCGTCAACAGACTCAAGTGCCCGGGCAGTCAGGTGGGCACCAGGATGGAGCGAGACACAGGAAAGCACCTTTGACCAATGAGGAAATTGCATGTTTCACCTGCCTGGCTTCCATACTGCCTGCCCTTGAGCTGAGACCCATATCTTGCCGGCCTTTGTTAGCTCTAGGCCCTTTCTCTCTCCCTTCCTTTCTTTCTATTTTTTATGTATATTTTTCCTGATTTCAGAGAGGAAGGGAGTGGGAGAGGGAAAGAGACAGAAACATCAATGGTGAGAATCATTGATCGGCTGCCTCCTGCACATCCACATTGGGGATCAAGCCCACAACCTAGGCATGTGATCTGACCAGGAATTGAAACATGACCTCTTGTTCCCCCCATCCTGGTTCATAGGTCGACGTTCAACCACCGAGCCACACCAGCCAGGCAGCTCTAGGCCCTTTCTAGAGCCTTGAAGAGGAGAAGGATTTCAACAGCCAGAGACCTGGGGGTGGATGGGTGGCGGGTTGGGGGGGGCATTCCAAAGGAAACAGAGTGAGCCAAGACACAGAGACATAAAAGACCAGTGAGCAGTTGGAAGTGCCTCGAATGCAGGCACATAAAAAAATTGGACCCGAGGTCATATCTCTTTAGAATCAGAAGGAATAAGGTGGCTATTTGATGGTGTGAGTGTGTGTGTGTGTGTGTGCTGAGATAACGTGTCCTTGTTTGAATTCATGTGTCTAGTGAGCTTGTGTATGTTACTGCATATCTACATACAAGTGTTAATATGTAACCACCAAAACAGAATGGGCACTTTGCCTACAGCTAGGACTCTAGGCTTTTCTAATTAATCTCCATTAAAAAGATTTCCCACAAAGGCGCTTCTAACGGCCCCAGGTTAGGGTCGTCCGATAAGTCCTGCTACAGTAAAAGCAACCCTGACCAGCTGCTGGACCACCCGCCTACCCTGGTTCATCTTAGAGGTGCGAGGGGGCGGGGTGTTCACTAGCTGCAGGGAGCAGGGGGGCCTGTGAGGAGGGCTTGTAACTAACAGCTGGAGAGGAGGTTCCCCATGGGCAGGGATGGAGGGCACAGGGGGGAAGGGCCAGAGGGGATCCTTCGGGGCTGGTGACACTGGACCTGGAGGCTGGGCTGGAAGCTCCGTCTCTGTGGGCTCCGGGCTTCAAAGTGAACAAGACAAACCTGGTCCTGCTATCTCCCAGCTTCCAGTCTAGTCAATAGACTCAACTACCCGGGCAGTCAGCACATGGGCACCAGGATGGAGCAAGACACAGGAAAGCACCTTTGACCAATGAGGAAATTGCATGTTTCACCTGCCTGGCTTCCATACTGCCTGCCCTTGAGCTGAGACCCATATCTTGCCGGCCTTTGTTAGCTCTAGGCCCTTTCTTTCTCCCTTCCTTTCTTTCTATTTTTTATATATATTTTTCCTGATTTCAGAGAGGAAGGGAGTGGGAGAGGGAAATAGAAACATCACTAATGAAAGAGAATCATTGATCGGCTGCCTTCTCCATGACCCACACCGGGGATTGCGC